>NC_068430.1:43794151-44167276 GCF_023373465.1 Oncorhynchus keta | reverse complement strand
TCCCCACATCGTAATTCCTTTCCATGGCGTTGAGGCGATGGGAGAAGAAGGCGCAGGGATGTAGCTTGAGGTCAAAGGCAGAACATTGGGACAAGACAGACCCCACTCCGACGTCCGAAGCATCGGCTTGCACCACAAACTGACAAGATGGGTCCGGATGAACCAGAATGGGAGCTGTGGTGAAGCAATGTTTGAGGTCCCGAAATGACCGGTCAGCAGCTGGGGACTACATGAACGGAATCTTGGGCAAAGTGAGTGCTGACAGGGGGAAATCCAGGGTGCTGTTATCCCGGATAAAGCGGCGATAGAAATTGTCAAACCCCAGGAAACATTGCAGCTGCACGCTGGACGTAGGCTGAGGCCAATCCATCACTGCTCTCATCTTCCCGGGATCCATCTGGACACTCTCAGCAGAGATGATGTAACCCAGAAAGGGGATGGTGGAGCGATGGAACTCGCACTTCTCCACCTTCACAAACAGCTGATTCTCCAGAAGGTGTTGATGGACCTGCCGGATGTGGAGCACTTGTTCTTGAGGGGAAAGGGAGAAGACGAGGATGTCATCAATGTAGAAGATTACGAACCGGTTGAAGATGTCACAGAGAATAAAATTCACCGGAGCCTGGAACACAGCATCGGCGTTGGTGAGGCCAAAGGACATGACCACATACTCTTAGTGGCCACTGGCCATGTTGAAGGCAGTCTTCCACTCGTCCCGTCTCATATCCGTTCAGTAGAACCAGCTTGGAAAACACGGTGGCAATCTGGAGCGGCTCGAAGGCCGAGGAGATGAGTGGTAGAAGGTAACGGTTCTTAACCATAATGTCTTTGAGTTCCCGGTAGTCAATGCATTGCTGCAGGATCTTGTTCTTTTTCTCTACGAAAAAGAAGCCTGCACCGGTGGGAGAGGAAGAGGGACAGATAAATCCAGAAGCTAGGGAGTCCCCAATGTAGGTATCCATAGCCTTGGTCTCGGGTCCCGACAGAGAATACAGACATCCATGGGGCGGTGTGGTGCTAGGGAGAAGGCCAATCCCACAGTCATAGGATTGGTGTGGCAGAAGCGACGTGGCCCGGCCTTGCTGAACACCTCCTGAAGGTCCATGGCACCTTCTGAGCCCCCAGGAAAACATCCCAGGGCAGGTTGTGTTGACTTCAGGCAATGGGCCTGGCAGAATGGGCACCAGCCCATGATTGCACCTGTAGACCAGTTAATGATGGAATTGAGTCGTTGGAGCCAGGAGAATGCCCAATACGACAGGAATCAGAGGGGACTTTATGAGCACGAATTGGATAGCCTTGCTGTGGTTCCCTGACACCCATAGGTGGATGGGGTTGGTGTTGTGGGTGACTCTGCCTATAGAGTGCACATTCAGTGCTCTAACGTCCATGGGAATGGAGTGGGGCTGAGTGGGGATGTTCAGCTCGGAAGCCAGGGTAGCGTCCAAAAAGCTCTCATCGGCCCCAGAGTCAATGAGGACCCGGAGAGATTTAGACTGGTTTCCTCACAGCAGAATGGCAAGAAAAGGGCTGCGAGCAAGAGAAGCAGAATAGTTTTCAATATGGCCCACCAGAGTCCTTGCTCCGACCGGCTTCTTTAGAGGACAAAAGGACACTAAATGACGAAGAGTCCTGCAATACAGACAACTCTTCGTGTCAATCCTGTTTTTGCCATTCTGCTGGCGACAGCCCAACTCTGTCTAGTATGCTTATGCTCAGGAAGTGGAGACTCGGCCGTCATCGTCAGCCCTCTGAGACCGTCGGGAGCTTCCGGGTTGACTCGGAGGCAAGGAGGGATCCCTGGGCATGCGAGCAACATCGAATTTCCTCTCCCTCCATCGTTCCCATAGTCGCCCACTGATTCGGATGGTCAAAGCGATGAGGGAATCGAGATCCGTAGGTAACTCCCGAGCAGCAAGCTCGTCCTTGACCTCCTCCGATGTGCCGTGCAGGAACATATCAAACAGTGCTTCCTGGTTCCAAGCACTCTTCCCTGCCAATGTGCGGAAATCCACTGCATAGTCAGCCACACTGCAGGAGGGAGCCCTGCCGAAGCTGGAATAGCCTCCGGTCAGTTTCTCTCCCAGAGAATGGGGAGTAAAAAACCTTTGTCACCTCTGCCACGAATCCCTCCAGACTAACGCATATGGCCGGCTGCTGAGCTAGAAACGCACAACAGGTGCTTGACTCTCCATTGAGAGAGGGGGGGGTCCTGAGAAGGTGGACAACCCACTGAATTTCTCCAGCAAACTGTCCAATGCCCAGTCATAACGTTCAGCCAACGTTTGGACCCCCTCTATAGGGCCCCGAAGCAGTTTCTCGGGCCTCCAGATGGTGGCTCCTTGGGAGGAGATGACGTTGCGCAGCTGGCCCAGGTCTGCTGCGTCAGTGATGGCCAGTACGTACTATCAGGATAAGGTAAGACCCAGATGCAAACTGTGTCATAATAACAATGTGTATTACAGCAACAGAGACAAAGGTACAGGATGGCAGGCAGGCTCAGGGTCAGGTCAGGGTGAGGTTGAAAATTCAGATAGGGGCGAAGGTACAGGACGGCAGGCAGGCTCAGGGTCAGGGGAAGGCAGAGGGGTCAGGCAGGCTGGTTCAGGGTCAGGGCAGGCAAGGGTCAAAGATGGGAAAGATGGGTGACACCTGGATGGGGGTAGAGACAAACACAAAGACAGGTGAAACCTATCAGGGCGTGACAGTACCTGCTACAAGCTTTGCACATCTGTATTTGGGGTGTTTCTCCGTTTCTTCTCTGCAAATCCTCTCAAGTTCTGTCAGCTTGGATGGGGGAGCGTCTTTCCACAGCTATTTTCAAGTCTCTCCAGAGATGTTCGATCGGGTTCAAGTCCGGGCTCTGGCTGGGCCACTCAAGGACATTGAGACTTGTCCGAAATCCACTCCTGCGTTGTCTTGGCTGTGTGCTTAGGGTCGTTGTCCTGTTGGAAGGTGAACCTTCACACCAGTCTGAGGTCCTGAGCCACCAATATGCTTGAAATTATGGATAGTGGTGCTCAGTAATGGGTTGTATTGCATTTGCCCCAAACATAACACTTTGTATTCAGGACAAAAAGTGAATTGTTTGACCACATTTATGGCAGTATTACTTTAGTGCCTTGTTGCAAACAGGATGCATGTTTTGGAATATTCACTCTGTGAATAAGGTTAGTTGTTCCATCTTCAGTTTTCTCTTATCACAGCCATTAAACTCTGTAATTCAACTCTGTAAGTCAACATTGGCCTCATGGTGAAATCCCTGAGCGGTTTCCTTCCTCTCCGGCAACTAGGAAAGACGCATGTGTCTTTGTAGTGACTGGGTACATTGATAAAGTAGACCAGCCAAAGAGAAATGAATAATTCCACCATGCTCGAAGTGATATTAAATGTCTGTTTTTTTACCCAACTACCAATAGGTGCCCTCCTTGGTCTTTGTGGTTGAATTTGTGTTTTAAATTCATGACTCGACTGAGGGACCTTACAGATAATGAAATGTGTGCGTGGGGTATGGAGATGAGGTAGTGATTCAAAAATCATGTGTAATACTAATTTGACATTTTGTGGTAATATGTGTAGGCCAGAGACAAAATTCTCAATTTAATCCATTTTAAATTCAGGCTGCAACACAAATTGTGGAAAAAGTCAATGGGTGTGAATACTTCATGAAGGCACTGTGTAATGCACAATGTCTCAGGAAAGACTGTGTGGGTTAACAATACTCAGTACAGAAAACAGTCGAACTCGAAACCTGGTGAAATTATTTGCACACAAAAATGCATGGCGATGCAGTCACATACTGTAGCTGCTATAGGCCTCTACAAAAATAGACAAACAAGCACAGACACAGGAATATTTGTTTCTAAGAGAATGAAAGAGAAAAACTAACACAGAGAGAGAATAGAGAATCAGCATTGAGGGCTTCAGGAGTCCAGGGGAGTCTCTCAAGTTGGATTAATTTGATATAATGTTATTTACCTTTGTGTAGGCTATAAGCCAGACAAAACCCGTTGTGTTCAGCAATAAATAATGTCTGAATTTATCCTCAAGCCAACTACTTTTTTCCTCATTGTTAGGCTATTTTATGTGTAATTATATAAAAATGTTATAAATAGCAGCCAAATAGCAGCTAAATACAGTATATAGCTTTAGATAGTACACTGTATAATGAAACAATCCCCAGTAAGCTTGTGTTTTCATGGTGGACTGACTGTATTATTTACCATTAATAGACTGGTTTTATGTACAACTGCAGTGTTTGAATTTCCAACTTTAATTACCAAACAAGTAATTATTATAAACACCAGCCAACCAGCATCCCCTGTGTACAGCTTTGTGAAATGCTAGGCTTAACATGAGAAAATTATGACCAAATAGGCACACCAATGAACATTTACACATTAGCTAAAACAAAGCTATAGGCTACATGCCCTGGCAGTGGCGTCACAGAAAGCCAATAATCGATTTGATAGGCAACTGTCAGCGATTGGGTGCAGAGTGAATGCGGAGTCAGGCGCAGGACACAAGTATGGAGTAATCCAACTGAGTTTACTCAAAGAATAAAGCAGAATTCCAAAAATGGAACATACAACAAAACTCGAACACAAACACAACCACTAACGACATAAACAATCACGGACAGAACATACATGTATGTCAGATGGTTAAATATAGGGAATGTAATGACGGAATGTAAAACAGGTGTGTGTGTAATCAGGCAAAACAAATCGAAACAGAAAAATGGATCGGTAGTGACTAGAAAGCCGGTGACGTCGACCGCCGAACACCACCCGAACAAGGAGAAGGACCGACTTCGGCGGAAGTCGTGACAGCAACTGCATAGTCATGTCGCAATTTCAGCACCAAGGACAGAGGTCGGTAGTCTATACTTTGTGAGTGGCTGTCTGGCGAACTCTGACCTTGCGGGGGTCCATAGAAACTGCATTACCCAAGTGGATAGCCGTTCGAAATTGTACTAAACCATATGGTTTTAAAAATGTAGCGATATAATGTTAATTCAAAACATACTTAAAAGTACCTCTGCCTGTGTGTTGCACGAAGGGTTGAGCAAAGTGCAAACTCATGGTAAGATCTTATTCAAAAATATTCACAGCTGTAATGGCTATCAATGGTGCTTCCACAAAGTATTAACTCTGGGGTGTGAAAACATATGCAATCAAGACATCTTTATTTTTTTTAATCAATTTGGAAAATGTTCTATAATTGTCTTTCACTTTGAAAATGTGGAGTAGGTCAGCAGAATGTGAAGACTGTGCAACGGGTGTGCAGACTTTCACTAGGTACTAAGATATGCTATACTATGCTTTGTTCTGTGCTTTGAGCAAAAACATACTGAATCTGTACCCTCTGGCCTTGGAAGACGAGCCATGGAGCCATGAGATCATTAATTCACCATTAATGAATTAATGAATTCATAGATATTAATTTGGCTATGATAAAGAGTAGAATGTCTCTCAATGTCTTCCAGTCTCTATCATCACACTCTCTCTGCATCTCTTCCCTCTATGCTATCTTTCTCTAGCATTTATTTTGACACCCTTTCCTACTTCCCTCTCTCATTTTCACACCCTCACTCCCTTCCTCACACTCTCTCTTTCTCCATTTCCCCTAATCTCCTCCATCTCACCCCTCGCTGTCTGTCTCCCACTCCAGCTCACTCTCCTCTCACTCTCACTCTCTCTGTCTCTGTGATGAGGGTAAGGCAGCTGTTCCTGAGAGACCACCCGTTGTCTCTCACCATGAGGCTCATGTCCAGACATATACTCATCCTGCATCTTCACACAGCCTATTACACATAGAGAGAGAGGTGGGTGGAGGGAAAGAGAGAGGGGTGGGATGTAGTGGGAGAGAGAGGGAGGTAGAGATAAAGGAAAGGTAAAGGAACGAGAGAGGGGGAGACATATCCCATCCTGAATCTTCAGACAGCCCATTACATCCAGCTAGACACACTGAGAGACACAACACCCCGTCAGTAATCTCCCAGGCCAGCCACGTCCTACTCACTGTGCAGAGGGAGAGGGAGAGGGAGAGGGAGAGAGAGGGGGAGAGCAAAGGGGAGGGATGTAGGAAAGAGGGAGACAGAGCAGAGCGAAATGCAAGGTGGTGAGTAGAGAGAGAAGGAGTAAGTGATGTGAGGGAGATAGATAAAGAGAGGAGGGGTGAGAAGGAGAGAGAGAGATGGGGAGGAAAGGAAAGTGTACAGACAACACAGAGGGAATTAAATGACTGGGAGACCATAAATGCCAGTTTTATGCAAATGGTGTTTGTATATTCTGGACTCCAGCATATTTATATTCATAAGCAGCAGTGTTAAGGTATTCTCAAGATCACCCATTCGTTACACACTCAGACAGATGAATAATACAAGCCGGGCTGGGTAGAATCCATCTCCACTTCAGTTCGTTACTGTTTCTAACCCTGAGTGTGTCTCAAATGGCATCCTATTCCCTATAGATGGTCAAAAGTAGTTCACTATGTAGGGAATAGGGTGCCCTTTGTGACACATTCCCTGTCTGCTTTAGGCTTTGAATGGATGTCTTTCTAGACACACACAACCTTCGGTTGATATATAAACTCATATACATTTGTCAGTCGTAGAGTACACTAATGTCATATATAATCAACTAACATGTCATTTGTCTTGATGGTCCCCCTTTTCCTCCTCATTTGTGACAGTTACAATATGCTAACTCTCTGTTCGGCAGCATATACCTTGTAAAACTCAGTAATGAAAAGGACTATGAAGGTATATATACAGTAGCAATAGACATATCCATGTATCCAACTGTATCATTTTTTTTATGTCTTTAATCTTTAAAGGATAATCTTAAAATATAATACATATTGTATACCTCCCCCACAGACACTCAAAAGATCCTCAATCAGCCATCTCCAAAGTTTGATCCGTCCATTGTTTTTACCATCACACGCTTCCTGTAGGTTGCTTTACCTCTCCTCAGTGAAATCAAGGCAAGTTGGTGGGTGTATTTGTTCTGAGTCAAACTTCAAAGTGCTACAACCACCCACACTGATACTGATACAAGCCCTGGTTGCAAGCTATACCCAACCAGATCTATCTTCATTTATAATATGTTGTTGCCAATGTTTTTACATCTAAGATCGGTGCACTTATTTATAAATGGTTTTTCCATAGTTCCATTTTGACATAGCTTTTTAAGGTTAATTCAAGGATTTACCACAAGTGGGTTCCGAGAGGGACTGTTTTCATTTCCACCCCTGGGTAAGTGTACTGATGTTGTCTATTTTGGCATGTGATGTGATGACCATACCTGCGTCCCAAATGGAACCCTACTTCCTATCTAGTACTACGTAGGGGGATAGAGTGCCATTTGGGACGCAGACCCTGATAACAAGGTTGACACTGATCCAGAGGGAGATGCCATTTTAAGGGCCTGAAGGCTGATAATATGAAATATGAAACTGATTTGTACATTTTTTGCTGCTCTGCAACAATATGTTTCTCCTGAGAGTTTTGTTGGAACTGTTTAAGTAAACAAAATGAATAAAAAATACAGAGCAAAACACAATTGGGTCATTCCACGAAATAGGTGCTTTTGGAGTCCCTTTGATATTTAAAGTAGAAATTATGCACCAATAATGCAGTTTTAAAACCTGTTAAATAAAGTGCACTTTAATATTGACCACGTGGAGAATTCAATCAATCTGATTTGTATATGAATAAGGTTTGCTAAAGTTCCAAAATTCAGATTTTTTATTTTACATGTCCCTCCATCAACCCTGTGTTACATCTAGGAAGTCATCCAATAATGTCTCCAAGATTCACCATCATTGTAAATGCCTAGTTATTGTGCCGCTTTGACAAAGTCATTTCTGGAGATTATCATTGATTTAATTTGAATAGTGATGCATTTACATATTTTAAGGACAACCCTTATGCGAACAATTCACCCATTTTAAAATAATGGACCATTCCACCAAGTTAAATGATTCACCGCAGGAGACATAGTTTGTCTTCTGAACAGCATGGTGGAAAGATAAGTAAGTCTTCTCTCTCTTGTTGGTCTACTTATAACACCTCAACCCTGTTCGCTCAATTCATGTCAGGAAAACTTACATTTGATTCCTCATTTCAGGAACATAGATTTATAGTTGCACAAGTGTCTGTAACATAGTTGACAGACTGTGTGGTACAAGTGCAGATAAAATGCTCTTAGTTCATAGGACTTTAATGCCTGAGATGGGAAATGTGTTTTTCCGTAGGGTAAACATATCCTCCATGCAATTGCATGTTGAAAGAACAGAACTTTTAAAGAAAAAGAAAATGTAAAGGCACCCATTTCGTGGAACAACCCAGTTACACAATTTCTCTAAGGGTCACAACATACGTAGGTCATTAGTACTATTCACTTAATTGCCCAATATTCACTTGTCAGCCTCGGAGAGCAAGACTCAAAGTTAAGACCTGGTAAGGCAGAATGAGAAGCCCCATACACACTCAAGTTGTATAACTGATGTACAACGCATTTGACATGGCTGTGTTGATACAATGGAGAGTTTATCTGCACAAAAATAATTGCACAAGTGGTTTGGAGATACCGCATAATGGTTGTGTAAATATTTCATCCCAGGAATATCAGTTGTGTATCATAACCATGGTGTCAAATGGGTTGTAGATTAGTTGTACAACCTGAGTGTGTACGGGGCCTGAAATAAAACATCTGATCTGGTACAAGTTGTACTAATCCGATGATACGAATGGCACCCTAGTCCCTATATCGTGCACTACTTTTGACAATCGGGACAGGGGTGCTATTTGGGACAGAGACCGATGGTGTGTAATTTACATTTCTAATCTAAATGCTAATAATTATTTTCTAGATTTGGAACAGTGCAGCCCATGAGGGTATATTGCACTACTGTAGGTAAATGATTGTGTGTATCGTCATTATGCTAAAATACTGCTCTGGGAGAAATGTGTGTGTGTGTGCGTGCCTGTGTGTGCGAGGACCTCCATTCTGTATGTTCGTCTTCTCTCATATTTGCAGTCACATGTTTGGCTGTTGCTTTTTCTCCCCCGCCACATACAGAGTGGGTTTATACAGAATCCGATATATAGTGAATCTTTCCTCCTTGTTTTGGTTTGTTTCATCGATCCTCCAAGACATATTATGTGTTTTTCACAGGCTTGCATCATCACTGTTTAATAAGGAATTAAATCTGTTCATAAGGTGTGTCAGATATCCCAATTGTCTTTAACCTCAAGATAAATGTTGTTTTAAGGTAATTGGCCTCATGGTATATTGCTATCAATAGGTTTTGCTATCAATTCAGCTTTCCAAACGTAGATATTTATTTAGGTGATGTTCACATTTATTGCTTATAAAAAGATACACAGTTCCAATACGAAATATTACACTATAAAAGGAGCAGAATCTATGAGCATGTAATGTGATACGGTAAGAACCGTATGCTGTCTCCTCTCACTTGTGCTATAACACTTCCTGGTCACGTGCTACCTATATACATGCGACCAGTGACCCATGAACCCATATATAGTGCCCCAAAACAAGTTAAAACATTCCTAGAAAGACAACATATACACAGTCTGCACTTTCATCAGAATAGTCATAAATAATCTAAGATAAATAATGAAATCTGTAATCATTGTTGACCTTTTTTGCTGAGGAGGTCTTCGTCGCACAATTGAACTCATATCAAATGTTTTGTGCTGTGCTTCTCAAGTGAAAAAATGTGCATGAAATCTAGTTGTCTCTCATTGAATGATAACCAACCCTTAATTGGAGTAGTACTGTTGACCAATCAACGACAAAGGGGCGTAGACAAAACTTCGACTTGCCTCAAGAAAAACATTTTTTTGTGCACTAAAAAACAGTCACTAAAAAAAACAGTTGAAAACCAAAATGAACAAAACAAAGTCACAACATGTCTTCGTAATATATGCACAAGCTGTTTCGACTGGGAAGCGTGCAACACTCTTAAGAGACCAGATCACAGCGGTGTGGAATCCATCACCAACATTGTCGTCATCAGCGGGGTCGCTGGCCTGTGGAGCATCGCTGCCAATCAGCAACCCCATGCCGGCCCCAATATGACCCTGCTGTCCAAAGTCAGACGGCCCGTTTCACATGATCCAAAAACTCAAGGCTAGTAGACATTTTGGATTTAAACCAGTCAGTCTGCATGTGGTCTGATCTTTTCCATAGATCTGTCCATTTTCTTTAATGTTCAGATAATACCTTCTGCAACACATTCAATTACATACATATAGGCAGGTCAAAACGGCTCCAACAGGTTTTGTCGGCTTGGTAATAAAAAGAGAGTTAGAAAAGTTAGAGAACTGATTGATTGTTGTAATTCTCTGAACTATGTGATTACAATGATGAACTGAGTCTGGTGTAAAAAAAAGTGAAGTGAGGTGTAAAAGGAGTGTTGTATTCCAAACGTTACCCCATATCCTATATACTGCATTACTTTTGACCTGAACCCTATGGGCCCTGGTCAAAAGTAGTGTGGAAAAACACGAATAGGGTGCCATTTGGGACATGAGGAGCAGGGACCCAAGTGTAGAGTCCAGGGGCAGGCTTTACAAGCACCCCACTGAGGCTGCGCTTGGTACTGCCATTGTCAACTCAATTATACTGTAATTATACATTGATATGAAAGAACACATACGACATGTGAGATGGATGTTTCGGTAAATAAATGAGTACAAGCAGAGATCTGTTTTGCATAAAACATTTACTTGCAATTTTCATGAACCACATACCACAACAGTCATTCATCCTTCTCCAAATGCTGGAACAACAGAGAGAGAGAGAGAGAGAGACTTACAAACGCCCGCAAACACTCACTCACGCACGCACTCACACAGTTGGTGTGTGTCTTTTGGTTTGTAGCCTAATACAACATCTAGATATTTCATCAGAGACTGAGTGACCACTGTACAGGAAGTCTTTGATAACAGACTGTTCTCTATAATTCCCCACTACATTAATTGACATGCTCCTATCTCCCTCCTCCTCCCTAGAGATCCCTGCCATTGTAATGTTAAACTAAAAGTCTATTTCAGGAGGAAATTGGTCCCTTTGTGTTGGCAGAGGGGGAATTATGCAACGAACATGAACTAACTGCTAGTCATTTTAATTACCTCTCTCTCTCCAGCTGAAAATAAACTGTTCTGTTTGTCCGGAGGGGTGTGTGAGAGAGAGAGAGAGAGAGAGAGAGAGAGAGAGAGAGAGAGAGAGAGAGAGAGAGAGAGAGAGAGAGAGAGAGAGAGAGAGAGAGAGAGAGAGAGAGAGAGAGAGAGAGAGAGAGAGAGAGGTATCTTAATTTGAGATAGAATGATCTTTGTTTTCATATGTTGCTTCCTGTCCTTGTTTCCAGATGTTCTCTTAATTGGTTGTGTGCACATTGACAATCTGCCAACAAAAGATGACCGAAGAGGGGAAAGGAAGACGGAAGGAGGGAGTACATCAGCCAAATAATTCAACAAAAGTGCTAAAAAATAGCCTGCGGGCTATTTTGTTTGAGACAATATCATGAAGTTTGTACGGTCAAAGTATGTTGTCTATGAACAATTCTAATAGGGAGTGGTAAACTTGTCAAAGGGTGGTGCACTTACTTTCACGTCATTGAACTAGTTATGTATTTTGGTTCAGAGAACGATTGGTGTGCATTTCCTTTTCTGGCTTCTATAGCAGCCGACACACACACACACACACACACACACACACACACACACACACACACACACACACACACACACACACACACACACACACACACACACACACACACACACACACACACACACACACACACACACACACACACACACACACACACACACACATAAACACTCTTTTCCTGACTGTGTTCAGGAGATTCCTGTGGGGATCCATCACACCTCATCGAGTTCCACATGGATAGCTCATCCAAACAGCCACACCACTGAATGGCCCAACCAGCCCTCTGTCCATCCGCCACCTACGAGCTGTAGGCCTAACTCCTTCTCTCCCTCTCTGTTATTTCTGAAGCAGAGAGTTATTGTAGCTCGAAACAACTAACCTAATTTGTCACACAGAAGAAAAACTCTCCTCTCAGTAGTACAGTCAAATAGAAAGTTTGTTGTTGAGAATGACCACAGCTTACAAAGATCAGCAATACTCCCCTCTCAGCTTTCTGACCATAATGTGCAGTTACCTTGACAAGTACATCCCACTCAGACAAACTAATGCACTTGTTGTATATTAATCGTGTGTGTGTGTGTGTGTGTGTGTGTGTGTGTGTGTGTGTGTGTGTGTGTGTGTGTGTGTGTGTGTGTGTGTGTGTGTGTGTGTGTGTGTGTGTGTGTGTGTGTGTGTGTGTGTGTGTGTGTGTGTGTGTGTGTGTGTGTGTTTGCGTGCGTGCGTGCGTGTGTGGTGTGTGAAAAATGGATGACATATGGCCCCTACTCACAACCATAAAATAGTATGTGATTTATATATTATTACCATTAATCCGTGCTGGGCTAAAGAATAGAGCTACCCATTAGACAAAGATGGAACACGGATATGGACGAATACAAGAAAGCCCGCTACGACCTCCAACGAGACATAAAACATGTAAAAGGGCAATATAGGAGGAATGTGGAATCCTATTACACCGGCTCCCACGCACATCATGTGGCAGGGCTTGCAGACGATAATGAATTACAAAGCAAAAACAAGCCATGAGATGCCCAGTGATGCAAAACTCCCAAATTTGCTAAATGCCTTTTATGCTTGCTTCAAGGAATACAATACCGAGTCTTGCATGAAAGCCCCTGTTTTCGGGATGACTGTGTAATCTCGCTCTCTGTGAGTTGTGAATAAAAATGTTAAAACAGGTTAACATTCGCAGGCAGGCTGAATACTAGGGCGCATTCTCAAAGCATGTGCAGACCAGCTGGCAAGTGTGTTCAGGGACATTTTCAATCTCCCCTTGTCCCAATCGGTAATTGCAACATGTTTCAAGCTGACCACCATTGTCCCTATTACCAAGAACTTCAATGTAACCTGACCAGATTGTCAATGGCGCCGGAGGAGATGGCTGCCGTTTTACGGGCTCTTAAACAATTGTGCTAATGTGTGTGTTTTTTCGAGTGAATTGTAACTTATTTTGTGCATAATGTTTCTGTCACCGTCTCTTATAACCGAAAGAGCTACTGGATATCAGGACAACGATTACTCACATCGTACTGGATGAAGGCCCACATCCCCGTCATTCGCATGAGAAAGAGACTTAGATATTGGGGACGTAGGTTGGGGTGCCTTGTAAGGATCTGATGGCGAGTGGGTAATCTCCCTCTACAATCAGTCCTATTAGCCAACATTAAATTATTGGATAGCAAAATAGACGAGATACGATCACCAATATCCTACCAACGGGACATTAAAAACTGTAATATCTCATGTTTCACCGAGTCGTGGCTGAATGACGACACGGACAAAATACAACTGGCGGGGTTTACTCTGCATCGGCAAGATAGAACAGCTGCCTCCGGTAAAGACTAGGGGTAGCGGTCTGCGTATATTTGTAAACAACAACTGGTGCACAAAATCTAATATTAAGGAAGTCTGGTGGTTTTTCTCACCTGAGGTAGACTATCTCATGATAAGCTGTAGACCACACTATTTACCAAGAGAGTTTTCATTTATATTTTTCGTAGCTGTTTATTTACCACCACAAACCAATACTGGCACTAAGTTGGCACTCAATGAGCTGTATATGGCCACAAGCAAACAGGAAAATGCTCATTCAGAGGCGGCGCACCTACTGAACAGGTAATCAAATGGCTAACCAGAATATTTGCATTGTCCCCTCCCTCCTCCCTCTTTTACACTGCTTATACTCTCTGGTTATTATCTATGCATAGTCACTTTATCTCTACCTACATGTACTTGGCTCTGTCATAACCTCACATGGTCTCTCCTATCATTGCTATGCAGACGACACACAATTAATCTTCTCCTTTCCGCCTTCTGATGACCAGGTGGCGAATCGCATCTCTGCATGTCTGGCAGACATATCAGTGTGGATGACGGATCACCACCTCAAGTTGAACCTCGGCAAGACGGAGCTGCTCTTCCTCCCGGGGAAGGACTGCCCGTTCCATGATCTCGCCATCACGGTTGACAACTCCATTGTGTCCTCCTCCCAGAGCGCTAAGAACCTTGGCGTGATCCTGGACAACACCCTGTCGTTCTCAACTAACATCAAGGCGGTGGCCCGTTCCTGTAGGTTCATGCTCTACAACATCCGCAGAGTACGACCCTGCCTCACACAGGAAGCGGCGCAGGTCCTAATCCAGGCACTTGTCATCTCCCGTCTGGATTACTGCAACTCGCTGTTGGCTGGGCTCCCTGCCTGTGCCATTAAACCCCTACAACTCATCCAGAACGCCGCAGCCCGTCTGGTGTTCAACCTTCCCAAGTTCTCTCACGTCACCCCGCTCCTCCGCTCTCTCCACTGGCTTCCAGTTGAAGCTCGCATCCGCTACAAGACCATGGTGCTTGCCTACGGAGCTGTGAGGGGAACGGCACCTCAGTACCTCCAGGCTCTGATCAGGCCCTACACCCAAACAAGGGCACTGCGTTCATCCACCTCTGGCCTGCTCGCCTCCCTACCACTGAGGAAGTACAGTTCCCGCTCAGCCCAGTCAAAACTGTTCGCTGCTCTGGCTCCCCAATGGTGGAACACACTCCCTCACGACGCCAGGACAGCGGAGTCAATCACCACCTTCCGAGGACACCTGAAACCCCACCTCTTTAAGGAATACCTAGGATAGGATAAAGTAATCCTTCTCACCCCCCTTGAAAAAGATTTAGATGCACTATTGTAAAGTGGCTGTTCCACTGGATGTCATAAGGTGAATGCACCAATTTGTAAGTCGCTCTGGATAAGAGCGTCTGCTAAATGACTTAAATGTAAATGTAATGTACATTTTACCACAATTACATAGAATAACCTGTGCCCCTGCACATTGACTGTGTTCCGGTACCCCCTGTATATAGCCTCGCTACTGTTATTTTTCTGCTGCTCTTTAATTATTTGTTATATTATTTTACATTTGTTATTTATCTGTTTTTTACTTAACACTTATTTTTCTTAACTGTATTGTTGGTTAAGGGCTTGTAAGTAAGCATTTCACTGTAAGGTGTAGCCTGTTGTATTGGGCACATGTGACAAATACAATTTGATTTGATTTGATTTGAAATGATTATCACACTGTGGTACTCACAGCTGTAATTATGAAGTGCTTTGAAAGGCTGGTCATGACACACATCAACACCATCATCCCAGACACTCTGGACCCCCGCCAATTCGCATACCACCCCAACAGATCCACAGATGACGGAATCTCAATTGCACTTCACACTGCCCTCTTCCACCTGGCCGATGAGGGGAAATGACTTTGTGAGAATACTGTTCATAGATTACAGCTCACATACTGGGCACAGACGTAAATTCAACATGTAGTTTTGACTTGCATTTGATTGAGTTGTCAACTAACGTGAATTCAATGCGAAAAAAAATAATCAACATGTTATTGGATTTAGGTAAAATAATTATAATAATGAAATTTAAAAATATGAAATTCCCTTACGTTGATGAATTTTCTCAAATGCAATCAGTTCATGTTGTTTCAACGTCATCACATGGAAACAACATTTATTCAAACAGTTTGTCCCAGTGGGCCGTGTTCAACACCACAGTCCCCTCCAAGCTCATCACCATGCTGAGGGCCCTGGGAATGAACACGTCCCTCTAACTGGACTTCCTGATGGGACGGTCCCAGGTGACGAGGGTAGGCAACAACACCTCCGCCACGCTGACCAGTAACACTGGGGCCCCTCAAGGGTGTGTGGTAAGTCCCCTCCTGTACTCCCTGTTCACCCACGATTGCATTGCCACGCACGACTCCAACACCATTAAGTTTGCTGATGACAGAACTGTGCCTGATCACTAACTGCATCATTGGGGCCGAGCTCCCTGCTATTCAGGACTTCCATATCAGGCGGTGTCAAAGGAAGCCCTGAAAATTTGTCAAACATTCCAGCCACCCAAGCCATAGAGTACTCACTCTGCTACCATCCGGCAAATGGTACCAGAGCACTGGCTCTCGGACCAACAGGCTCTGAGACAGCTTCTACCCCCAAGCCATAAGACTGCTAAATATCCATAAGACCGCTAAATAGTTACATAATTAATGGTTATCTGGCCTATCTGCGCTGATCCTATCTTGCACTAAGTCTATACACGCTCACAAGACTATTGACACACTCACACATACACTACACGGACACTCACACAAACCCACACACATTCACATACACTACATACACACGCACACCTATGCATACCGACAACACAAACACGCATACAGACACAACGCAAACACAGATACAACACACTTTTCCATTCAACATTTGCTGCTGCTACTGTTCTTCATTTTACTCTTATTAATATCTATCCTGATGCCTAGTCACTTTGCCTTGCTTTTTTGTACATATCTACCTCAATTTGTTTTTAAACTACTTTTCGTTTCATTATTGTTTTTAAACTCTGCATCATTGGGAAGGGCTTGTAAGCAAAGTGCATGTGACATTACAATTCGATTTGATGACACACTGTACAATACTGTCTATTATACTGTAAAAAAAAGTCAATGCTACCATAATCAGAATGAATGGATGAATGAATTCCATTCATTGAGGGGAGGAGTTTGTATTTCACAGTTGGCTATTTTACTGCAATTACAAGGGATTGATGCAAGCAGGTTGGCTGTTTGATGAAGTGTTTACACATTACAGCATATGAATATTTGGTGTTTTACATCACTTGCACTTCTTGAGATTTTAACAAAAGCTTAGAAACTGGCAGCAACTACAGGGCAAGACAGACATCACAAAATATTAAATAATTTAAGGTTTAAGACTTGCTGCCACTTTAATCTGTCCCCTGTGCTGTACATTCTAAATGGTTTGGGCACTATAACGACATACGAGTTAAGTTGGGACTGCTCACGGGTGCAACAAATTTAGCCTCTTACAAGGCACACCTCAAAATATGTTAATGAGACAGAAACAACATTACCATGCACCCACTAGTAGTTAAAAGGTTTTTGGTGCTCCGAAGATACGGTACGGTACTCTCTGGTGTGGAATTACAGTACCATTAGAAATACAGCAATTTTCACCAAATGCATCATCATTTGGTTAAATAAAGGTAAATAAAGGTTAAAGGTTTATCTTGATAATATCTCAAATGACCAGGTAAATTACAGTTTTTCATTACAGTGTAGGCTATCGTTCCTATGCATGGTGACTCCGCCTGTTATTTCATCCACTAAATGTAGATAGGAAGATGGTAAAGCACAAGCAGAGGGGGGCAGGGGGCCAGTCTACATAGTAACCAAGCCAGGCAAGATTCTTGAAATAATGCGAGTTTACATAGGCTACTGAAGCTTGATGTGTCTCTGTAGCTTGATGGGGAAATTAAACTGAGCAATTGAAATGAACTTTCTGCCAAGAATGCATTTGGGTTATTAACAGTGTAAAGTTACAAGAGTAGCCATCAGTAAAGACCATCAAAGGCATTTGGTGGATATCGGATTTCCTGAGATGGGAATATGCCTAGATATTAATTTATTGGAAAGGTATTACATAAAGGACATTAATTAATATGTACAGTTGTATAGATATAAGACAAGTAGATTATTATGGCAAATTTCAAATAGTACTTTGTGCATAACCATAACCCAGGGCAGGCTACATTCCAAGAACAACTGCTACACAGCAAGCAATTTGCGCGCGAGACAACAGAGCATATCAGTCAGGGGAGGGGGTGCGTCTGTTTCGAAGTTGACCTGATGAACTCGCATACAGAGAAGGATATCTCTATCGCTCTCTCTCTCTCTCTCTCTTTGCCATTGAAGGCATTTCATTGGAAATACATGAAGCAAGAATGTTATAATCGCATTATTAAATGGCACGTGATGTTTAAATTGACTAATGAGAATTAACTCTAACGTTCAGAACGAACAGTCCATTCAATCTGGTTTTGAAGAGCGCTTGCAGATCGAGACATTTAGGAGCATTTTGAATTACATAACTTTATACTTGACTATCTACTCTGGTCAGTGTGTCCTGTTTAAAGTCATAATAGCCAACTATATCCTACACTCAGCGCCTTGGAATTTCGAGCACAACTATGTGGTCAAGAATGTCGAGGAATTTCCCACTCCTGCCAATCTGATCTAGATTTCAGAACCAAGGACAGTGCACACCTGCTCCACCTGGGATACCGACGCGCGACGTTTCCTCACTTCCCGACTTTAACAATGCAACCAGGTAAGAAATTAACTCTGCTGTTTTAGGCTAGGCTACTCACTGTCACAGCATGCCAATTGTATCAGAAATACTTGTTCATCAATATAGAATTGGCTAAAGCGTTATTCACATGGTTTAATAGTGCCTTTCCTACAGGTCTATAGCAACTGTACAATACAATTTTACCTCCATATCGATGTAGGTTTTAACATTGTAGCCTTCTATGCTATTTGGCTAAATTATGCCGTTTATGGAAATAGCCTACAAATAGATTATTTTCCATTTGAAAAAATATGTTGAATTTAGAAGATCTATTGCAAACAATAGCAGGCTATATTACATACTGGAAGAGTAGGCTTATTATTATTACAAATAAATATAATATTGAATCAATTGTTTATAAGCACATGCACAAGTTGTCTCCAGTCACACCTCATCTGTAGTCCACGCTCTATTGTTCTGCACATTATCTAAAGCAAAGTTTGACAGGTCAAGAAGAATGTTACACAGTATTGACTATGTTTTAACATCAACTATTCCTAGATCATACCTTGTATATTACTAAATTATATCCTAGGGGCCGTGTATTGCTCATTGGTAGGCTATATAGAAATTGTATTATTGCATTATATTTCACTTTTTAGTCATTTAGAAAATGCTCTTATCCAGAGCGATTTACAGGAGCAATAGCCTATTTAAAAGTCACAATGATAAGTTGGTCTTAAGAGCGGGGAAAGGACAGATGTTATTGACCGTGCAGAGCTGGAGATGCAGGTGCTAGCCTACGAAAAGTGAAATATTCTAATCTATAAACACACCAAAAAACTGCATGTGCCATGCAAGCATGACCATCCTCCATGAGACTTCCGAGATCTGTCCTAAGATGTAAAGCTGGCCATAGCAGCATATAGTGTAGGCTACAGTAGGCCCTACCAGGCGCTATATTAATGTATTGTTATATCACATTATGTGGTGAACAGGTACTGAGGCAACTTGGATTTTCTCTGCCCTCTCTACCTATAGCATAGGCTACTACAGTCTGTCCTCATTGTTAATTCTGCGTTGTGAAGTAAAAGTTGTCACAAATATAAATAGTAAAGTAAAGTACAGATTCCCCCAAAAAACGACTTAAGTAATGCTTTAAATAGTATTTTTACTTAAGGACTTTACACCACTGCATATAGGTGGCCCAAGGATTTAAACCCACAATCCTGGCATTGCAAGTGCCGTGCTCTACCAACTAAGCCATACAGGACCAGAAACAGACGCAGTTCCTCTATAGGCTAACATATTTAACTGGGAATAGAGATTCATCTAATTAAGCTCTATCCTTCTTCATGAAACACCATCAAAACCACCCTCCTTCCTGTTTTGAAGTCACACCCATTGTGTGTTGTTTCTCTGCTCACTTTAAAGGACCAATAACCCCATTCATCTCATGTAGAAAGGAGTCAAAAGCCTCTTATCACCCCACAAAAAGTAGATCGTAGTTGGATTACTTTTTTGGGGATTGAGCCCAAAACCCTCCTGTGAGAATTTGACACTCAGTCACTAATGCTCTATATTGTAGCATACAATGGCTATTCAGTCAAACTTTCTAGTTTGAATAGGCTTCCGTTTACTGAGAGCATTTTTGCGATACATCACAAAAGAACACCAGTTGGCCTTCTGAATGTCCCCCTGTGAGAACTACTTGAAATCTGAAGTACCTATCAGAGTTAGATTTAGCTATGGAACTTGTTGAGGTCATTTTGAAGCCCATTGAGTCTTGGGCATTCTCACGCTGTACTGATGAATATTCCATAGCAACGCAGAGTTGAGTGCCGGGGGAAGGTCTTGAAGTTAACATTTTTGGTTCAAGTGAGGAGAAAGGGAATTGACCAACATGCTGTGGTGTGTGTGTGTGTCCATGTGTTTGAACTGAGAGATGAAATGGATCACTGAAACACAGTATTGACTTGGAGTGTTAGAAAAGCTGGAAAGGTGCTATGTCACATGGGTTAATCTAAATCATGATTATTTCAGTCACAAATAGATACCACCTTTAGGTATATCTGTCTAGAATAAGACGTGTAATCTCTTTATGATTGCAGGTGTTATTGCCATTCATCGACACAAGGTGTCTACTGTTAGTGTTGCCTTAGGGTGTAAGTCCTTGCTACTTATGTGTTATGTGTTAAATATTTATATCCATCTTAGCACGCATTGTTTAATTGTTTATTTATTGAAATGTTAAAACAAGTTAAGAACATATAGCCATTATTTTAATTATTACAGACTGAGCATCAATCATACTTATACCAATGACATTATATAGAACTCATTATATTCACACAAGCCATTCATACTCATACCAATGGTGATACCCATTATAATGCCAATGTTATAATAGACACAATCAGACGTGTTTAATCTATGGAGGCTGTATTTGAGCAGTGCCTTGAGCAGCTGGGCTCCCTGTCTGAGGGCAGACAGGGCATAGGCTCCTTCTGGCTCCACCATGTGTTGTGTGATGGTGTTCAGGTCTGTTAGGGAGGGTTACTGGCTGTGCTGTCTGACATCTCACCACCTGATCAGGGTGCCACTTAACACAGCATGGGGACATCTACCAACTAACAACATTACCGTCCATATGAAGGTGCCATCATGCACCACTTACCAAGAGGACTAACTGCAAACTGTTTGGTCTGAAAGTCTAGCTCAGCAGAACCTATTCTAGACTCTTCTACATCAATATGTTCACAAGTGTCTGCTGCCCACAGTTGATGAAAACAGAAGCTTCAATCGGGAGCCTTTGTACAGTAAAAGCCAGTGAACTGTACTGTACCAATGGATCTTTAAGGACCTGTGCTTGGTTGAAACATGTGCTCAAAGCAGCATTTGTACTTAGTCACTCAATCATTTGAGAAATGCCGTTATTTGGATTCCAAGGGAGAGAGGCACCTTGTATTGGAGGCAGTTGACTACTGTACTGTATGCTGCTAGAGGGATCTGCGTTGAAGAGACCTGCAGCTTTTCAATGCACGTGATGGGAGGCTGGTGTGGATTTGGTACTTGTATGTGTGTGTTAGCTTGCTAGCCGAGGGTTCAAAGTGGAGCAATTATGCACACCGTCTTCTCTTTTTGAACTCCTGTTTCACTGGGAATCATTGTGCAGAGATAGCTGGGTAGGGAGGGAGCAGCTCTCTTGGCTGCCAAGTGCTATTGTGACTGTCGATTCCGCCACGAGCCAGATTTAATGACGTGACCATGGCCTGATTCTGAAAATTCCTCAGAACTAAGAGGAGGCTGAGCAAGAGTTGACAGTTGTCGTAGCAGCTCAAACTCATGTCAAATGACTCTTGGTCCCCTTGGTTATTTGCTGTCTCCTGTTTAAGGGGAAAGTATTATGAGCTCTACTAAGTGGGAAATGTTTTGCTAATATTGCCAGAGATATCATTTTATATCTATTTACCTCCCATACTTCAAGCTTGTGGATCCCCATAGCTCTTCAACACACATCTAGGGAACTTGCAGTAGGACTTTATTTGCTATCAACAGACTAAGATCCACTCTTAGATCAAAACGTTGTATAACTAAGCCTAATTAAATGTATGTGGTGATGCCATTGTGTCCGTGTTCTATATCTTTAGGATTTTTGGGGGGCGACTATGACAGTCAGTCCTTAGACCATACCTTGGCCTAGTTCCTTTTGGCCCCCTTCTTGGTCTTCTTGGTTGGCCCTGATTCCTCCATTAAACTCAGGCTCTGCAAATGGAGAGTCCCTACCAAGCCCACCTGGTACAAGGGACAGTCGAGTGGGAGGATTCGATTGCTCACATCAATTAAACAGTTTTGGGTCACCTGTACCCTGTAGCTCCTGTTGGAAGGCTTTACAGACTGTGGCTCAGTCCCAACAAGTTCTCCTTCCTCTTGAAGTGTGCACTCGTTCACTACTCCCCACAATTTGTAAAGCGTCGATTGGTGTAGGCATGGGCTAGAGGAAGTTTCCATATACCAGTCATATCCTTTCAAATCCATAAAGGGAACTGAACAAGTACACAGTTCGAGAGAAAGGAGATACTATTGGTACACACGCTATGAGACAGGAAGAAGGATATGGCTGGCATATTTGTATGCTTCATGATCTCACCATACCAATCATAGCCATGCTAAACACCTGCTCCACTAAAGTACACCAAACAAAAGTTCTGGGTTTTGCCTTGACAGGTCTAAACAGCTATGAAACAGAATAGAAGGTAGAAGAAAATGTAGCATTGTAAAATTGTTAACTCAGTCTACTTTACCTTGTAGAATAATACGGACAGTTGATTTGGACAGAATATTTGGTTGTTTATGAAATTTTGCCATTATAAGTGTTCTCCTCACACTATTTTTATTGAGCGTGGATCACTGTCTTGCCAGTGGAGCACAGGCAGTTTCAGTTGTTTTTCTCTTGGAGGGAGAGAAGAGGTTTCATCAATGCACCATATGGTCTACAGTAATGTCGGGGTTGTGTTTCTGTAGAGATGGCAGATTCAGCAGCAATCATTGCACTTGTTTCCTGCTCATTTGCTTCCTTGTCTGTTGCTGGGGTATGACTGAACAATATTCCCCTGAACACCATCACAAACACACGCACCAGGGGGGAGAAGCTATACGGACACTCCCGGTGTACAAATTGATGATGTATGTCGCGCTGCTGAGAGCCGAGTGAACCAAATCACACAGACCAACTTTCTCTGGCCAAAGACTGAACTAACTAGCCTCTTTCTCACCAGGGGCCCACCCACGGGAAGAGTGACAGGACATGCTATAGGTGGCATACTATGACCACAGGTTATTACTAACTATAGTCACGGGTGCTGAGAGATGTAGGTGTGCACATTCCTTTTGTACTAACTTTTTGAAAAAACATGTATTTTTACAAATAGTATTACATGAACTCCTCTATATGTCCACTACCAAAGCTTGGCAAAGATTATCAACATCTTGCCGTATCCTTTTAGCAACGGCAAAACTGGTTGAAGTGATGTATTTTCAACCAGTTTTGCAACAGCATATACAGTATGAGTGAGATGGTTGATTGAAAACCCAGGCCACACCTTCAACTAACAGCTATAGCTACTATCTCCCATCAGTGATGAGGTGGTGTGTCCAGCAGCTAATGGGACTGATTACCCCAGCTTCCCTTAACAAAGTTCTCAGATTACCAATCATAGTTTGAAATTGAATGTCGATTGTGAAATAAAAATCACAAAAAAAGTAGTGTTGTCACGATGCCAGAATTTTTACTTCGATACCGATACCAGGTATAGTATCACAATACTCGATTCCATTACGATACTCGATACCAAAACAATACCAAAACGATACCACTGGGGAAAAAAAGAAGGCATATTAGCCAAAGTCACAGAATGGCACTTGATCCAAACAGTTAAGCTCAGCTACTGCTCTGTTCAATCGCTTGGCATCTTTTGAGTTATCATTACAATACAATTTTTTTACCTCAACATTTTTCAGATGCCATGTATGCCTTATTGAATCAATTATACAATCACACAATCAATTTTACTTTGTATTTACCAATCTACATAACAACATAATGGTAATAATTTATTTGAATTAAAAATCTCTATTGATATACTGGCTAAATCAAGATGAAGCCTAGGCATATCCACAATACACACAATGTGTGTGCCTGCATTATTGAGCTTGTTTTGGCTGATTCCATGGAACTACAGATAGCAAACAATCTGTTTCCCTTCCTTATTGTATATTTGCATACAAATAGCCTATTTTATAAAAAATGTGTGCTGTCTCTTTAACCAGTAATATCGTCATTCCCAAGGCAAGAGTGGGGCGGCCTGTCGGAACACAGCCAGTTCGCTCAGGCAATAGATCATCTTTGGGAGAGACAAAGACCGAATAAGTGAATGAATAAAGTTTTTGTTGGCAATCGGCTTTGAAATCAGCATACAAGCTTGGCACACCTCTATTTGGGGAGTTTCTCCCATTCTTCTCTGCAGATCCTCTCATGATCTATCAGGTTGGATGGAGAGCGTCGCTGCACTGCTATTTCCAGGTCTCTCCAGAGATGTTCGAGCGGGTTCAAGCCCGGGCTCTGGCTAGGCCACTCAAGGACATTCAGAGACTTGTCCTGAAGCCACTCCTGTGTTGTCTTGGCTGTGTGCTTAGGGTCGTTGTCCTGTTGGAAGGTGAACCTTTGCCCCAGTCTGAGGTCCTGAGCAGGTTTTCATCAAGGATCTCTCTGTACTTTGCTCCATTCATTTTTCCCTCGATCCTGACTCGTTTCCCAGCCCCTGCCGCAGAAAAACATCCCCACAGCATGATGCTGCCACCACCATACTTCATGGTAGGTGTAGTGCCAGGTTTCCTCCATGTGTGATGTTGGCATTCAGGCCAAAGACTTCAATCTTGGTTTCATTAGACCAGAGAGAGTCCTTTAGGTGTCTTTTGGCAAACTCCAAGCGGGCTGTCATATGCCTTTTACTGAGGAGTGGCTTCCGTCTGGCCACTCTACCATTAAGGCCTGATTGGTGGAGTGATGCAGAGATGGTTGTCCTTCTGGAAGGTTATCCCATCTCCACAGAGGAACTCTGGAACTCAGAGTGACCATCGGGTTCTTGGTCACCTCTTGGTGCTTCCAAACTTCTTCCATTTAAGAAGGATGGAGGCGACTGTGGTACCCTTCCCCAGAAAATCCACAAAAATCCAGAAATCCTGTCTCGGAGCTCTACGGAAAATTCCTTTCGACCTCACTGCTTGGTTTTTGCTCTGACATGCACTGTAAACTGTGGAATCTTATATAGACAGGTGTGTGCCTTTCCAAATTATGTCCAATCAATTGAATTTACCACAGGTGGACTCCAATCAAGTTGTAGAAACATCTCAAGGATGATTCATTGAAACAGAATGCACCTAAGCTCAATTTCGAGTTTCTTACAAAGGGCCTGAATACTTATGTCAATAAGGTATTTCTGTTTTCGCCTCGTCACTATGGGGGTATTATTATTGTGTGTAGATTAATGAGGAGAATAACAAAATATTTAATCAATTTTAGAATAAGGCGTAACGTAACAAAATGTGGGAAAAGGGAAGGGGTCTGAATACTGTCTGAATGCACTGTATTTTCCCATTCATTACAAAGACCCCCATTGCTTTGTTTGACAAACCCATGCAGCTCTCGCTCTCTCTCTCTCTCTCTCTCTCTCTCTCTCTCTCTCTCTCTCTCTCTCTCTCTCTCTCTCTCTCTCTCTCTCTCTCTCTCTCTCTCTCTCTCTCTCTCTCTCTCTCTCTCTCTCTCTCTCTCTCTCTCTCTCTCCAGTCAAACAGGTATTTTCAACCCCTAATATACAAGATATGACCTCAACATGATACGAATTTATATCAGCAAACCTCTTGTCATTTATATCAGCAAAACTCTCTGCCCACTACCCCTCCCTGCCCACCCACCACCATCCTCCTTTTTTTGCCCATCATGTTTCCATGGCAACCCCAGTTAGTGAAGAAGAGAGCTCTTCCAAGTGTGAGAATATCTCTGATTATACTTCTTGTATGGTGGTGGTATGGTTCACACTCCATGATGCTATACTGTAAATACTTGATTAGGTTTTTCAGTATGGATTTGTCTTCGATTAGAATGATGAATAACGAATAACGAAGTATGCTATAACCACTGTCCAAGGACAGAGCTCTTTTATACAGTATTCATTCACTTCTGCCTTTCATTCAAAAAGTGATCCCACTGTGGTTTTCCACACGGTTTATCCTTGCATGTGGTCCTTGGAGATGGTTCTTCACTGAACTAGATCCCAGTACACACACAAAATATTGTGCTTAATAGTACCAAATAGGGTTCTTTAGCTTGTAACCATAGCGGAACCCCTTTTTGGGCTACTGTAAATAGAACCCTTTCTTGAAGTTAAAAAATAACTATGCTCATGGGGTTCTAAATGGAACCTATATGGTGCTATAAATAACCTTTCCTACGGTTCAATAAAGAAGCATTAAAAAAGGTTATTTTTATTACAGAAAAGGTTAAAGCCTTAAAACCCACTTTTGTGGGTCTTGAAACTTCCCATTAGCACTGCATGAAATGGTCACATTTGCACTTGTTTTTAAGGACACGCCTCAAATATTGCCACCCCTCCCACCTCAGTTCAAGCGAGCTGATGTTAGGACAGGTAAATTGACAAACCTCGTGTTATGACTGGAGAATACCCGTGAGACAGTTTTTTACATGACGAAATAGAAAAATTAACGTGAATTTGACCCTTGTGCTTCCTTAGCGCCAGCCAAAAATAGAGCCCTTTATCTGTTGTAACGTTCTGTCTCCTCAAGTCAGTGTTCACTGTTTATATTCTTAATCTCCCAGTGATGCAATTAGTTAGAACAACTCGTGTCGAGTGCCTCCAGCAGCAGAAGCAGAGGGCAACACATGATACAGTATATTCACTAAATAAATGTATTATTGTAACGGCTGTCGTCGGATGAAGAAGGAGACCACAAGGTGCAGCGTGGTAAGTGTTCATGATGAATGTAATACTCAAAACACTCAAACAAAATAACAAAGAGGGAAAACCGAACAGCTGCCTCTGATTGGGAACCACACCAACATAGAAATAAAAAAAACTAGAATGCCCACCCTAGTCACACCCTGGCCTAATCAAGATAGAGAATAAAAGCCTCTCTATGGCCAGGGCGTGACAATTATGTACCCGTGTGCATGTGCTGTGTATGTACTGTGAAGTAAGTCAAGTTAAAACAGAGGAAGTATGTATATAGTGTATAGATGTACAGTATGTGAGTGGGTGCAAGTGGGTGAGTGTTTCATGTTTCAGAGAAGTCAAATGTGTCATAAGACTAAATGTATCTTATCAAATCATCAAATCAAGCTTTATTTATACAGCACATTTCAGACATGGGATGCAACAAAATGTGCCTCATAGGAAAAAATATGTTAAAAAAAACAAAGCAGAAATATTTACAACACAGCAAACATAAGATAAAAAAACAAAAGAATGACACAAACTGGACGACTAAAAAGCACCCTAAGAAAAGCTAAAAAGATTCAATTTAAGATATCTTTTAAATATGTCCACAGTTTTGGCCCCCCTCAGGTTCTCTTGCAGGCTATTCCAGATGCTGGGGGGATAATAACTAAAGGCTGCCTCTTGATCCTAGGTTTTGGATAGTTAAAAGGCCAGTGCCAGAGGAGCTGAGGGACCTACTGTGTACATAACTTAAAAGCATGTCTGACATGTATTGTGCACAATCGTGGATTGGTTTAAAACCAATTGAAGAATCTTGGTACCCGTGCTGCAGAATTCTGTATGTTTTGCAGTTGACCAATGGCTTTCTTGGGAAGAACAGTCAGGAGAGCATTACAGTAGTCAAGCCTGCTTGTAATAAAAGCATGGATGAGTCGCTCTGTCCTAGCCTGAGAAAGAAACTGCACACTTTGGCAATGTTCCTCAGGTGGTAAAACATAAATACGATTTTGGTCACATTTCTAATGTGTGATTCGAAATTGTGTTCTGAATCTAAAACTCACACCTAGGTTTTTTGTCTTTACTGCCCATGAATTAATATGTGCGGCCAGATTTGCCAAGTACCTTGGACTTGTCTTGATATAGTTGGAGGAAGTTGCAAGCCACGCAAGTATTTAAATCACTAATACAATCTAATCATTTATCCCCAAAATTCTCTGGTGACACTTAAATTTAAAGTTGTGTATCGTCTGTGTAGCAGTGAAAATCCTTGCTGTGCTTTCTTGATAGTGCTGTTCAGATCTAAATTGGTTTAGGACCTATTTATTTGGTCGTGATTTCTCTGTCACCGTATACGGTGAACATAACGCAGAGAAAATACATATCACATGTGGCGTTCCACAAGGTTTGATTTTGGGTCCGGTACTGTTCAGTTTATATATGTTACCCCTTGTAACATATATAAACTGAACAGTACCGGACCAAAACTAATCCACCTCTCCAGTCTGTCCAGAAGGACATCATGGTCAACAGTGTCGAATGCAGCACTTAAATCCAAGAGTACAACAAGGATAGAGACCTGTTTGGCATCTCGGTTGGCTCTAAGATAATCTCCCACTTTAACTAAGGCTGCCTTCTTTAGATATGCTATTAAAAACTGTTTTGAAGAAGGTGGTGGGGATAGGATCAAGAAGGCCAGTAGAAGTCTTAAGTAGTTATAATCACTTTACTGAGCATGTCTGTGTCAACCAGGGAAAATACATCTGTAGTGCCTTTGCGCAGTAGGCTAGGGAACAAATCATCAAACTTCTCATTGGGTTTTGCTTGACTGATACCCAGCCTAATGTTGATTATCTTATCTCTTAAATATGCCGCAAAGTCATCACATTTAGATGTGGAGGGAAGTTCAAATAGGTTTGAGGTGGTAGGATTTATCAGGCCATCAATGGTCGAGAAGAGCACTCTCAAATTATTCTGATTAATAGTGATCAAGTTGGAAAAATGAGCCCGTCTGGCATTTCTAATTGCCTTGTTATATATGCCAAGTTGCTCTCTCAGAATATCATAATGGACCTGCAACTTTGACTTTCTCAACTTCCGCTCTGCCTTTCTGTAATTTCTCTTTAATTGATTAATTGCCTCACTCATCCAAGGGTCTCTCTGTTTGGATGTGGCCCTTATCAAATGTAATGGAGCTATGGCATCAATGGTTGCCCTTCATTTTCTATTAATGTTATCAACTAAATCATCACAAGAGGAAGGCAGAATAGGTGGTGGAGAATTGTTCATACATAAAATCTGTAGCAACTTCAGAGGTAGGATAGTGCTTCTTTATATCGGTATTCGGTATTACCCTGTGTGTGTATGTATGTAAACTTCTGACCCACTGGAATTGTGATACAATGAGTTATAAGTGAAATAATCTGTCTGTTAACAATTGATGGGAAAGTTACTTGTGTCATGCACAAAGTATATGTCCTAACCGACTTGCAAAACTATAGTTTGTTAACAATACATTTGTGGAGAGGTTGAAAAACAAGTTTTAATGACTCCAACCTAAGTGTATGTGAACTTCCGACTTCAACTGTACATGTTATTCAATCATTGCATCCACACTGCTCGCACACGTCAACGAGCGTCTGCGTAGCCAGGCTCTAAAATATAACTTGGTTCTATTTGTGACGCTTGATGCGCTGCAAGTCCCGCCTCTCCCATCTCCTCATTGGTTTTTAGGAGCATATACCCACGTGAGTGATTGAACGGTGAACTGAGGTCCACACTCCCGACCAGTTGGTGGTGGTAATGCACCTTAAAGTTGGTTGCCAACCGCAATATAAAGTCCAAAGAAGAAGAAGAAGACTGAAGGAGGAGAGATTACTAGAAACTAACTTGGTTTAACCTTTTATCTGTGGATTAATTGTCGGAGTAGAGGACCTTGTGCAGTTCAGTTAAATAATAACAAGCCAATGTTAATGTCCCAGGATAAATTATCTAGCAACAGCAAGCTTGCTAGCTAAATTGCCATGAATGTTTAATGTTTTTTAATGTCCCCAATGTAATATAGTTGGCTCAGAGTTCATCTTGATATTTCAACCTGCGTGTCCTGATCACATCTGGTGTGGATGGACAAAATCAACATGTGCGGTTAGGGTGAATCACGTCTCTTTTAAAACATTCGGGTTGCTCCCACAGCAAATGAAAGTTGTCACAGAAAGAGATTCCTGTTGTTGCAAAGTTTCTTCAGGTACTTGTTAAGGGCAAAGAGTCGGCTGAAACGTTACGGACACCTTTGATAGCACGGGAGGGGGCAAGAGATAATTATTATCTTCCTTGTGCTAGTGTAAAATGATCGCCTAAAATGAAAGTCGTTATAACCTACGTGAGTGATGATGGTGTCAATGGAGTAGTTGGCCAGAACCGTGGGCAGAAGGGAGTTGATGTCATGGACATGGGCTCCTGGGTGACAGCGGACCTTGGTCTGTCCACAGATCGTAGGCAGGCCAAAATCTCTCACCATAGGGCTGTCTACATTGATGGTGGTTGTGATGGAATCCAATGGGTAAGTGACCTGCTGAACTATGGTGGCCGTTGGAGAGGATGCCACTGGGCGGCCTGTTGGTATACACCCAGGATACATGCTGACTCCCGGGGCTGGTAGGTCCGTCTCAAGCGGGGCAAAGATGTTTGATAGCTGGATTGCATCTTCTCGGATAGATGAAGGGTGGCCAGACTTCCTCCCCGATCTCCTACGCCTTGCGTGTGTCCAGTCTCCCATCTTATGTCTCATGGAGTTTACTGTAGGATCTCATGGAGTTTTCATGTTAGATTGTAGTATAAGGCGTCAATATAAATATTAGCCAAACAACCTAACTTAGAAGATTAATATTTAATATCCAACTGCTAGCTTCACATAGAACAAGTCATACAAAGGATAGTTCAAAAGACCACCGGTGAAAGTGAATGAATACCAATAACCTTTTCCGAGGTCAAGTATTACATAGAGTGATTATGTCCGCTCCTGGTGAGGGACTATCCTGAGCAATGTCCACAGGGGTTGCAGCCTGATTCAAAGGGGAACAGGCAGGAGCATCAGGGGACAAAGGGAAAGTCTGGTGCCCTGGGGGGACCCTGGTGGAGTGCTTGGAGTCTCAGGAGTAGCCGACAGTGGGGCTGCCTGTCTCAAACCATGCCCATGAGATAGTGGGTGACGGAAAGGTAATAGTGCTTAGAGGGCAGTGAGAAGGGGGTATGGGATTGGGCTGAAGGTACAAAACCCTGCTAACACTTGTGGCTGCCTAAGGGGTGGGCCATTCTCTGCAACATCACCATAGAGTGGTTTCAGTCTATTGTGATGGATAACTTTCGGGGTAGTTTGAGGTGATTTCAAATCCAGTACCCTGCATGTTACACCAGGCTGTCCATCTGTGTCGAACAGATGTAGGATTTTGGATGGGCCCTTCCAACATAGGGATAGTTTGCAGTACAGCTTTGCTGGATCGGTCATGAACCAGATCCCCAACTTAAAATGGTTTGAAAAAAGTTCCCTTGTCGTATTGCTCCTTCTGTTTTTTTCCTCCAAGCCAGCTGTAACTGGGAGTTGGCATCAGCAAAGGCCAACAATAGTCTGGATGTTAGAGGAGGCGTACTGTGATGGGGACTTTGAGGAGATGTCAGACGGGCTGGGCAGCATGACAACTCACTGCCATTGGCATGTTTCTTCTTGACCACGTAGTTGTAAACATTGAGTTCAAGTGCCCATCGTGCTCTCTGCCCTATAGGTTCATTGTCCAATGGGATCATCCTGAGCCACACGTGTGGTATGTGATCAGTTACGACCTTGAACGGATTGCCTCCCAGATAGTGTATGAAATATCAGATGAACCACGCTATAGCGTAGAGTTCCTTGTCATATGTGGACCAGTTTCTCTCAGATGGGTTGAACATGTGACTAGCATAGGCGATCACTGATTCTCTGCCATTCTGCACTTGACTGAGAACAGCACCAACTGCCATCTCGGATGCATCACAGTGAATGAGGAAGGGCTCGGGGAAAGTCAGGGAATGACACGATAGGTGGCACTGAGAGGGTCTGTCTCAAGTATTTGAAAACGTCATCTGCCTCCCTTGACTACTCAAAAGGAACGTCCTTGAGTGTGAGCTTGTGCAGTGGGGCTGCGATTTGGGCAAAGTTCCAAACCGCAAGTAGTAAGTGCACAAACCCACAAATGCCCTGACTTCTGTGGGAAAGGATGGGAGAGGTACATCTTTGACATGCTCCACATTTCTGGGATCTGGTCTCAAGCCCTGGGCAGACACAACATGACCTAGAATTGTCACTTGGCTCTGAGCAAAGGTGCGTTTTGACGGCTTCAGCTTCAAACCTGCTGACCTGAATCTCTGGAAAACATGTGTTCTTTACAGTTCCTGCTGAACACAATGACGTCATCCAGGTAAATGAGGCACTGGTTCCAGTGACAACCACAGAAGACAAGTTCCATGAGGTGCTGTAACGTCGGCGGTGTGTTGGACAAGCCCACCGGCATGACTTTAAACTGGTAGACCCCACTCCCTGTGTTAAAGGCTGTCTTGTCCCTGTCTGTAGAAACCATGGGAACCTGTCAGTAACCAATGGATAGTTTGAGCCTTGTTTGAGGGATGACCTGGCACTTGACCCACAGTACCAACTAGTACTAATTTCCCTGGTCTTGAGTGTGTGAATTATCAAACGAATGCCCTCATTTTTGGGCCATCTCCTATTGTTGTTCTTGTGGTCGTAGTGACTGTGTCCCTATCCCTGTCTGTAGATACATACTGATGGGTGTCTGAGGTCTGTTGTAGCCAGAGCTGCTGTAGCCCCGTTCATGACGTCCGACATTGTTATGTCTGTAGAGTACTGTCTGTAGTCTTGGGAAGGTCTACCACAGCCATCATGCTGTCCACCATCGCTATCACGTTGCCCTTATGGTTGGTGTGAGTAACGTTGCACTGTGTACCTAGGGCGACTAGGTGAAGCGTTTCCTCTGATGAGACGAGCTGTAGTCTGGAGTAGGCGAGCTACCGTTGACTGGGACGGCCTCTTGAATCCTGTCGTGGGTCATCCTGCCTCTGTTGTTGCATTGACAAAACCAGTTTCATCACCTGTTGTTCTTCACGTAGTCCTGAAAAATCACTTTGCAGTGCTTTGATGTCGGTTGTAAAGGGCCTCTATTGATTTTGATTAGCCATCACGTGAAGCTAATCACATGAAGCGGTGGGTGTGGTTTCACCATGTGAAGCCTGGAATGAGGGGTTAGATGTGGCAGGCATGTTAACCATTAGACTTGGGGAGCTAAAATTAACTTCATCCTGTACTCTCTGGCTAACAATTACGAGTGTCTGTTCCAGAGTAAGCAGCCCCATGTTCATGGCACTTAGCCTGAAGCACCAGATCCAATCCAGCTACAAAATGTCTAAAATGTTCCATTTGGATGGCAGCATCATTGTAGCCTGGAAAAGCTTCCTGAGTTAGACGTGTGATTTCAGCTGCATAAACGTTGACTGTTTCTCATGGGAGTCTGGGCCTAGCGTTAACTCTGAAAAAGAGCTAAGTATTGCTTTCCACCAAAAACATCAAACTTTCCAATAGTTTCCCCGTAGAAAATTGAGTTGCTTGTGGCAGAGAAATCCAGTTTGGTTGGAAGGTTTGTGGCTAAATCATTGTCTGTTGTGTCAGCACAAGCTTTGACAGCTAATTCCCCCCCCCAAAAAAATTCCTTAGAGTAAAAACTCTCCTTGTCCTTTCCATCACCCTGAAATGGTTGGAGAGAGAAGATCCACTTTATAATATATCACTTTGTTAACAGCAGCAAGCTCTCGCCTTTCCTCTCGCCTCTCCTATCCTCCTCCGAGTCTGACATTCTTGAATTATTGATATATCTTGAATCAGATATCAAATTTAATTCCTCTCACATTTTAGCTGTTTAGTCTGTTTGTTATTCCACTCGCTTGTAATTGTATAGTCCTTTCGTAAGTCTGTTTGGTTGCATAATTTTGAATTTTTTTTTTTTTTTTACAGGGACAGTGCACATTAATCAACGTTTTAGTAGAAGTTACCCGTTTTTACCCGCTAGTTCAAAAGACCACCCGGGAACATGCATGAACACCAATAATCTTTTCCCAGGTCAAGTGTTTCAGAATGATTACGCAATCTCATGGCGAGGAGACAATAACAGTACATCACTTTCTACACTAGTATGAAACATGTGCTGCCATTTTATTCATGTTTTATGTGGAAGTCTTTCCCACTGCTATTGCTACAAATACAGTCAATAAACTTGCCAAGGTGGAAAACGCTAACTTTAGGAATGTGATATCTATCAACAAGTGACACGTGACATGCACACAGATGATAGATTGGACTGCCTGGAATTGGACTTTCTATCATGTTTCGATGAAGAGCTCAAACACATGGAAAGGTTAACAAACTCAGGGAGCATTATACTTGACAGATTAAGTTGTGCATCCGAAATGGCACCATATTCCCAAGTCCACTTCTTTTGCCACAAGCCATATGGGTCATGTTCAAAAGTAGTGCACTATAGGGAATATGGTTCCATTTAGGATGCAGACAAGGCTATCAGGCTAACAGGAACCACATGAACCAGTTGTACTTTAACTGAAGCATTGTCATTTATTATTATTTTTTCATTATGCGCAAAATGGTAGAAAGAGGAAGGGTGGGAGAGAAACTCAGAGGTAGAGTCTGTGTGGCTGTAGGAGAGAGAATCTCGAATCCCACCGTACCTTCTCCGCTGTGAAATCTGGTTTCCGAGCCGGTCACGGGTGCACCTCAGCCACACTCAAGGTACTAAACGATATCATAGTTGCCATCGATAAAAGACAGTACTGTGCAGCCGTCTTCATCGACCTCGCCAAGGCTTTCGACTCTGTCAATCACCATATTCTTATCGGCAGACTCAACAGCCTCGGTTTTTCGGATGACTGCCTTGCCTGGTTCACCAATTACTTTGCAGACAGAGTTCAGTGTGTCAAATCGGAGGGCATGCTGTCCGGTCCTCTGGCAGTCTCTATGGGGGTGCCACAGGGTTCAACCTCGGGCCGACTCTTTTTCTGTATATATCAATGATGTTGCTCTTGCTGCGGGCGATTCCCTGATCCACCTCTAAGACGACACCATTCTATATACTTTCGGCCCGTCAACACTGTGCTATCAAACCTCCAAACGAGCTTCAATGCCATACAGCACTCCTTCCGTGGCCTCCAACTGCTCTTAAACGCGAGTAAAACCAAATGCATGCTTTTCAACCAATCGCTGCCTGCACCCGCATGCCCGACTAGCATCACCACCCCTGATGGTTCCGACCTTGAATATGTGGACATCTATAAGTACCTAGGTGTCTGGCTGACTGCAAACTCTCCTTCCAGACTCACATCAAACATCTCCAATCAAAAATCAAATCAAGAGTCGGCTCTATTCCGCAACAAAGCCTCCTTCACTCACGCTGCCAAGCTTACCCTAGTAAAACTGACTAGCGATGTCATCTACAAAATGGCTTCCAACACTCTACTCAGCAAAGATGCAGTCTATCACAGTGCCATCCGTTTTGTCACTAAAGCACCTTATACCACCCACCACTGCGACTTGTATGCTCTAGTCGGCTGGCCCTCACTACATATTCGTCGCCAGACCCACTGGCTCTAGGTCATCTACAAGTCCATGCTAGGTAAAGCTCCGCCTTATCTCAGTTCACTGGTCACGATGGCAACACCCATCCGTAGCACGCGCTCCAGCAGGTGTATCTCACTGATCATCCCTAAAGCCAACACCTCATTTGCCGCCTTTCGTTCCAGTACTCTGCTGCCTGTGACTGGAACGAAAAAATCGCTGAAGTTGAGACTTTATCTCCTCACCAACTTCAAACATCAGCTATCCGAGCAGCTAACCGATCGCTGCAGCTGTACATAGTCTATAGGTAAATAGCTCACCCATTTTCACCTACCTCATTCCCATACTGTTTTTATACTGTTTTTATTTATTTACTTTTCTGCTCTTTTGCACACCAATATCTCTACCTGTACATGACCATCTGATCATTTATCACTCCAGTGTTAATCTGCAAAATTGTATTATTCGCCTACCTCCTCATGCCTTTTGCACACATTGTATATAGACTGCCCATTTTTTCTACTGTGTTATTGACTTGCTAATTGTTTACTCCATGTGTAACTCTGTGTTGTCTGTTCACACTGCTATGCTTTATCTTGGCCAGGTCGCAGTTGCAAATGAGAACTTGTTCTCAACTAGCCTACCTGGTTAAATAAAGGTGAAATAAAAAATAAAATAAATAAAGAGAGAAGACAGAGAAAAAGAGATGATGAATTAGGAAAAAATTGGAGAATATAGGTATTTAAATGTCTAGAGGGCAGTAGACTGGGGTGCTTGGAAATCCAGGCAGAGGAGTGGAACGTGACCAACCACCTTGATTCGGTCTTATGTAGCAACATTTGAAATTGTGTTTTTTTTACATTGGATAAAAGTAGAGTATCAGAGCTACAAATGATATGTCATACACCGCAGTTGAGGAACAATTGGACAGTAATTCTGCTTTGAAAGTGAATGAACTTTTGAGAAAATGGCCCTTGGATGTTTTGGTACACCTCCTGGAGAGCTCTTCTTTGTCTACATATATTCAGCATTGTTTACACCCTCTTAAGCCTTAGCCCCACCCATCTCTTCAAGGATTCACATGGGAGGCCATGTGCTAAACAGAATGAGTAAGCTGGTGTAGTAAACAACCAAACATTTCAAAACTAAAAATTGTGAAAGTTCTAGCCTACAATAAGAAAAACTCCAGGTTAAAATACACTTTATCTAGCCCTTGGCCTATATCCTAATCTGACCTTGCTGCAGGTTGTGTTGTTCTTCACATTACCATCTCTGGTAAACACACAAATAAAATCACAATGATTTGTCACAGTGAAATGGTTACTTCTATATTTGCATAGTAGCAATATAAAAAATAGAAAGTTTGCATATAAATATTTTATAATTATTAGATGATGCTTACCAAGACACTAGAGGTGTGCCGAATAGTCAGACAAAACAAGTATAATAACGGATATGGGCAATTTTCTGGATACAGTTATGATCCTAGTATTTATTTGGGTGCCAGCAAGGATGTTTCTCATGTGTTAGTCAGAGAGTTTCAGAACCCATACTGTACTGTCTTTGAGTCACTCGTTTGCGTGGTCTAAATAACTCAACTGACTTGATACTGCTGCTGTTGATACTACTGCTCTGATTGGATAGAGTGAAGATCTATTTTTCCTCATAATTTCAGGATCACTTTTCTTTGCATGTTTTCGGTCTGATCATTTAGATTGTTACTGCCTGCTACTATGATAAATCACATTGCGAGGACATTTGCTATCAAGCTATCAATGTGCATAATATCTAATAAGTTGGGCAAGGATAGGGAAAAAAGCTGAAATGCTAATGCACATTTTAACTGAGTGACAGCAAACTTGGTTGCCTGCAACAAAATGAGGACACAGACACACATATGCACTGACACCTTCGCGAGCTGCTCCTAATCGGCATCTTTTTTTTTTGCATTGAGAAGGGAGATAAATTACCAATAACTATTTAGGCATATTAAAACCCCTTCAGTTTTTTCTGATCACATATATCATCCTATCCAACTGTCACGTGTCAATTTACAGATACGATTATGAATATGAGTATGGCCATATCAGCACACCCCTACCAGACACACTTGTCTAAATTGATGGGACGTGAAAGACATGCGATAACCACCCCCCAGCCACATTAGGTAAGTGGTTGGGTCACTATTGTCTAGACACATACACATGTTCATGAAATACAATATATGGCCGTAATCACCCACAGACACACCTGGCTAACTTGATGGGTTGTGTAATCATCTGACAAAGTGGAGTCTTTTCTTAAGACATGTAGCTAGCTAAACAATGAACCATACTCCCAACCCATACTACTAGCAATACAAAACTGATTGTCATAGCTAGCCACCATTTATGAAATGATCTGGTATGTATCTACAGGTAGTTAAAGCTAACCAACTAGGTTCAATGTGAGCTAGCTAGCTAAAGTTATGCTATACCTAGCAATTCAAATGGATTAGCTAGCGAACCAGCAAACTAACGTTCGCTTGCCAGCGAACAGTACACTTTAACTTGCAATGAAAATGACTTTCTGACAAAATTAGAAACGTATAATTACCCGTGTACATGGATGAATGCTTTATGGCAGACTGGAACCCATTTAATTCGGTTTTGTTTGTACAGCTTGTTTGGCCTGCGTTATGTCAAGTCACTCCGGTTCACATTGACTGTGTGCAGAAAGTAGTCCATCAAAACTTTTTCCTACTAATCTTGGTCGATAGTGCCTGCTATCTCAGGGCAGCAATGTTGTTGAGAAGAGTAGCAACACTTTTGCAGTTCTCCATGGATAACATTATATCTTTAAAAAAAGTAGTGGTAGGAAGGATTATCTACACATACTGCGGAGCTCACATTATAGACAGAAAGAAGCATGCTAAATGGCAGACCAATCTGAACTCATCTATCTGCACGTTCAGCCCATTCATTATCTCATCAATCATGGCTAGCGGGAAGGTTCCCTGTCTTTTTTCGTGGGTAAACCAACTAAGCTCGTAATTTAACAATTGTATTAGTATTTACAGATGACATCCTCATTTTTTATTAAGGCAGATGAAAGTTCACATGTTCCAGAAGCCATTTCTGCCAAAAAACACATTTTGATAAATAAATTACATTCAAATGCCTCTTCTGTGAAGTAGTGACGTGCGACATATGCCTAGCTTCCTGAAACGAGTCACAAATACACACAGACACACACACACAGTGGCTTTCTGAGGACGGGCGACATACTCACTCATCTGTTGAGATCGCTGACAGTCTGGTTATGTGGCAAAAGATAAGTTGCTGGGGTGAAGTGCATCTTGAGGAATTTGCCGAGAGTCACAACCACCTGCAGCCAGTCTTGAAGATTGAGAGCTCTTATAGAAGGGCTGTTAAATCAACATGTAGAGGTTTTTCAAAGATGTATGGGAAAAATGAAGACATCTATTCCCTTTACACCTTAAAGGGATACTTTGGGATTTTGGCAACGAGGCCACATCCCCAGAGACAGATGAACTTGTGTATACCATTTGTATGTCTCTGTGTCCAGTATGAAGGAAGTTAGAGGTAGTTTCCACAGACATCCAGCCATAGCGTAAGCACAACTAACTCTAACTTCCTTCATACTGGACACGGAGATAAAAATGGTATCCACAAATTCTTCTGACTCTGGGGAAGTGGATAAAGAGCCTCGTTGACAAAATTGTGAAGTTTCCCTTTAAACTAGACTGGAGGTAGTGAGGAAAGTCTGGATTTTCACACCTTCCTGCCATGAGTAGGAGCAAATAGCATCTGTGAACCTCAATTTGGATTCTTTGGAATAAATTCTGTGCTTTTATTTTGGAGGGGGCAAAAATGCTATTTTAATTACAAATTTGTATCAGTCACTTTTATAACTGAAGTACCATAACATTACTGGAAATGTAACATGAACAATGATATATTATTCATTTTCCTCTCCTCCACTTGCAGTGAATAACCAAGATGAGATGAGTGTCAAGAGTAGGCTCTAGAGTGATCCACCTCACCCAGCCTCAGCCCCTGTAAGACCCTTCTGTGTCTCACTCCTACACCCACTTACCCACGACCCACTACACTGACCCCAGCTAGACTACCTCACCATGCCCACCACCGGCCTCCTCTGCCCTGGGCTCTGGGCCAAGGCTGCCCCTTGGTGGTCCCTTCACCTGCTCCTCTTTGACCTGCTCATCTCTGAGGACCTGGCCAGCCCTAACAACAGATTCCCCCCTTCCACCAAGAGGGAGATCACCATCGACGGGGACCTGGTGATCGGCGGACTGTTCCCGGTGCACGAGAAGGGTGAGGGGGTGGAGGACTGTGGGAAGATCAACGAGCAGAGAGGGATCCAGAGACTGGAGGCGATGCTTTTAGCACTGGACGAGATCAACGCAGACGAGAGGTTGCTGCCAGGCCTCAGGCTGGGAGCCCACATCCTGGACACCTGCTCTAAGGACACCTACGCTCTGGAGCAGAGCCTGGAGTTTGTACGAGCCTCCCTCACTAAGGTGCACGAGCCGGGGTTCATCTGTCCAGACGGATCCAACCCCATCCAGGATGATGTCCCTCTGGCCATTTCTGGAGTCATCGGGGGCTCCTACAGTGACGTTTCCATCCAGGTACGTTTCTCATAGAAATCCATTCATTAACTGTTTATGACTGTGTCCAGTTATTTCTATACCGTCTATGGTCCATACAGGTACCTTTACACCTCGTCATCTCACACCCCACCCATAGGAGTCTAAGCCCCCACCCCTCCATGTGTAATAAAAATGAAATCAAATAATACTAATGAATCCTCATACAATGTGATATTTGATTATGTCTAATATATTACACATGACAAACAGTTGAGGTTAAGGTAGGCTACCATTACCCACCGTCAAATAGGACAACTTAGTTTTGGTCAGTTTCTTTCAGTCATCGCAGGTTCCGAAGCAAGCCTTGGAGGATGCAGCTATGCAGTCTTTTTAGCTATGAGCCACACAGTATTATTCACTTTGCACATTAGGTATCAGGTGTTGAATTAGTCTTTTTTCTGTGCCTATGCCTGCATATACCTGCTGGTAGATAGATGTGAGACGTGCTGGTAGATAGATGTGAGACCTGCTGGTAGATAGATGTGAGACGTGCTGGTAGATAGATGTGAGACGTGCTGGTAGATAGATGTGAGACGTGCTGGTAGATAGATGTGAGACGTGCTGGTAGATAGATGTGAGACGTGCTGGTAGATAGATGTGAGACGTGCTGGTAGATAGATGTGAGACGTGCTGGTAGATAGATGTGAGACGTGCTGGTAGATAGATGTGAGACGTGCTGGTAGATAGATGTGAGACGTGCTGGTAGATAGATGTGAGAAGTGCTGGTAGATAGATGTGAGACGTGCTGGTAGATAGATGTGAGACGTGCTGGTAGATAGATGTGAGACGTGCTGGTAGATAGATGTGAGACGTGCTGGTAGATAGATGTGAGACGTGCTGGTAGATAGATGTGAGACGTGCTGGTAGATAGATGTGAGACGTGCTGGTAGATAGATGTGAGACATGCTGGTAGATAGATGTGAGACGTGCTGGTAGATAGATGTGAGACGTGCTGGTAGATAGATGTGAGATGTGCTGGTAGATAGATGTGAGACGTGCTGGTAGATAGATGTGAGACGTGCTGGTAGATAGATATGAGACGTGCTGGTAGAGGCGTGCTGTTAACGTGATATCAGTATTCAGGTTTAACGAGAGGAAGAAAGAGATGGAGCTAAGATAGAGTGAGATGAAATTCAGTTCTCGGCTTTCGCTGACGATTCAAAGCTCTCTCTAACTAATTGGTCCCAGCTGAGAAGATGTCGTATTCCTGTTTCGTGAGTCAGTACTCCAAATACTGTGTTTGTGTGTCTTCGTGTGTGTACATGGGTGTGTGTTTATGTTTATGAGTGGGTTGCTATGTCTGTAAGTGTCTACACTATGTCTTTAAGATGGTGTCATGTTGGATAGGAAGTGTAATATACAGGGGGAAAAAGACTTAAAAAAAGAGAGAAGACAACAGTTACCGGAAACGGGTTGCATCCCATCTCCACCTACCTCCACTTGCTTCTAGTTCCAGTTCTGTACATTTCGTTTGGCTTTGGTCGAGCTGGAATAATTATCCACCTGGGAGGCTTGCAGTAGCTGCCCACATTAGCTGTTTGAAGCTCTGCTCCTCTACGGCGTTTGTTCACAGAGACCTCTGTCACTTTGTCAGTGCAATATCTTCCGTACGCCACATGGAGAACTTTGACCTTTCTTGAAACCTATGAAGAGAAGCCCCTACGTCCTATACATAGCTACTTTTAATCAACACCTGTTCTCCACTCCCAGGGCTAACTGTAATTACCCATGATGCACTAGGCGTAAAGGAGAGGAGGCCTGTGTGAATGATTTAATCATTCAGAGACTGGACATTACACTGGGAGTGACGTTTTTAGGTAAGGATCATGTCAACGATGGACCTGATAGAGAAGTGTACAGTGTGCGTGTGTGTGTGTGTGTGTGTATTTGTGGGTGTGTATTGCTGATGATGAAGTGATCCCACAGACAGAACATGTCATCATGGAGTGTTACAGCATGTCAGCTTCAGAATCCATTAGCACCATCTTATTCAAGACATGTAAGGATGTGAATAAGATCAGAATATGATCACGCATCATATGAACTGTGACTTTGTTAAGTGCCAATCCTCGGTGAAATATAGTTTGCATCTAAAATTGTACTCTTTTCCCAATGTAGTGCACTACCTTTGACCAGGGGCCATAGGAGACACAGACATAGCTCACATCGATGCGTCAATTCTGGAATGATTTATCAAGTGCAGTATTCCCTTTTGCCATGCTTCCTAGCAAGTGAGTTAAAGCGATCAAAATGATGAAGGAACAGAACACACATCTTATAGCAACTCTGTGTTATAACAAATCCCTTGATAGATGGCTCTCTGTCAGATGTGAGGCACAGTAGTTTGTGGATGCTTGATGATTAAGCTTCTGCTCATTAAGTCATGAAGTTAAATTGCATTGTACAGTTTATGCCTGACGAAGACTGAGGATATTGAGTCAATCAATCGTTGATCAAGGGGATTGTAGCTAGGACAATTGAACTATATGGTCTATAGAGGTGGGATCTAACAGAGAGAGTTCTGTTCCCTTCTTAAAGAATCGGGAAAAGGATCATTTATGTTGTCATCCCTCCATAAATAATACAAACAGAGTAAAATTACTGTTCCTTTGCATCATTCAGTAAGCATGTTTCCAGTGGATCTGCATTCTGTATTGAAGTCGATTGAACTTTTAAGGTCTAATTAATGCTTTTGTTCAGAGCTTGCATGAAATACATTTCTGGGGAAGGTCTATACAGATATTCTATATTAATTTGACCAGTTTCTCACAGCACAAAAAGTATTTCGCAGCAACAGGAAATGTGCATTTTTATGTGGGTTATAATGAATGTACATTCTTGTACATTTTTTGTTAAGATAAATCAAGCATCGAGCATTTTAAAGTGGAAATTACAATCTTTAGAAGGCTTTTTAAACCTCAAATACACTACAATTTGCATGTCCTGCCAATGAAAACAGTACACCTGTAGCTCTCTGTCCGGTAGAGAAACACCAGACAACACAGCAGGGATTGTATTATACACTTCGGTTGAGTCAGATGAGACCGCAGCAAACACAAGGCCTCCCTACTGAGAGAGTAGAGCTTTATGGATCATGCGTGGCCATCTGTGGCCCCTTTTGTGGTCAATGACAGTCAGTGACAGGAAAGCTGAAAGCGACTGGATTACTTCACCGTGATTGGGAAAAAGAGCCAGGCAGGAATACTTTACAGGACTGTCACACACAAAGGTTTGGAAAATGTTTATTTGTCACATGCTTCGTAAATAACAGGTGTAGACTAACAGCAAAATGCTTACTTACGGGCCTTACCCAACAATGCAGAGAGAAAGAAAATAGAGAAATAATAGAAAAGTAATAATATGTCAAAGTGATAATAAATACACAATGAGTAACAATAACTTGGCTATATACATGGGGTACCAGTACCGAGCTGAAGAGCAGGGGTACGAATAATTGAGGTAGATACATATAGATGAGAATAGAGTGACTAGTCAACAGGATAATGCAATAAATAAAGTAGCAGCAGCGTATGTGTGAGTTAAAAAAGTTAACGCAAAAACAGTCCATGCAGATAGTTAAATAGTTAACCAAATAGCTACCCCGCACTAAGTATTTAGCAATCTTATGGCTTGGGGGTAGAAGCCTTTTAGGGTCCTGTTGGTTCCAATTAGAATACATGATAACTGTACTGTCATAATGCCATAGGGGTTCAAGGTTCTGTTGGCAGTGACCTATAGTTTCAGGTCCCCTTCATTGACTCACTCCTTTGTGAGTAGTGAGGACTGAGGAGCCTGTGGTGAGGTTTGTCGGAAGGAGGGCGGCTGCTTACGCACTCAGTCCCACTGTGTCTCAGAGGCAGAATTGTGTGTGTGTGTGTGTGTGTGTGTTTTTTTATGCTGACGTACTCTGTCCCACTGTGCTTCAGACTGTATTAGAGGATGGGCACCACCAGGGCCGATGGAATGACGCCACTGGAGAGCTATGGCCTTAGAGATACAATATAACACTCATCTATTCAATTCTTTGATGTTGTCTGCATCCTTCAGAGGAGCTGCTTTGCTTTTCCCATCTGTGGGGTGCAACAGGGCCACAGAGAAACTGAGAATCTTGGCAACGGACCTCTCCACCTGACTGTGGTGGGGGAAAGACGCAACGACACTGCCCCAGTCTAGATGCCCGTCACTGGGGCCAAGGGCTGCCTGTGAGGGGGTTGTGTGATGTGCTGGCCATCTGGTGGTGCATGTATGCATGGGCGTCAGGACCAGTCATTCACAGCCTCCGCACGGTGCCATTTGGGACACATCCATAGGCTATAACAGGAAACTCCGACGGAGAGCACATGAGACGGCATCCTCCCCGTTTAGATGAGCTGTTTTTTCTCTCATTGATGTGAAAACGCTTTATCGCCATCTGGGATGAGGCTGGGGGCAAAGCATCACTGATGACTAAATTACACTTAGTTCAGGTGACAGATGATAGGTAGCTGACAAGTTTAATTGCATACTGGAAATGATGCTCTTTAGGCTTTATAAATTGTGCTGTTGCTTAACAACCACCACAAGTAGAAATTGAATCCGTGTGGAATTTACTTATGCATGGTGCAAATGATAAGGATATACCCTATACATTTCATAGTGTATCAAAAAATATTCTCTTTATATTAGCTAATGCTGCCACTGTTTACCCACCACAACTAGACATAGAATTGTACGCGTGATGCTTATTGTGGTCAGCCTTGTATTTCTACATGTTCAGCACATTCCTTCTACTTGACAGCGATGTCTACTAAGATGGTCTGTTTGTTTACCAGTCCGAGCATTCTGTGGTCGTGCTTTGTATTCAGACAGAAGGCTTTGCGTGAGCTCCTCACACAACAACACCTCACTCCATGTGAATATTCTACAAAGTCTCTCTATTTTCCACCTTAAATAAACCTCAGATATACCAGCCCCATATCTGCATGGTGTGCTGTAGATCAAAATAGGAACATATTGCACGTGAACATTCAATGTCTTAGAGCAGGTGTTAGATATCTAGCCATAAATTCAGCAAATTAGAAAAAGAGACTCGGCACACCCAATCACATTACTAAAATCTATTTTAGAACTCTCATAACTTCAGGCAATATGAGTTGTTTGAGGAAGGAGGTCCACTGTGATTTGGGGTGTTGCTATCTCAGGGTGGATAGCAGTAATTATGAGGTAGATGTTGGAGCGTAGAGGCTCGAATCACTCCGTAGTGCTAAAGTTCCGTGTCGTAGCCTGATTGACATTCAAATACAATGTTCCTGCATTTGCAGAGACTGCATTCACGGCAAACGCTGCATGTGTCAGCTAAATCTGAAATGACCTTTCAATTTCTATCGCACTACAGCGCTGATCTTCAGCTCTATACGGATCGGATCGAGCCCGGGGTTTCGAGTGTGCTATATGCATTGTATAAGTGTTGATTATTTGTCAGAGTGGCGCTAGAAAGGTGGATGAATCTCTCACTGTGTGTGTTTCTGTTTCAAACTGAGCTGAGCATCACACAGAGATTGCAATGCAGGGTAAAAAAAAGACTTCTCCTTTGGTGTTTTTCATGTGCGGTATCATTGGCCATCTCCCTCGCTCCCTCCCTCGCTCCCTCCCTCCTCACCTCCTCCCACCTTCTCCTACCTGAACCTCTGGTTTTAAAACTGTACATCTTTGCCAAACTGCGGTGAGGCACGCTAATTAGTGCGGCAGAATATTGTTTAGAAGTGAGGGAAACAGTGGAGGTTGAAAGAAGTGGGATTCAAGAAGCCCATGCGTACCACACAGAGACGGGCGTTGTTAATGCCTGACAATCTACGTATATCCACGTGCGCTCACACAAACTCGCACGCACGCACGCACACACACACACACACACACACAAACCTTGGTAATTCCTCCCATTTCGCAGAGAACTGTTATTTTCTTTCTTTCCTTCTCTCTCACAAGGTGACATTAAATAAATGTTCATTTTTTTTTGTTCAGAACCTCTGGGTGTTCCACACTGCATTTTGAATGTAATGATATGCATAAATATGCATGACAAGCTTATATCCTCGGATATCAACTATGATGAAATAAAAAATACCTGGAGTCGTTTCCGACTTTTTTACAAATGCAATGCGGGAGAATGGGAAGAAAATAGCATTACACAGGCTCTGCAAACAAATGATGCAGAACAATGTGTGTGTGTGTGCATGTGTGTGTGTTGGGGTGTTTTTGTGGTCACTCACTCTGATTCTTGCATTGTTGTTGGTGTGGAGGAAATTGTAAGAGGTCATTAACATGTGGTTGATTTGGCTGTGGGTGACTTCCTGGTAAAGAGCACTGTCACCCGATCCAATAACATCTCACAGGCTGCGTCTGATTGTGTGTGTGTGTGTGTGTGTGTGTGTGTGTGCCAGTGTTAATTTTGCCACTCTTTTTACATTTAGTCTAATCTTAGTTATTTTAAATAATAGGTCACTAAGTTTTTGTCACATTTTGAAATAATGATTTAGTCTAGTTATTGTCAAAATGACAAAAACAGTTGGTCATTTTAGTCAACTTAATGCCCTTTTAGTTCAGACTCATTTTAGTCACATTTTTATTGCCTAATTAATCTATCGTAAACATAAATCACTGACTTCCATGTGCACAAACATACATAGCCTTGTCTTACCAGCATATGTTTCGGCATAACATACTATCGCGTGATTCTCTTCCCAACAGCCAAATTGGTAGAAGAACACATTACTCTGCAGCAGATAAAAATCACACCCCTTGACAGGGCTCCAGACTAACATTTTCCCCTAGTGACACTGGTGCCACTAACTTTTTCAGTTGGTGGCACCAGCTCATGATTTGGTTGCAGCAATTTGTTTCTGCGGCACCACACAATATAAACTTTTTTTTAAATCACCTTATAAAGTCATCCACAGTGCCTGACACTGTGTAATAGACTACTGAGATGGTAAGCTATTCAATAAATAAGTTGTTTCATCTGTCCAAGCAGGAATGCATGATTCAACATATTTTGATGTACAACCTAATCCTGTGATTGCCATGAATTGTAGGTTGACAATAGGGTATTATTAGGGTTATATTTTAATGTCAAAATAGGACTCCAGAATTTTCTGAAATGTGTTGTTGAATTTAGATAAATTTTCCTACATCTTTATGTGCACTAATATCATAGGCACATTTATTTGGGGGCTAATTCACCACCATGAGGAAGTGAAAACTCAAAACAAATTTGCTAGTTTGCTAACACTAAATATAATACCCACTGCTAGTAATCATGTATTAATCTAACAGTACATGTTATTTGCTAAAAATACTTTGCTGTTGGAGCCTGCTTACCCTATGCACTTGCAATGGCTGATGCGCAATTGACCATTTCGTACGTTTCGTATCATAATTAACAGTCGACTTTGGGTAAAAACGCAAAAAGAACAGCTTTAAACTGTATAACTGATTAATGCACCATCATACCAGGTAATTGAATGCGTAAATAAAAGGGATGAATACGATATTTGGTTACAGAAGTGTCATTGCTTATGGATCTCTACAGCTTCGGTCCAATAACAAATCCTTTAAAATGATGTCAACACATACTGGAAGAGTTACTGGCTAGCTAAAGTGGCTAGCTTAGCTAACAAACTAAATGTTGGTCACGGTGCGCATGACCAGAATGATATATCGAAGAACCACCAAAGGCACACCCCATTTCTGTTAGAAAATGTAGAAAGGGGCGGAAAGGGACCGTTTTTCATGCCCAAAGTCAACATTTAAAGCAATTTCAAATCTCAGTTGTTGAATAGTTTCTATTGAGCTCAATATTAAGATGACAAATAAAAATTATACCCACAGAAGGCTGAGACCAACAGTAGTTGCTTCCAAAGCTATGCATTTCCCATAATTGGATATAGAAACGTTACACAATTAGAAGGCTTTTTTCTCTCTCCCAGAGCACACATCAAGTGGCCAATTAAAAATGTAACTCGCAGAGCCAAGTCAAAGGATCGCAAAATGTGACTAAATGGTTGCAGTCTGGAGCCCTGCCGCTTGACATACTGTAGGTATATTGTAATCAACGTTCTGTCATAAGTAGTGGTCTGTTAGGTTGTTAGGTCTGTTAGGTTGCAGCAAGCTAACTAGCCAGCATTATCAATCTGTTATTACCTGAGCGCAATATATTGGAATGATGCGCTTTCAGATGTCTCTTGTTGGTGTATTTTTCCGTCAACTTGTGGGTGAAAATGCAGTAATAAACAAAACTTCTCAGTGGAAATGTTTGCATTCGGTCTTGTTTGAATCAAGACAATGAGTAAAGTGGCTCCACACATTGGCCCTTTTTCTACCAGGAACTTATACTACCTGAAGAGTAGCCATGGGGTGTACCTTTGTTGTATCAATGATTTGTTGCCACCAAATTGGAGAGCAGATGCCGGTTAGAGAGGTGACTAGTGTGAATGAGAAACAAGATTCTCTGGTCTGATGAAACCAAGATGCAACTCTTTGGCCTGAATGCCAAGTTTCACATCTGGAGGAAACCTGGCATCATCCCTACAGTGGAGCATGGTGGTGGCAGCATCATATTGTGGGGATGTTTTTCAGCGGCAGAGACTGGGAGACTAGTCAGGATCGAGGCAAAGATGAATGGAGCAAAGTACAGAGAGATTCATGATGGAAACCTGCTGCAGAGCGCTCAGGACCTCAGACTGAGGCGAAGGTTCACCTTCCAACAGGATAACGACCTTAAGCACACAGCCAAGACAACTCAGGAGTGGCTTCGGGACACACCCTGAATGTCCTTGAGTGGCCCATTCAGAGCCTGGACTTGAACCTGATCGAACATCTCTGGAGAGACCTGAATATAGCTGTGTAGCATCGCTCCCCATCAAACCTGACAGAGCTTGAAAGGATCTGCAGAGAAGAATGGGAGAAACTCCCTAAATACAGGTGTGCCAAGCTTGGGGCGGCAGGGTAGCCTAGTGGTTAGAGTGTTGGACTAGTAACCGAAAGGTTGCAAGTTCGAATCCCTGAGCTGACAAGGTACAAATCTGTCGTTCTGCCCCTGAACAGGCAGTTAACCCACTGTTCCTAGGCCGCCATTGAAATTAAGAATTTGTTCTTAACTGACTTGCCTAGTAAAATAAAGTACAATTTAAAATTAAATTGTAGCGTCATACCCAAGAAGACTCGATGCTGTAATCGCTGCCAAAGTTGCTCCAACAAAGTAGGGTCTGAATCCGTATGTAAATTAACAAACATTTCTAAAAACCTATATTTTGCTTTGTCATACAAAGTGTGTAGATTGATGAGGCAAAAAAACGATTTAATGAATTTTAGAATAAAGCCGTGGAAAAAGTCAAGGGGTCTGAATACTTTCTGACGGCACTGTATAATAGGGTGGTTTTGAACATGATGAACATGATGAACCAGGCAAAGCTGAGCACCATGGCCTTCGACAGCCGATATTGGCCATAGAGATTGTCATAGAGAGAGAAAGATTCAGATAAAGAAAAAAAGTAACAATCTACAAGGTTCACATAATCTCCTTATCAATCAAATGATTGTCATATCTGACATTGACTGACAGTACACAGTTGAGTTGAGTTTGTGTTTTCCCATGGTAGAAAGCTGTATGTATCATTACACAAGGCAAGACCCAAATGCAGACACAGGAGGCAGATGGTTGAAGTCTTAACCTATTGGAATAATACATATTGTAAGGCAAGAGAATAGTTGTGGACAGGCAAAAGGGTCAAAACCAGTTCAGAATCCAAAAGGTACTGAAGGGCAGGCAGAATCAAGGTCAGGGCAGGCAGGATGATCAGGCAGGCGGGAAAGTAGTCCAGAGTCAGGCAGGGGTCAAAACCGGGAAGACTAGCAAAAAGAGAACAGCAAAAGGAGTACAGGAAAAACACGCTGGTTGACTTGACTAACATACAAGATGAACTGGCACAGAGAGACAGGAAACACAGGGATAAATACACTGGGGAAAATAAGCGACACCTGGAGGGGGTGGAGACAATCACAGGAACAGGTGAAACAGATCAGGGCGTGAGCGTATGGAGAGGAGAGGCTAAAAGATAAGGGCTTGATTTGCTCTCTTCAACACGTCATCTGTAGTGGATCTGTATCTCAGCTTTCTTCCCTCCTTCCTCTCCATCCTGTATTTATACTTGTCTAAGCCGGGGGGGGTCTATGTCTAAGCCAGGGGGGAATCTATGTCTATGTCCCAGGACATAGACATGTCTTATATGGGCAGAAAGCTTAAGCTTGTTAATCTAACTGCACTGTCCAATTTACTGTAGCTTTTACAGCATGAAAATACCATGCTATTATTTGAGGATAGTGCACAACACCAAAACACTTTTATCACAGCAACTGGTTTGATACATTCACCTCTGAAGGTAAATAATGTACTAACATTCAGTAATCTTGCTCTGATTTGTCATCCTGAGGGTCCCAGAGATAGAATGTAGCATCGTTTTGTTTGATAAAATCAATTTTTATATTCAAATGTAAGAACAAGGTTCTAAAGTATGAATCCCTGCTGTTTCTGGTTGGCAGATTGGCTGTACCGACTTCAGAGGAGTCCCAATTTGCTTGTGAGGGTTGTAGAGCAAAAACGGAGAACACCATTGTGTTTGTGAGAGTCTCATCGTTCTTTAGAGGGGTCATAAACCGTTTGGACACTAGAGACAACTTTGTGAGGAGACCAATTTTTTGGAGGTCTCATGGTCTGACAAACACCGCTCTAGCTCTGTTACCGTTCACTGCAGATGCCTCATGGTCTGACAAACACCGCTCTAGCTCTGTTACCGTTCACTGCAGAGGTCTCATGGTCTGACAAACACCGCTCTAGCTCTGTTACCGTTCACTGCAGATGTCTCATGGTCTGACAAACACCGCTCTAGCTCTGTTACCGTTCACTGCAGATGTCTCATGGTCTGACAAACACCGCTCTAGCTCTGTTACCGTTCACTGCAGATGTCTCATGGTCTGACAAACACCGCTCTAGCTCTGTTACCGTTCACTGCAGATGTCTCATGGTCTGACAAACACCGCTCTAGCTCTGTTACCGTTCACTGCAGATGTCTCATGGTCTGACAAACACCGCTCTAGCTCTGTTACCGTTCACTGCAGATGCGGAAGTGCGACATCAGCAGATGCGGTCGATTGAGACGCATCCAATGCAAAACAGATATCTCTAGTTTAAACTGATTAATTTTTATAGGCATTGTCCTATTATGCTAATTAGATTTATGCGGTGGTGCGGACATCGACTCTAGGGGGTTAGCGAGAACTGGAATCTTCTTTGTACAGTATATAGAAACAGGCATGCACCTATAACTGGAACTCTTAAATCTCAAACAGTGATGGATCAATAGATACATGTATAGATGCATTCTGTCCATGTAGTCTCATGTATGTATAGGGAATCCATTCATAACTGGAACTCTTACTGTTAAAGGACTGCTATGATTCCACTCTTACATAAACAATTCTGTAACCTCAAATACAATGTTCCTTAGTCTTGCTGTAATGCCTGCATTACTATACTGTCTCAAGGCTCAACTCACTCTGGACCTGACCGGAGTTAAAGCAGCAATGAGGGGTGAAGCTACTCACTCAGCTAGCATTTTAAACTCTTTCTGAATAATAAAGTCTATCGGAATCATATTAGCAGAGTTTAAGTACAAATTGAATGACAACATTCTGTCAATTAAAGGTTAAGCAGGTGAAGGTTTGACTTTTGGAAAAATATTTAATTGAAGTACCCAATAAGGGTCTAATGCAGCGGAGTTGTTTGTAGTCGTACCTTGCAAAGAGAGGGAGAAAGTGTGAATGAAACAGAGAGAGAGAGATGGAGCAAGGGAGAGAGAGAGAGAGAGTGTACAGACAGTTACTGTCACACACTCCAGTGGTATGCTGATAGGTTTTCTGTAAGATATTTTTTGGGGGGGTGGTATCTGGTGACAGTTAAATGACACTTCACTGTAGGTCTGAGAGTGCTGGAGGATGTGGGACCCATGCATGTGTGACCGCCTGGCTCAGGGTAGTCAGCTATATAAAGTCAAATAATGTATAAAAATGGCCAGCAATGAGAGCTTTCGATGTCATTGTTGGTTCATGCAGCCTAGTACACTCTGACCCTTCATCTAATTTCCTAAGTATGAGTCTCAAACTTGTAAAACACAGCATTTAAAACTTCTTAAGGACCGAACAAACCCTTTTTTTCAATTTTCGCCTATAATGACATACCCAAATCGAACTGCCTGTAGCTCAGGACCTGATGCAAAGCTATGAATATTCTTGATACAATTGAAAGGAAGCACATTGACATTTTGGAAATGTGAAATTAATCTAGGAGAATATAACACATTAGATCTTATAAAAGATAATGCAAACAAAAAAACATGTTTTTTCATTTATTTTTTGTTACATCATCTTTGAAATGCAAGAGAAAGGCCATAACATAATATTGTAGTTTAGGAGCAATTTAGAATTTTGCCAATAGATGGCAGCATTATATGTGCACAGTTTCAGACTGATCCAGTGAAGCATTGCAATAACTACAGAGAACATACAGAGTGTAACGGCGTTCTTCGTTTGTTGAAAGAGAGTCGGACCGAAATGCAGCGTGGTGGTTACTCATGTGTTTAATGAAGAGATCGCGATACATGCAATAACTGTTACAAATACAAAACAACAAACGGAACGAGAAACCTAATTACAGCCTATCTGGTGAACACTACACAGGAACAATCACCCACGAAATACAAAGTGAAACCCAGGCTACCTAAATACGGTTCACAATCAGAGACAACGAGAATCACCTGACTCTGAGAACTGCCTCAAGCAGCCAAGCCTATGCAACACCCCTACTCAGCCGCAATCCCAATAACTACAAAACCCCAATACGAAATACAACAACATAAACCCATGTCACACCCTGGCCTGACCAAATAATTAACGAAAACACAAAATACTAAGACCAAGGCGTGACACAGAGAACATACAAAAATGATATGGTAATAAAACAATTTTTTACACACACCCAGGAAGGTCATAAATGATAGAAAACTAGCTTCACTACAGAAAAGACACTAACCTTCACACATCTAGATGGCCGGGCGGGGTGGGTGTGGGACCAGAAACAGCAGGGTTCAAACTGTAGGACCCAGTTCTTACATTTGAAAACTATAATGGATTTTATCAAACAAACTATACTACATTTTATCCCTGGGACCCTCAGGATGACAAATCAGAGGAAGATTACTGAATGAAAGTACATTATTTACCTTCAGGAGTGAATGTATAAAACCAGTTGCCGTGATAAAAGTTTTGTTGTGCACTCTCCTCAAACAATAGCATGGTATTTCTTCACTGTAATAGCTACTGTAAATTGGACAGTGCAGTTAGTTTTAACAAGAATGTAAGCTTTCTGCCTATAAAATACATGTCTATGTCCTGGGAAATGTTTTTGTTACTTACAACATCATGCTAATCATATTTGCACACATTAGCTCAACCATCCCGCTGGAGGGGAAATGATCCCGTAGAGGTTGAAAAATATATTTAAAAAATTTGACCCTGTACCATAACAGTAACATACATACATCCATTATGTTTTTGTCAATTTGACCTTGGTCTATATAATTTTTTTACGGTTTATCCTACAAACCAGATGCTTTCTGCACATGAATGGTGCAACCATGCTGGTCACATAGATATTTGTATAATTTCTCTATGATTCTCAGAGACTGAGCAGCACAGATCTGAAGTAAATTTGAACCACAATTTGACCTTCGCAATTTGAAATTTCTGTAGACCTTGTGGTTCCTCCTTTAAAAGACTCAGAGGTACCCAGTGTCACGGCTTCATTGCTCCTGACCACCACAAGGGGGAGTTTGAGCACTCATTATGCATTTGGGTACCAAGGTTTTTATATGACCAATCATATCGAGTGGTTCCAATGACGAGATTGATGCGAGCCACCCATCCCTGGTGACTTCCTTCAGTAAAGATGGCTGACAAAACATGGTTGAAGCAATTGTAAGTAGTTATGTCATAACGAGTCAAGCTAAAAATATACAATTGAGAGGAATATGTTAGTTAACCCTTTCACACGTACCATCACACAGGTGTGATAGTTCTACAGTGGTCCCTGAAGCGTATGATCACACCCGTGTGATTAGAACACTCATTTAGAATGCTCGTTTAGAATGACGCAACAATCAGCGTTTGAGCTGGCCACACTTTTTTCAGAAACTATTTACACAAACACAGTCCTTACAAAGTGTAACGGTTCTCTTGGTGTGAAGGAGAGTCGGACCAAAATGCAGCGTGTAGATTGTGATCCATGTTTTAATAAACAAACGTAACACGAATCTAAATACAAACACTACAAAAAACAATAAACGTAATGAAAACCGAAACAGCCTATACTTGTGTACACTAACACATAGACAGGAACAAGGACACTAAGGACAATCACCCACGACAAACTCAAAGAATAAGCATGCCTAAATATGGTTCCCAATCAGAGACAACGATAAACACCTGCCTCTGATTGAGAACCACTCCAGACAGCCATAGACCTTGCTAGATCACCCCACTAGCTACAATCCCAATATATACACACCACATACAAAAACCCATGCCACACCCTGGCCTGACCCAATACATGAAGATAAACACAAAATACTTTGACCAGTGCGTGACACAAAGTTATGTCCAGAATGTCAGCAGTTTATTTTGGGATGCAATGTTCAGATATTCACAGAAGTATATATAGCATAACACAATCATTCTAACCGGAAAAATGTAGGCTACATTTGTCCTAGCGCTGAGGAAAGATTGACCCAACACAAGCAGTCATATTTTCTAACTCTCGGCTGACATAAACTACAATAAGAATTTGCTAATAGCAATTACTATGTATAATTAATCACATCACGGGTGAGCTCACCATTGATCGAAATAACTAGGTAAAACACTTTATAGAAATCGAAAGTAATCTGACGATTAGTTTCAGCGCGCAGCCATGCATTTTTTCCTCACAGAAACCGAAGATAATAGGAGAAGATGAGATGTGTTTGGTCTGTTTATAGTATGCATGTTGAAGGCGTATGTCATCTACCATCGTTCACAACCCACCATTAATTTCCGGAAGTCCTCAAAAAATGAGGACTTTTTGATTTGTTAAAAAAGTTTGAAATATCCAATAAATGTCGTTCCACTTCATGATTGTGTCCCACTTGTTGTTGATTCTTCACAAAAAAATACAGTTTTATATCTTTATGTTTGAAGCCTGAAATGTGGCAAAAGGTCGCAAAGTTCAAGGGACTGGCTTCCTCTCTCACATAAAAACATACCTGCAGATGAGAGACAGATGGATAGAGAGAGAGCATGATTAATACCCTCTTAGGGATAAGTGAGACGTCTGCGTCCCACCTAGCCAACAGGAAATGGAAATGCGCAACGCCAAATGCTAATAGTACTCGCTAAAACCAAACTTTCATTAAAACACACATGCAAGGTACTGAATTAAAGCTACACTCGTTGTGAATCTAGCCAACAAGTCAGATTTTTAAAATGCTTTTCGGCGAAAGCATGAGAAGCTATTATCTGATAGCATGCAACACCCCAAAATACCTGAAGGGGACGTAAACAAAATAATTAGCATAGCCAGCGCTACACAAGAGTAAGAAATAAAATATAAAACATTCATTACCTTTGACATTGCATTAGTTTCTTTGTTGGCACTCACCTATATGTCCCATAAACATCACTAAATTGGGTCTTTTTTCCGATTAAATCAGGTGTCCATGTATAACCAAAATGTCCATTTATGAAGCCCATCTAAACAAGGAAAAAAATACTTTTACATAAGCAACGTCATTTTTTTAATTAACAAAGTTGCCTATAGCCCAACTCAGAAGGACTTTGACAAAACACTTCAAACTACTTTTGTAATCCAACTTTAGGTATTAGTAAACGTTAATAATCGATCAAATTGATCAGGGGGCGATGTGTATTCAATAGCTCACGTCTTGAAAAGATGGTTGATAATTCTCTCTTCCAAAACATCCTGTCGTATACCGGATGAAATCAAGTGTATCTTCTTCGTTTGACCAAGGAACAACTTCAAGGAAATTGCCAAGACTGGTGCCATCGTGTGGAAGCTGTCGGACTTGTAAACTGGGAGGTATATATTTTCGCAGGCCATAGACAACTGGCAGAATTATCTTTTTTGGGGGGGGTGAACAGTTTTCCTGGGGGTTTCGCATGTTAAACACGTCCTGTTAGAGGCACAGACATGGTTTAACCAGTTTTAGACACTTCAGAGTGTTTTCTATCAACACATACTAATCATATGCATATACTATATTCCTGGCATGAGTAGCAGGACTTTGAAATTTTGCGCGATTTTTAACAAAATGTTGAAAAAATTGTCCCGAGCTCTAAGAGGTTTTAAGCCTGGTTTTTTTATTCTAACACAGTCAGTCATCATAATAATCAGGAGGTGAAACGCAAAACTGACCTTGGATCATTAACTCTGGGACTACTACATCTCTATATGTATTTCAATGTAAAGCATCTCTTTAATAATACTTCCTGTTGACCCGACCAAGTGACCTCTCACCTATGATCATGCTGTGCCATCTGTGTCGGCCAGTTCAGATTCGGGAGGGGTTCACCAACACAGCTGATATAACCTAGAGGATTTAGGGTGAAGGGGGGGAGGGATGAAGTGAAGGAGAGAGACTGTTATTGTTTGTGTGTGGTCTCAAATGGTGTCCACACTAAGTGGCTACAGAGTAGTTTATGCTGAAAAACAGACACATGAGGACAAACAATAGAAGATAATGTCATTATTAGACATAAATACCACTTAAAGCTTGATAATGACTTGATCATTTGAAAAAAATGTGCACAGGTATTTGGAGCATTCCTATATGCCACAGCTGGTGAAGTGTCAGGTTCGCCGCTGTACTTAATAAAGGATGAATATTCCAACTATCTGTGAAATGCTATAAATCTGCCTGCAGACGAGGTAGGAACACATATCCCACACAGAAGAGGTGTGTCCTTCTCCCTCCAAACTGTGCATGTGGGACAGGTTCCATGTACAACAAGACAGGCAGAGAGGAAGAGAGAAAAAAGAACACAGAACAGTTTAATTACCTCTGGTTATGGACACGTTTGCCAGCAATAAAGCTTCCCACGGCCTGTTCCTCGGACAGTGAACATCTGGCAATATCTACATTTTCGACCCCTTGATCAGCTCGCACTCTGAAAGTAAAGAAAATAGCTTATTTTTTTGTAGATATGAATCTCAATCTAAAGCAGCAGATGTCATTTTCAGGATACGTTAATACAACACAGAAAGTTTAAAAACATCTTAAGGATCTGGGTTCCGCTAGTTGGACATCTTCCGGTGAAACTGGAGGGTGCACAATTCAAAGAAATAATCATAAATATTAGTGATTTTAAAAATGTAGGCATATATAAGTGTCTTATATTGTCTGAAAGCTTAAATTCTTGTTAATCTAACTGCACTGTCCGATTTACAGTAGCTATTACAGTGAAAACATGCCATGCGATTGTTTGAGGACGGCGCCCCATATCAAAATATTTTTCCGGTGGCACAGGTTTCATATGTTCACATAAATATTCACTTACTTTTTGAAAATCTTCCTCTGATTTATCATCCGGGGGGTCCCAGCTATAACGTAGTGTCGTTTTGTTAGATAAGATCCTTCTTTATATCCCAAAAAGTCTGTTTAGTTGGCGCCATCGATTTGAGTTAATCCACTCGTTCAACTTGCAGTGAAAGGAATCCGAAAATCTACCCCTAAATTTTGTTTCAACAAGTCAAAATACATTTCTATTTACTCCTCAGATACCCTAAAATGTCATCAAACTGTAATATTTATTTTAGAAAGAAGTATGTTCAATAGGAAACCGATCAGGTGCGTAATGTCTTCATGGCGCGCAAACACAAATTTCCAAGACTGTCTTTCTACTAAAACTGATATTTCTTATTTGTTTTTGAAGTTACAAGCCTGAAACCTTGAACATAGAACATAGACTTGAACATAGACTGAGCCAAACATTTGGCTCTAAATTTGGAACAGTTGGGTCTATCAATTCAGGGGGAAAACATATATGAAAGAGAACATTCTCATCTACTGGAAAATACATTTTGGGAGGTTAAAATCATATATGTATTATCTTGATGTACTTACTGTACTTTATTTACTCTGAACAAAAATGGTGTAGGCTGAATTGAACATAAGGTAAGGGTTAAAATGGTTGCAAAGACAGGGAACCAATAAAAGCAAGTGTTTTTTTTATTTTACTAGGCAAGCCAGTTAAGAACAAATTCTTATTTACAATGACGGCCTACCCCGGCCAAAACCTAACATGGATTACGCTGGGCCAATTGTGCGATGCCCTATGGGACTCCCAATCACGGGCCAGTTTTGATACAGCCTGGAATTGAACCAGGGTCTGTAGTGATGCCTCTGGTGCTGAGATGCAGTGCCTTGGACTGTGGCGCCACTCGGGAGCCCACCGATTAGTATAATGAATGTTGGCTACAATATCTAACGTATTGATTGAGTTTGTCATTTGAACACCAAGATCAATTTATTCTAATTAACTTCAATTATGTGTTTTATTTTGTACTTTCTTTTTTAACTAGGCAAGTAAGTTTAGAACAAATTATTTTTTACAATGACAGCCTAGAAACAGTGGGTTAACTGCCTTGTTCAGGGGCAGAATGACAGATTTATTTACCTTGTCAGCTCAGGGATTCAATCTAGCAACCTTTCAGTTACTGGCCCAATGCTCTAACCACTAGGCTACCTGCCACCCCAGGTAGCCATCATGATATGTTAAAGTTTAGTTCTTTCAGTGGATTCATATTTCAGTCGACCCTCTGCTCCTGCTCTATATTCAGCTTGAAGGAGGACATGGAATGGACTTACGCTGTTGTCCAGAGGGATCATTGCATTGCGCCTGTCTAAATAGATAATATTTACTCCATTTCCTCTCTAGGGACAAAGTGTGCCTGCTTCTCCCCCAGGCCTGTGGTCTACAGGGTGTTTTAAATGGAACTGTCAGAGTCGGTTAAGATCAGGGTTAATTTCAGTTAACTCCATTGAGTTAGAAAGATAGCCCATCCCCTATCTTTGCCATGATCACGTCTGTGACAGCATGGGCAGCCCCATTGAGGTTTTTCTGGTAAGTGCGTCCTCTCTATCCGACTCTATGGTCAGTTTATAGAGGCACGCTCTCGGGAGACGCACTCCACAGTATGTTAGCGTTATACTCACCATACTAACTGGTCTATTTGGTCTCTCCAGCTTGTACAATGTCCGTCCACTTCGATGCGCTGACGTTTATTTATGCAACAGTGTCCTTGAAATGAAATACCCAGATATGTCTTGGACAAAATTGCTCAATCAGCTGTAAGCTCCCAGATGCCGTCCATGGGACTGAAGGAATGTTGTCTACAGTTTAGGCAATAAGCAGTACATTTATTTTGAATCTATTGTAAGTTAAGTCTTGTTTTTCTATTTCAGACACAAATGTCGAGACTTCTGTAGGATCATGCTCTTTAGCATCTCATACTGTGCATCTGATTGAAGACAGCACAATGTCCAATCATATCATACCACATAAACCACAATTGGGGCCACATATGTGCTCTGAAAAAGTAATCAGTGTCAGTGTTGTATAGAATTAGAGAACGAAAAAGGCCACATTATTTGCTTTGAAAAACATACAGCTGAAACACAGCATACAAATACTTGTATTTTATGTTCCACAGAACATTGTTTGTGTACGGATGTGCATGACGTATCAAATACTGGATTAATTTCCCTATTTAAAGATTAATATCTGGCTACTTAAATTCTCATGAGCTGGAAACTGGGAAGGGAATGAAGGCTGGTGAAAGAATGGGAATCTAAATGTGGATTAGTGTGAAGAGGAACTGTTAAATGAGCTCCAAGGGAATGGTAGGGCTATTGAACCCTCTAGGCATCGTGAGGTGCCTGGGAGACAGTGCTCGTTAGTTACAGTAGTGTTAGAACACACATTGGCACAAACTCAGAAACCCTGAGGCGGACAAGGAAAGCTGGAGAGATGGAGAACAACATAAAATAAAATGTCACATACAAGTGTTTCAGCAGATGTTATTGCAGGTGTAGCGAAATGCTTGTGTTTCTAGCTCTAACAGTGCAGTAATATCCAACAATTTCACAACAATACACACATCTAAAGTAAAGGAATGGAAATTAAGAATATATAAATATTTGGGCGAGCAATGTCAGAGCGGCATAGACTAGGATACAGTACAATAGGATAGAATACAGTATGTACATATGAGATGAGTAATGCAAAATATGTAAACATTATTAAAGTGACTAGAGTTCCGCTATTGAAGTGGCCAGTGATTTCAAGTCTATGTAAATAGGGCAGCAGCCTCTAATTTGCTAGTGATGGCTATTTAACAGTCTGATGGCCTTGAGATAGAAGCTGTGTTTCAGTCTATCGCTCCCAGCTTTGATGTACCTGTACTAACCTCGCCTTCTGGATGAAAGCGGGGTGAACAGGCAGTGGCTTGGGTGGTTGTTGTCTTTTTGACCTTCCTGTGACATCGGGGGCTGTAGGTGTCCTGGTGAACAGGTAGTTTGCCCCCGGTGATGCATTCGGTAGACTGCACCACCCTCTGAAGAGCCCTGCTGTTGCGGGTGGTGCAGTTGCTACACCAGGCAGTGATACAGCCCAACAGGATGCTCTCAATTGTGCATCTGTAAAAGTTTGTGAGGGTTTTCGGTGCCAAGTCTGTGTGGGTGGAACATTTCAGTTTGTCAGTGATATGTACGCTGAGGAACTTGAAGCTTTCTACCTTCTCCACTGCGGTCCCGTCATTGTCGATAGGGGGGGTACTCACTCTGCTGTTTTCTTAAGTCCACGATCAGCTCATTTGTTTTGTTGAACGTTGGGTGACAAGTTATTTTCCTGGCAAAACACTTGCAGGGCTCTCACTTCCGGCTTGTAGGCTGCCTCATCATTGTTAGTAATTAAGCCTACTACTGTTGTGTCATCTGCAAACTTGATGATTGAGTTGGAGGCGTGCATGGCCACACAGTCATGGGTGGACAGGAAGTACAGGAGGGGGCTGTGCACGCATCCTTGTGGGGCCCCAGTGTTGAGGATCAGTGAATTTGGAGGTGTTTTTCCTACCTTCACCACCTGGTGTTGAATGCTGAGCTATAGTCAATGAACAGCATTCTTACATAGGTATTCCTCTTGTCCAGATGGGATAAGGCAGTGTGCAGTGCGATGGCGATTGCATCGTCTGTGGATCTATTAAGACGGTAAGCAACTTGAAGTGGGTCTAGGGTGTCAGGTAAGATAGAGGTGATATGATCCTTGACTAGCCTCTCAAAGCACTTCATGATGACAGAAGTGTGCTATGCTGCGATAGTCATTTAGTTCCATTAGCTTAGCTTTGCTTTCTTGGGTACAGGAAACAATGGTGGCCATCTTGAAGAATGTGGGGGCAGCAGACTGGGATAGGGAGAGTTTGAATATGTAGATAAACACTCCAGCCATCTGGTCTGTGCATGCTCTGAGGACAATGCTTGGGATGCCGTCTGGGCCGGCAGCCTTGCGGGGGTTAACACGCTTAAATGTCTTACTCACGTCAGCCACAGAGAAGGAGAGACCACAGTCCTTGGTAGCGGGCAGCATCGGTGGCACTGTGTTATCCTCAAAGCGGGCGAAGAAGGTGTTTAGTTTGTCCGGGAAACAAGACATCAGTGTCAAAGTGTGGCTGTTTTTCCCTTTGTAGTCTGTTATTGTCTGTAGACCCTGCCACAGATGTCTTGTGTCTGGGACGTTGAATTGTGACTCCACTTTGTCCTTATACTGAAGTTTTGCCTGTTATATTTCCTTACGGAGGGAATAATAAAGTGGCGTGCCGTGGGCCTGGGGCCTGGGCCTTCAGTGAGGTCCTACACAGTCCCACCCGAATTAATCCACCTCTTATTACCATCATTATGATGCCATGGCTCTAGACACTATACATTTAGACAGAAACGCAGTATAACCAGGCGTTGCTTCACCTTGAAATTGACATTTTATTCAGAGATTTGCAGGGTAAGAGTACAATACAGTAAGTACAGTTCAACTAATAGGCAAGAACATAGTCGAGTGCAACAGAGTTATATTAATATTCTTCTTCTATCCATTTCTGGTCCACAAACTTTGAGCTTTAAGTCCCCCCCCAAAAAAATACAGTTCCTGTTTACCCAAAAACATGACACAATCAATGAGTCTTTTCAATATTTCCCTATTTTTCTTCACCTTTTCATTGTGCAGCTCTGTTGCCCTGCGCGCTTGTTCGTTGAGCTGTAGATCCACTCGGGTGTCCCTAAAGGTTTCAAAAGCACCATTGCTTTTAAGTGGCCAGCCGTACTTTGGTGTCTCGTTGCTGCCTTGGTTAGACAACTCAAGTTTGCAAAGCCAGTGTGGCTCCAAACACCAAATCGATCACTTGCAAATAATAGGCATTCCCAGCAGTACAGTTTGCAGTGTTCCTCGGGGCCTGTGAGCTATTGATAGCGCTCGAAGTTGGAACTTTGAAAGTGGCGAACGAACCCCTTTCCCGCCTGTGACAGGCTTTGTAGCGTCGGCGTCGGGCAACCTCTCCTTACAATGTCTAACTTTTCTTGAAAAGTTTGTCTTGAGAATGGCGTTATAATTATATCCTCGACCAAATTGATATCTTCTCCTCCTTCCGCCATTGTGGGTTGAAAAAACAGCTTAGTAGTATGCAAATGAATTTGTTTATCAAATTCAGTTTCCTAGTTCTGAGGTTCTGCATAGACCTGCCCATAGGACTTGCCTCTCAATATTGGTAATCCAATCAAAAGACGTGCACGCACTACGCCTGCTAGCTGGCTCCTGTGTAACACTGGAGCCAGCCAGCAGGCGTACAATAGCCAACTCTAAAGCTGATTGGTTGACACTAGATTTTCATTTCCATTCACTTTAAACCACAGGCGCCCGCACTGTTGATTCTGAAGGCCTGAGGGCAGATTTTAGACCCCTGGCAACACATGATGGCTGAATATGATTGGATAAAGGATCTAACATAAAGACCAGCTCTCCAAATCTCAACCTGGGGCTGGAAGCAGTGCAACCAAGAGGAAAGCTATGAAATGAAGAGTATAACTCTTACTCTGGGGAATAATTTAATACATATTTGTGGGAAAATATATTAAAAAATATATTTATATTCTGCCAGCAGCAGCAAAAATATATATATTCTGCCAGCCAGCAGAGAAGGCCTTGCTGGCCCTGACGGCCCACCACTGGAATAATTACACTGTTTGTATTCGGCCATATTCCCAGTCATCTTGCCATGGTTAAATGTGATGGTTCACGGTTTCAGTTTTGCGCGAATGCTGCCATCTAATCATGGTTTCTGGTTAGCGTAGGTTTTAATAGTCACAGTGGGTACAAAATCTCCTATAGACTTCCTGATAAACTCAGTCACCGTATCAGTGTATTCGTCGATATAACCTCGGAGGCTTCCCGGAACATATCCCAGTCCGTGTGATCAAAACAATCTTGAAGTGAGGATTCTGATTGGTCAGACCAGCGTTGAATAGTCCTTAGCACGGCTACTTCCTGTTTGAGTTTCTGCCTATCAGAAGGGAGGAGCAAAATGCAGTCATGATCAGATTTGCTGAAGGAAGGGCGGGGGAGGGCCTTATAGACATCCCAGAAGTTGGAGTAGCAGTGGTCTAGTGTTTTAGCAGTGTGAGTACCACAGTCAATGTGTTATTCGAACTTCGGCAGCGTTTTTCTCAAATTTACTTTGTTAAAAATCCCCAGCTACAATAAAAGCGGCCTCAGGATATGTGGTTTCCAGTTTGCATAAAGTCCAGTGAAGTTCTTTGAGGGCCGTCATGGTATTAACCTCGGTATTAACCTTGAGGGGGAATATACACGGCTGCAACTATAACTGAAGATAATTCTCTCGGGAGGTAATACGGTCAGCATTTGATTGTGAGTTATTCTCGGTCGGGTGAACAAAAGGACTTGGGTATGTTATCACAATCTCACCAGAGTAGTTAATCATGAAACATATACCCCCACCCTTCTTCTTCCTAGAGAGATATTTTTCCTGTCTGCTCGATGAACTGAGAATCCAACTGGCTGTATGGACTCACAGTATATCCCGAGAGAGCCATGTTTCCGTGAAACAGAGTATGATACAATCCCGGATGTCTCTTTGGAAGGAAATCCTCGCCCTGAGCTCGTCAACTTTATTATCCAGAGACAGAAAATGTGCGAGTAATATACTTGGAAGCTGTGGGTGGTGTGTGCGCCTCCTTAGTCAGACTAGAAGACCACTACCTCTCCTCCGCCGGCAGTGTTTTGGATTAGCGTCTGGAATCAGTTCAATTGCCCTGGGGTACGAACAAAAAAAGGAAAGTTCTATTCCAGGTCGTAATGCTGGTAATGCTGGTGAGTTACTGCTTCTCGGATGTCCAAAAGTTCTTCCCGGCTGTATGTAACAACACACAACAAAAATCTGGGCTAATAATGTAAGAAATAACACGTAAAAAAAAAAAAATACTGCACAGTTTCCTAAGAGCTAGAAGCATGGCAGCCCTCTCTGTCGACATCGTTTTTCTTGCTGAAAGGAAGAGGATTTTTGCTACCATTCTCTTGTGGACAATGTGGCACTCAATAAAAAAAGGGCAACATAGACGTACATCAACCACTAAACATACACATGCTTCTTGTGACAATGATTACAATTTCAAATGCTCATTCAACATGATCTGCTGTCAGAGTGGTGCATCACACATAGTAATGTCCCCCGTTGTTCTCAGCAGAATACACTTTCCCTAGCGCCCACACTGTAGATCAATAGATCTTGTTCAAGTTATTTGGGGCATAATGAGTTTATGGTGTCAGAATATTGACTGTGGATTCCAACACACACACACGCACACACACACACACACACACACACACACACACACACACACACACACACACACACACACACACACACACACACACACACACACACACACACACACACACACACACACACACACACCTCAGTCTGTCTTTCTGGGGGCTTGACTGTAATCTGGCCCAGCTTTAAGCTGCTGGGCAAATGGCAAAACAAGCATCTAATGTTCTTATCTCAATGATGGTTTTGTTGTTGTTATCATATAATTTAACAGATATGGCTGTTATCCACTTATGGCTCCTGCTCCAGGTAATGTGGATAGCTGACATGATAAACAGGGTTAGAGATATGTGAAAGGGGCATTGGCTGGAGGCCTCTTCATCTCACCAATGCAAGTCAAATCCTAAGGTAGGCTCCTGATAGACAGCAGACGCTGTAACGGTTGTCGTCTGGAGAAAGAGAGGACCAAGGTGCAGCGTGGTAAGTATTCATTGTAATATAATAAAGAAGGAATACTGAAAAAGAAAAAATACACGACAAACAAACAGTCCTGGACGGTGCAATAAAACACAGAACAGAAAATAAACAGCCACGAAACACAGGTGGAAAAAGGCTACCTAAGTATGATTCTCAGAGACAACTAACGACACCTGCCTCTGATTGAGAACCATACCAGGCCAAACTCAAAAACCAACATAGAAAAACGAACATAGACAACTAATGCCCTGACCATACTAAAACAAAGACCTAAATAAAAGAACTAAGGTCAGAACGTGACAGAAGCTGTTTTAAAGAAGCTCCTCTGAGTAATACTGATACAGTAGAAATAGGCATTTTTGGACTGGGGCTGCAGAGATAAAGAGATCAACATTTTTGGACAGCAGAAGATTTATTAGATATATATATATATTTATGCTTCCCAAATTGCACCCTTTCCCCTATATAGTGCACAACTTCTGACTAGAGCCACCATATATGGAATAGGGTGCCATTTAAGACACAACTATAGACACATTTGGACTGGGGCTGCACAGTTGATATGACTCCCTGATAAATTAGCTCTGAAAACAGAGCACATGTTGTGCTGCAGTGGTTTTGTTAATTTCCTTTAAAGCTTCAATAGGTAACTTTTTGGACGACTTGATCACATTTACATAGAAATGAGAGTTATAGATATGTCATTTGCTTTGAAAACAAGTCTAAGAAGCGAAATAGCTGTTCTATGTGCTCTGTTTCTATGCTTCCCATTCTGAAGTTTGATTATGTGTATTTTACTTTCAGTTTTGTACACCAGCTTATATATATATATATATATACACCCTACCGTTCAGAAGTTTGGGGTCACTTAGAAATGCCCTTGTTTTTGAAAGAAAATGTTTTTTTTTTTTGTTCTGAGAAATGAAGGCTATTCCATGCAAGAAATTGCCATTAAACTGAAGATCTCGTACAACGCTGTGTACTACTCCATTCACAGAACAGAGCAAACTGGCCCTAACCAGAATAGAAAGAGGAGTGGGAGGCCCCGGTGCATAACTGAGCAAGAGGACAAGTACATAAGAGTGTCTAGTTTGAGAAACAGACACCTCACAAGTCTTCAACTGGCAGCTTCCTTAAATAGTACCCACCCAACACCAGTCCCAACGTCAACAATGAAGAGGCGTCTCCGGGATGCTGGTCTTCTAGGCAGAGTTGCGAAGAAAAAGACATATCTCAGACTAGCCAAAGAACACAGACACTGGACAGAGGAAGATTGGGAGAAAAAAAATCTAAGTTTGAGGTGTTTGGATCACAAAGAATAAAATTTGTGAGACACAGGAATTATTTTAAAGATGCTGGAGGAGTGCTTGACGCCATCTGTCAAGCATGGTGGATGAAATGTGATGGTCGAGGGGTGCTTTGGTGCTGGTAAAGTGGGAGATTTGTACAGAGTAAAAGGGATCTTGAAGAAGGAAGGCTATCATTCCATTTTACAACACCATGCCATACCCTGTGGACGGCACTTAATTTGGAGCAAATTTTCTCCTACAACAGGACAATGACCCAAAGCATAGCTCCAAACTATGCAATACCTATTTAAGGAAGAAGCAGTCAGCTGTTATTCTGTCTATAATGGAGTGGTCAACCCTATTGAGCTGTTGTTGGAGTAGCTTGACCATATGGTACGTAAGAATTGCCCATCAAGCCAATCCAACTTGTGGGAGGTGCTTCAGGAAGCATGGGGTGAAATCACTTCAGATTACCTCAACAAATTCACAACTAGAATGCCCAATGTCTGCAAGGCTGTAATTTCTGCAAATGGAGAATTCTTTGACGAAAGCAAAGTTTGAAAGACACAAATATTTTTTCAATTAAAAATCATTATTTATAACCATGTCAACATCTTGACTATATTTCCTATTGATTTTGCATCTCATTTCATGTATGTTTTCATGGAAAACTAGGACATTTCTAAGTGACCCCAAACGTTTGAACGGTAGTATACACTTGTATATATACAGCTGGTTGGAAGTTTACATACACCTTAGCAAACTACATTTAAACTCAGTTTTTCACATTTCCTGACATTTTATCGGAGTAAAAATTCCCTATCTTAGGTCAGTTAGGATCACCACTTTAGTTGAAGAATGTGAAATGTCAGAATAATAGAGAGAATGATTTATTTCAGCTTTTATTTCTTTCATCACATTCCCAGTGGTTCAGAAGTTTACATACACACAATTAGTATTTGGTAGCATTGCCTGTAAATTGTTAAACTTGGGTCAAATGTTTTGTATAAGTTGGGGGAATTTTGGCCCATTCCTCCTGACAGAGGAGGCTTTTGCAGTTCTACCTACAACTGTTCTATAGGATTGAGGTCAGGGCTTTGTGATGGCCACTTCAATACCTTGACTGTGTTGTCCTTAAGCCATTTTGCCGCAACTTTGGAAGTATGTTTGGGGTCATTGTCCATTTGGAAGACCCATTTGCGACCAAGCGTTAACTTCCTGACTGACTGACTCAAATGACGTCAATTAGCCTATCAGAAGATTCTAAAGCCATGACATTTTCTGGAATTTTCCAAGCTGTTTAAAGGCACAGTCAACTTAGTGTATGTAAACCTCTGACCCACTGGAATTGTGATACAGTGAATTATAAGTGAAATAATCTGTCTGTAAACAGTTGTTGGAACAATTTGTTGTGTCATGCACAAAGTACATGTCCAAACCGACTTGCCAAAACTATAGTTTGTTAACAAGAAATTTGTGGAGTGGTTTTAATGAGTTTTATGACTCCAACCTAAGTGTATGTAAACTTCCGAATTCAACTGCATATATAAATGATGTGCCGGTTGAGATCACCTAACCCACGGCGGGAACTGTGTATTGTCACATCCAAGCATACACAAGCTGCAGCCATTGTCACTGTGAGAATAATTTACATGATAAATATGGTGATTATAGTTCATTTGAATTTTAGATGAGGATAAAGCTCTCTTGGGCCTTTTTCAACAGTAAGTGTAGGTGGTAAATGTCTGGAACTAGCTGACATAGTTTCGCCGTCCCCCCCCCCCTCTCTCTGTATAGGTGGCCAACCTCTTCCAGTAGTGGAAATGGCGAGATCATTCAATTATTATTAGATTAGAATTTTAGATTAGATGGGAGATGATTGCAGTATGTTAATTGTCTGAGACTAACTGGCATGGTTTATCACTCTCCCTCCCTACTTCCCACCCCAGGTTGCCAACCTCCTGCGCCTCTTCCAGATCCCTCAGATCAGCTACGCCTCCACCAGCGCCAAACTCAGTGACAAGTCTCGCTATGACTACTTCGCCCGCACCGTGCCGCCAGACTTCTACCAGGCCAAGGCCATCGCCGAGATCCTGCGTTACTTCAACTGGACCTACGTGTCCACTGTGGCATCCGAGGGCGATTACGGTGAGACAGGCATCGATGCCTTCCAGCAGGAGGCCCGCGCCCGCCAGATCTGCATCGCCACCTCGGCCAAGGTCAGCCAGTTGTTGTTTGTTTGTTTGTTTGTTTGTTTGTTTGTTGTTATTTCCACTTTCACAGTGAAAATAATTCATCATTACAAAGGTTTCATACTGTAGCAATAAAGGGGTCAAGGGGTTCAGAAATCTTGACGTAATGGTTAAGGTGTTGGTTTAAGAGTCTATGGACCCGGGTTAGAATCCAAATCTGGGTTACCCACCGATTCCGCTACAATAATATTGCATGGTATTAAATTACATTTGATCACGGGTTGACAACAATGGGGTTTCTAAAGGCAGAGATCCCATTCACTGTAAACACTGCAGCTCAATTGGAAATTGGCTTTAAAAGCTGATTTGTAGACATCCCACGATCAGATTAAAACCTGACATTGGTTGATTCCATTTAGAATAGTGTTGTATCTTTTGCTGCCTTGTTGTTATAGACTATGTCTTATTCGAGCACATGATGATTCAAAGCTGGTGCATAATCAACAGGTGAGCCGCTCGATGAACCGTTACAGCTTCGACCAGGTGATCCGCTCGCTGCAGCAGAAGTCCAATGCCAAGGTGGTCATTCTGTTCACACGCAGTGAGGATGCCAGGGAGTTGCTTGTGGCTGCCGCTCGCATGAACGTCACCTTCATCTGGGTGGCCAGCGACGGCTGGGGGGCGCAGGTAGGGCCTTGGCCTCCGTTCAAAATTTCCTAACAGTCAAAATCGACTCTTTCACAATTAAGAAATACATTCCTTTATAAGAATGATTTCCATCATTTTACCTTTGTTTACCATGAAATGTAATGTTTTGCGATTTTGATAAAGGGTGTATTTTCATTCCAATTACTGAGAAAATGTGAATGATTTGCAGGAGAGTGTTGTGAGGGGAAGTGAGACAGCAGCCGACGGGGCCTTCACCATCGAGCTGGCCTCCTATCCCATCCGGGAGTTTGCCGACTACTTCACCAAGCTGAACCCCTACACTAACACAAGGAACCCCTGGTTTAGAGAATTCTGGGAGCACCGCTTCGACTGTAGTCTTACAGAGCCTGGTTGTAGCGAACACAGTCTGCGGGACGGCAAGTTTGAGCAGGAGTCCAAGATCATGTTTGTAGTGAACGCAGTGTATGCTATGGCTCATGCTCTACATAATATGAGGCAGGCAGTTTGCCCACTCAATGCAACCAAGATCTGTGATGCCATGAAGCCAGGCACCGGGAAGAGGTTCTATAGGGATTTCATCCTCAAGGCCAAGTTCGATGGTGAGTGAAGCAGTCTTAACAATAGAAATATAACTCCCAGAAGGGGATATCCCCATTTAAGTAAATGTTCCACGATGGGTGGACCGGACCGGAGGCTATATGCAGTGCATCCAATTCTGCGGGTAATGTAATAAAATGTGTATGGTCTTAACAGCCGTATAAGGTCAGGTGACTTGATTACGGGCTGTAATCACAATGTTAGCCTATATGCACCCTTCATTCACTGCACAGGTTTAGATATACAGTACCAGTCAAAGATTTGGACAGACCTACTCATTCCAGAGTGTTTCTCAATTTTTTACTATTTTCTACATTGTAGAATGATAGTGAAGACATTGAAATGAATAAATAACACATATGGAAACATGTAGTAACTAACAAAGTGTTAAACAAATCTAAATCTATTTTATATTTGAGATTCTTCAAAGTTTGCTTCGATGAAAACTTGGCACACTCTTGGCATTCTCTCAACCAGCTTCATGAGGTAGTCACCTGGAATGCATTTCAATTAACAGGAGTGCCTTGTTAAAAGTTAATTTGTGGAATTTATTTCCTTCTTAATGCATTTCAGCCAATCAGTTGTGTTGTGACAAGGTAGGGGTGGTATACAGAAGATAGCCCTATTTGATAAAAGATCAAGTCCATGTTATGGCAAGAACATCTCAAATAAGCAAAGAGAAATGACAGTCCATCATTACTTTAAGGCATGAAGGTCAGTCAATACGGAAAATTTCAAGAACTTTTCAAGTTTCTTCAAGTGCAGTTGCAAAATTCATCAAGCTCTATAATGAAATTGGCTCTCATGAGGACCACCACAAGAAAGGAAGACCCAGAGTTACCTCTGCTGCAGAGGACAAGTTCACCTCAGATTGCGACCCAAATACATGCTTCACAGAGTAATAGACACATCTCAACATCAACTGTTCAGAGGAGACCGTGCGAATCAGGCCTTCATGGTCGAATTGCTGCAAAGAAACCACTACTAAAGGACACCAATAAGAGACTTGCATGGGCCAGTCTGGCCTTTGATCTGATGATGCCAAATGTAAGATTTTTAGTTCCAACCGGTGTGTCTTTTTGAGACGCAGAGTAGGTGAACGGGTGATCTCCACAAGTGTGGTTCCCACCGTGAAGCATAGAGGAGGTGGAGGTGTGATGGTGTGGGGTTGCTTTGCTGGTGACAATGTCAGTGATTTATTTAGAATTCAAGGCACACTTAACCAGCATGGCTACCACAGCATTCTGCAGCGATACGCCATCCCATCTGGTTTGTACTTAGTAGGACTATCATTTGTTTTTCAACAGTACAATGACCCAACACACCTCCAGGCTGTATAAGAGCAATTTGACCAAGAAGGAGAGTGATGGACTGCTGCATCAGATGACCTGGCTTCCACAATCCCCTGACCTCAACCCAATTGAGATGGTTTGGGATGATTTGGACCACAGAGTGGAGAAAAAGCAGCTCAGCATATGTGGAAACTCTTTCAAGACAGTTGGAAACGCATTCCAGGCTAATCTAGTTGAGAGAATGCCAAGACTGTGCATAGCTGTCATCAAGGCAAAGGGTGGCTACTTTGAAGAATCTAAAATATATTTTGATTTGTTTAACACTTTTTTGATTACTACATGATTCCATATGTGTTATTTCATAGTTTCGATGTATTCACAATTATTCTACAATGTAGAAAATGTTAAAAATAAAGAAAAACCCTTGAATGAGTAGGCGTGTCCAAACGTTTGGCTCGTACTGTAAACTATTGTTAAACTGTATCTGTACACCACCTGACCAAAAGTATGTGGACACTAGCTCATCAAACATCGCATTCCAAAATCATGGCCATTAATATGGAGTTGGTCCCCCCTTTGCTGCTATAACAGCCTCCACTCTTCTGGGAAGGTGTTCCACTAGATGTTGAAACATTGCTGCGGGGACTTGCTTCCATTCAGCCACAAGAGCATTAATGAGGTAGGGTACTGATGTTGGCCGATTAGGCCTCGCAGTTGGCGATTCACTTCATCCCAAAGGTGTTAGAAGGGATTGAGGTCAGGGCTCTGTGCAGCGAAGTCAAGTTCTTCCACACCGATCTCGACAAACCATTTCTGTAGGAACCTTGCTTTGTACACAGGGGCATTGTCATGCTGAAACTGGAAAGGGCCTTCCCCAAACTAGACATTTCCACTTCACTATAACAGAGCTTACAGTTGACTGGGGCAGCTCTAGCAGGGCTGGAATTTGATGAACTGCTTGTTGGAAAGGTGGCATGCTATGACACTGCCACGTTGAGAGTAACTGAGCTCTTCAGTAAAGGCCATTCTACTACCAATGTTTATGTATGGAGATTGCATGGGTGTGTGCTTGATTTTATACACCTGTCAGCAACAGGTGTGGCTAAAATAGCCAAATCCAGTCATTTGAAGGAGTGTCCACATACATTTGTATATATATAATGTACCATTCATGTCATCAGAAAGAATACATTTAATCTATTCTTACATTTCTTATTTTCAATGTGACAACACAGAATGTAAGAACAGACCGGAAGCAGCTCAGAATCACATAGTAATCCTGTTATTACCTGAGCTGTGAATGATGTCTAATTATAATTGAGTATTACATGTTTTATTTAATCATCAATATTGGTACATTGGGGCAATTTGAAACAAATGCAGATCTGAATTGACCGTGAGATTGGTTTCGCAGTGTATGTTTGTGTCCCTGTTGAAAAGGGTTTGGTGATGATTTGATTTGCAGTGGGACCAGTAACGAATAGGGACTCAGTAAGATGCGTAGTTAGAGTAAGCAAACAGTGTGCACTATTTTGAGAAGATGCCTCATGAATATATGTTGCATTGAATAAACGAATTAAAAAGCAAATGGATAGGATAAAGGAAACATTGACATCTCAATTGTGATTTCTTTGTGAGAAAACTAGATGACTAGAGACTCATATTAAAACTCAATATCTAACTAAAATGGAGAGTTCTTCTTTCTTCTGAAATGTCATCATTGATATACAGTATTTCTGTTTCCCCCTCAGCTCCCTTCAGACCTGCCGACACAGAGAACATTGTGCGTTTTGACGCCTACGGGGACAGTCTGGGCCGCTACAACATCTTTCACTATCACAAACAGGATGATAAATACGTGTATAGGAAGGTATGTAGCTCTTCATCCAGGAGTGCTGAACCACGGCTGACCCCGTGTGTGTGTCTGGGGATGGGAAAAAGGAAGAAGAATAAAGTATCTCTCCTTTCCTCTTCAGGTGGGTTACTGGGCCCAGGGCCTGATCCTGAATACCAGCCAGGTGCCATGGAGGGGCCCAGCCGGAGTGCCCCCCACCTCCCAGTGCAGTGATCCTTGCAGGAAGAACGAGGTGAAGAGCATGCAGCCTGGAGATGTGTGCTGCTGGATCTGCATCCCCTGCCAGGTAATACATCCACAAGCAAGGAGAGATTCATTTATTTTTTCATTGTATCGTTTATCCTCCGATAGTCAGCAGCTCTCTTTGAGGGTGTGTTTCCGCCCGGCGCCATTCATTTCTGCCGGTTGAATATGCACTACCTTTTTTGGGTGGGGTTAGGATGAAGGTTACATTTAGGGCTAGGGTAAGTGGATAGTAAGTTGAAATATTGTTGATAGTTAGTTAAACATCTACAGAACATCTACAAACTATCTATTTCCCCTGCCAGCCCTACCAGTACCTGCTGGATGAGTTCACCTGTGCAGACTGCAGCTTCGGACAGTGGCCCCAGGCCAACCTAACAGGCTGCTTCGACCTCCCAGAGGAGTACATCCACTGGGAGGTATTGTCACTGTTTTACCTTATTTTTCTCCTCTTTTTAAAATATGTGTCTGAGTTTTGAGACATTTAAGTGTGAAATAACACTTTAAATAAACCTTCATTTGATTTAGGATGCCTGGGCTATTGGGCCCGTCACCATCTCCTGCCTGGGCATGTTGTGTACCCTTTCCGTGGTGGGCCTGTTCTTCAAGAACAATGACACCCCTGTGGTCAAAGCCAGCGGCCGGGAGCTGTCCTATATCCTCCTACTCGGAGTCCTAATGTGCTACAGCATGACCTTCATCTACATCGCCAAGCCCTCGATGGCCGTGTGTACCCTACGTCGACTAGGCCTGGGAACCTCCTTCGCTGTGTGCTACTCGGCACTGCTCACTAAGACCAACCGCATCGCGAGGATCTTCAGCGGGGTGAAGGACGGGGCCACACGGCCACGGTTCATCAGCCCAGCCTCCCAGGTGGCCATCTGCGGCGGACTTATCTCCTGTCAGCTCCTGGTGGCTGTGGTCTGGCTCCTGGTGGAGATGCCTGGCGTCAGGAAGGAGGTGGGCGTAACAGAGTTGGATTCCTAACATCACTCCCTAGCCTGAAATGTTTCCACACTAGCTATCAACTCATTAGCTTTTGTCAAATGGGGGGGTCATGTATGTTTGCAGAGCAGATGATCCCTGGTTCCAGCCCAGTGAGGGTCAGGGAAGAAAGCTATACTGTTAATGAAGCACAGTGATATTATTGCCCATCACATGATCATAGAAATATATAATAATATTCTATATTAATATACTGTATACACTACTCTATTTCCTAATATGGTTCTGTTCTATTTAATTATATGGAGGTGAGCCCCGAAAGGAGAGATATAGTCACCCTGAAGTGCAACAGCAAGGACTCCAGCATGCTGGCCGCTCTTGCCTACAACTGCGTCCTAATCGTCCTCTGCACAGTCTACGCCTTTAAGACCAGGAAGTGTCCAGAGAACTTTAATGAGGCCAAGTTCATTGGGTTCACCATGTACACCACCTGTATCATCTGGCTGGCCTTCCAACCCATCTTCTACGTCACAGCCAGCGACTACAGGGTGAGTGGTAAAAATATACTCCAATTAGGGTTGTAGAATGATGGTAACTTTACCAAAATGTCTAGATTTTCCAGAAATCTTGGTTGGAGGGTTCCAGATTTCCCCTTCTGATTCTGGGAATATTCTAACCAGGACTTCTGGACAATCTGGGAATTTGGAGAAAGTTACTGGAATTTTACAACCCCAAGTCCAATATATTGTAATGAATTGACGGAGTAGAACGAGGTAATTGTACCTATCAACACTAGGGACATTACGATATTAATGACAAGGTGGGTATATTTTCATTATTAAAGAAATCTATAAGTCTTTGAATGTGTCTTTAATGTACCAATGGATCTAGGTGACATACTGTACATTAATTCCTTTTGATCATCATCATCATCATCATTTTGATCAAATTACCTTCCTTATCTAATCTAAAACTCCAGTATTGCCATTTATATACATTACATTCTGATTTGAAAATAATGCTTTTTTTTCTCCCTTCTAACATCGACAATGAAATTGTGCAGGAGATTTCCCCCAGGGAATTTAGATAGGAAAACTCTTCCCATTGGGCAAAAACTGGTTGAATCAATGTTTCCACGTCATTTCAACCCAAACATTCTATATGATAACGTTGAATCAAGGTGAAAAACTGATTGGATTTGAAAAAAGTCATCAACGTAAGGGACCTTCGTATTTTGAACCTAAATCCAATGACTTGGCGGAATGTTTTGTTGATTTCACATTGAATTCACGTTAGTTGACAACTCAACCAAATGTAAATCAAAAGTATATGTTAAACTGATGTCCATGCCCAGTGGGTTGTTCCCAGCATTCCTCTACAATATTGCCACGGCTTCGTTTTCCAGTTCTCAGCTGAGATCAGTTCAAACAAGGGAATAGCTGGGCTTCTGAGGGCCTGATGCTAAGATTGTCTTAGTCATCTACAGATAGCCATCTGCTTAACTGATCAACTAATCAACTAATGAACACCCAGACCCAGTGACCCAGTGTGCCCCTTCTCAACACCCAAATGACGAGCCCAATACGACACCATAATACAGCCTAACAGGATAGATGACTTACTGTATATAAAAATATAGCTTAAAGGTGCTTTCATCGCCCTGTTTCAGACCTATGCAGTCTTTGTTGGCATGTAAGCAAGATAAAGAGAGACAATATGTATACAACTGACACAAAAGTTCAGTCCAGGTTGTATGATAACTGGGACCCAAGGCTGAATCTAGTCTAGTCTAATGCCTGTCCGGTTGGTGTTGGTGTGCCACTGGGCTCTGGGAGGAGAAAGGAGAGGGGGAGGGAGTCTCATATTGGTCTTGCATCAGAATCATGAGTCTCCCCAGGCTATCTCCTCATCATCTCTATGGTGTTCTATGCACTAGCAAAAAACACCTGAGTTGGAAGAGAAAAGTTTGAGAGAAGGGGTGAGAAAGCAGGCTGGAAAGGAGTGAGAGACTGTATGAACAGTATTAGGATGAGTGTACATATTGAATATAGATGATGAGTGTTCATATTGGAGCTGTGGTAGACAGAATAATGAAGCTAGGAAGAGGTTTTGGCTATGCAACAGAATGCTTTGCTCTCTGTATGCCATTAATAATGACAGCAGTTGGGCTTCAGCATCCTGCATTTCAACATTGGAGATGTTCTCACATGAAAGACAAGCTGTGTTGTTCATTGAATTTCAATGAACCTGGGGTCTCATATGGACATGGACATTCAATATTCCAGACGGTACTTCCATCAACCGTGAAATGGCAGACTTTTTTCTCTCTCTTTCTCTCCTGATTTCTAAGTCATCTTCTCTCTCTCTCTCTTAAAGCTCAAGGCTATTGATCTAGTCCAGTGCCATGGTTCGTTAAATGATCTTGTGTTAAAATATGCATTGAATAGCTCCTAGGTAGCTAAATGCCTACTGTATCTTTACATACATGCATATATATCTATTATCAAAACTGATGCTTGTTGAGGTCAGCGAAGGGCCATAGACAGCTCTTGGAAATTCACACTCAACTGTGACTTGGACAAAAGCTGTCACACTGTCATAGTGTTATTTCATCAGGGTGAAATGGAGTTCAAATTCAACAGAAACAAATCTGAAAGCCTTCCATCATACTATTCTGGATTGTGCATGCTGTTAATGTACTACATAGATGTGCTTTGATGCTCAGAGTCAGACCATACTGTTGTGCGAACTGGTGATCTTTGCATGCGGAAACAGCAGTGGTACGAGGCAGCCTATTGGTTGGGAAGACTGAGTAATCACAGGTTAGGAGTCAGAGCAGATTCACGATGGGCTCATGATGACAACCCAGGGCCCAGATTCACAGAACCTTTTAAAGAAGACATTTCTTCTTAACTGCCATGTTGTCCTTAACCATAGGCTTAAGACGAAAGTTAAGCAAAGTTGCTATTCCTTAAAAAGGTTCTTGGAAATATGCTTGCGCTATTTCTTATGTTTCTCCTAAAAGCAAAAAGTGAAGAAGAAATTAGATTCTTGAAAATAAAGTCATCTTAATTCCAAGATAGCTAAACCCATGTCTTAAACTCAGGGCAGTGAGAGAACAAGCTCATGAAAGCAATTGAACGTTTAATTCACTCAGAAACTTAATCTGAAAATTGCAGGATTGATTATTTTAAACCCAAGAACATGTTTTAGAACAGGAATCTCAGTAAGAAATATACTAACATTCTTGCCATTGCTAGCTGGATATTTTAAGAAGATATTGGAGAAGTTCGTAAGAAATTCATTACATCTGAAGATATTGTTGAAGAATTTCACTTAGAAACTATCACATGAACTTCTTTTTTTTAAGAAGCTTCTTAAGTTTTTGCATAAGAAGTGTTTTGTGAATCTTGGCCCAGGCTCTGCCAGGACAGACAGCAGTGCCAGTCATTAGTGGGCACAGTTGAATGAGATTTCCATCAGTTTGGTCCACCAGAGATGCTGAGAACAGCTCAACTGGTTGGCAGAAATGGCAGATAGCAAAAGACCACTACAGTCACTGGTCTTGGAATAGAGCTCCATCTTTGTCAGGACTAAAAGACCCCAGCCCTATCAGTATATTCAGTGAATCCTGATGATTCAACCTGTCTCCTCTATCTCCCTATACAGGTTCAGACCACCACCATGTGTATCTCTGTCAGTCTGAGTGGCTCTGTGGTGCTAGGCTGTCTCTTCGCTCCTAAGGTCCACATCATCCTATTCCAGCCCCAGAAGAATGTGACCACACTAAGGGTGCCTGCCAACCGCTTCGGGGCCACGGTCACCACAACATCAGCCTCCGTCCCCAGCTCGTCGAAAGGTAGCCATCACTGGAAAATATGAACGTTTCAGTCATTGTTGGTGAACATGACATACATCTCATGACATAAATGTTGCTGACCAAAGCACACAAGATTTGGTTATGGGTTCCAAAAATAGTGAGCCATCATCTGAAACATACATAGGTCTACTGATATTTATGATCACAGTGGTAGAGGTGTCTGTTGCGTTTGGCAACTGTATAGGCGTATGCAGAAGACTACTAAAATGTACTAAAACCAGATCCCTAATTTAAATATTTTAGCTTTAATCAATGTGAAAAACAAGCAAGTTATTTGTATTTTCTTTTAAAAAAAATGGTATTTCACATTTTTACTCTCTATTTTGTATTATTATTGTTGCGTCAGCCTCTCTCTGCCTGTGTGCCAACAGCGGTAACAACGGTGTGTAACGGTCGCGAGGTGGTGGACTCCACTACATCCTCTTTGTGAAGAAGGTTGAGCTGCTTGTCATCATTCCTCCGTTCTCCAAACACAAGCTACAGTGCCATCTGAAATCACCCCCCCTCATCCAACAAAGCTGCTGATGACATAACGCTCATGCCATATCTCAAGTCCCATTTACAGTAGAGACAAGTAGAGGCTCTCTCTAGGCAGACAGAGGACTGTGAAAGCTAAATTATGACTATACATACCAGTATTACGTAATGTTTGAGTGTAAATCCTTTTGGTATAGATTTAACAACATTTGCATTGATTTTATTTGGTTTCAGGATAGACTTGTCGTTGAATGCACTTCTGTATGAAGGGTTGCAAAGGGAGGGTATATTACTGAAAACTTTCTAAGTTTACCAGTACACTACCAGAATTTTGGTCATTTTCAGGTTTCTTTTGGAATCAAGTGGCCTTTTTAGTACCTCAGATTATCACAGGTGTCTGTAATTATGAAATAATTCAATAAGTTGATTTTAAAATATAAAATACAAAGACAAGCAGTAAAACATGATCCTAAATATAAACCATCAACTTAGTGAACACCATTGGTGTTTAATATGAGGGTTTCAGCATGAAATATCCTTTATTTATGTTTTACACATTTATTTTACTATTTCAATGTCTATGTTGTAAATGTGTTGGAATCAAACTGGTGGCAGTTGTGAAATAAGTCAATAGTTTGAAGAGTTAATTAAAAAAATAGTTGATTAGATGCTTTTTTCATTAATTAGGCTATATTTTCCTGAACTTTATGGTCTATCCACTAGAAACTCATAGACAATATGTACACAGATATAAAAAATGAATACCATATATTAATTTATATTTAATTTTATTATATTCAAGTATAAATTAACAAAGATCAGTTTTCCATCCCAAATGTGTGCAAAGTACATGTAGGAAAAATAATTGCACAACAGTCCTGATGGAAAAGGCTAATTTGTTAACTTTCCAAATGTCAACAAAACACACTAGACAAGGTGGAATCTTTTTGTGTGCGTAAAATTAATTATGCGAGGAATTGTAATGGAAACTCCTTTATGCGCAAATATTGTAAACTTGGGAGTCACACGATGGTATGTTGTTTGGTCCTCCCACTACAACTCAGGAAAGCATGCAGTTTATTAGGCTACAGATGTATTAAATTATGAACGTCACAGGGTGGTGAAAGTGGACAGTCATGAGCTTGATGCTACTTTCCAATAAATATCGAGGGACTTATTCTGGTGACACGATAATCAATGCTTGGCTGCTGTTTGACAAATGAAAATAATCTCGCTCTTGTACATAATAATATCATCATGTAGGCTATACCTGCATTGTACCTGACAGCTGTTGGCTAGAGCATGTGCCAAGACCAGAGTGGACACATTCGCTATATAACGCAAAACATATGCTGACAAAACCATCAGAAGAGTTGAAAATAAAATGGAAACCCATTTAACATGGGAATAGAAATTCAACCACAAAAGTCACAAGTCAATTTGATGGAAATATGACCATATTGTATGCGCATATTGTTTTTATAGAGATTTTAGAATATTTGCATTAAGATCTGTCGCAATTGGATGGAAACATAGCTATAGATTGAAATAGATTATGTTAATTACCAAAATTCCAGAAGATTCCAGTAGCTTTGGTCAATTACCGGTAGCTTTGCAACCCTAGCTGTACGCCTTACTGTCAGTACAGAGAATCCGTATTGTGAATAAGGTGGTTTATGGTGTCATACAGTTATGTGAATACAATATCCAAACATTTTACTACTCTTCCAACTACTAGAGTTAGTATTATTAACACAAAACACCTATTGAATTATTTTTTCCCCCTGCTTCTTACACTACACTGAAAAATATAAATAAATGCAACATGTAAAGTGTTGGTCCCATGTTTAATGAGCTAAAATAAAAGATCCCAGAAATTATCCATAAGCACAAAAAGCTTATTTATTTTAAATTTGGTGCACAAATTTGTTAACATTCCCGTTGGTGAGATTTTCTCCTTTGCTAAACTAATCCATCCACCTGACAGGTGTGGCATATCAAGAAGCTGATTCAACAGCATGATCATTACACAGGTGCACCTTATGCTGGGGACAATAAAAGACCACTAAAATGTGCAGTTTTGTCACACAACACAATGCCACAGATGTTTAAAGTTGAGGGAGCGTGTAACTGGCATAATGACTGCAGGAATGTGCATCAGAGCTGTTGCCAGAGAATGTAATGTTAATTTCTCTACCATAAACCACTTCCAACAACATTTTAGAGAATTTGGCAGTATGTCCAACCGCTGATGCCGTTGTGAACAGAGTGCCCCATGGTGGCAGTGGGGTTATATGTGCTGGCATAAACTAATACAATGAACACAATTGCATTTTATCAATGGCAATTTGAATGGACAAAAATACAGTGACGAGATCCTGAGGCCCATATTTTAAGGTATCTGTAACCAACAGATGCATATCTGTATTCCCTGTCATGTGAAATCCATAGACTAGGGCCTAATGAACTCATTTCAATTGACTGATTTCCTCATATGAACTGTAACTCAGTCAAATCTTTGACATTGTTGCGTTTATATTTTTGTTCAGTATACATTTGAATGACATGAGATTAACCATAGTGAAAGTGATGATTAAAAACTAGGCTACTATCAGCATGGACAATGTTTTAACGTAGACTTTGGTGAACCAGTTTGTGCTTTCTTGTAATTTATGTAAATAAAGTGTTATTTTTTATTATTAAAACAAATTGTCAGTGTTTATTTTGTTCACAAAACTCCAGAGACACCAGCAATGAATTGTAAAGAGCCACTACCTCATCTTAATAACCTCAGAAATATAATCTCCTTAAATGTTGCAGGTGTATCAGCATTCTGGATCGACCATCAATACTGAGCAAAACACTGATTATTACCCAGCACGGAGTGTGTATATTCCAATGGCTAAAGGATGCACAGAGGTACTCTAACCACTGGACCCCTATTAAGGGGACTTTGAGAGGTTCTGGACCGGTTCCAACTGACATTTGTGTACAAAGCCAGTGTCCAGTGCCTTATAGTGTCAGAAAACACCATATGTCTGCATTGCACTACCACTGTCAGCAGAGTTGACTTGAAGTGTCAGGTTTCACACCCTACATTCACGTAGGGAGGTGACGTGTCACATTTTAGAGCTCATCCTTTTCTGGGATCCCTCTGAGCAATGGCGCTAGAGCCTGGGAGATCTATTAAAAAGGGAACAGTCTAGCAATTTCAGCAATTGTGGTTTCATCTCATTTAGAGCTCTCAACATGAAGAAAAACACAATCATTTTGTAGAATTGAAACAACCATTCCTCTTGGTCACAGAGGGAGGAAAACACGTTGTGCGTAAGGCTGAAGTTGTAACAAGCCTGCAGACATTTAAATGTTGTCTCTGCATCGCTCAGAGGATGCTTGGCAGAAAATGCTCGGTCGTCAGCCATATAAAAATGGGGCCAAATTTGGGCTGTCACTAAATATGTCCATATTTTACTATACAGTGATATCTTATAGTAAGTCTTTATAATTTCATTGTTACTATATTTATAAAACATTTCAGGTCATTTCAAGCCCTATTCCCCCACTTTTGAATAGAAATAGAATATTACTACATCTGCCACACTGATCCTCAACACTGGAGCTCCTCAGGGGTGAGCGCTCAGTCCCCTCCTGTACTCCCTGTTCACCCACGACTGCATGGCCAGGCACGACCCCAACACCATCATTAAGTTTGCAGACGACACAACAGTGGTAGGTCTGATCACCGACAACGACGAGACAACCTATAGGGAGGAGGTCAGAGACCTGGCCGGGTGGTGCCAGAATAACAACCTATCACTCAACGTAACTTAGACTAAGGAGATGGATTGTGGACTACAGGAAAAGGAGCACCGAGTACGTCCCTATTCTCATCGGTGGGGCTGTAGTGGAGCAGGTTGAGAGCTTCAAATTCCTTGGAGTCCACATCAACAACAAACTAGAATGTTCCAAACACACCAAGACAGTCGTGAAGAAGGCACGACAAAGCCTATTCCCCCTCAGGAAACTAAAAAGATTTGGCATGGGTCCTGAGGCTCTACAGCTGCAACATCGAGAGCATCCTGACCGGTTGTATCACTGCATGGTACAGCCCAGTACGTCACTGGGCAAAACTGCCTGCCATCCAGGACCTCTACACTAGGCGATGTCAGAGGAAGGCCCTAAAAATTGTCGAAGACCCCAGCCACCCCAGTCATAGACTGTTCTCTCTACTACCGCATGGCAAGCGGTACCAGAGCGCCAAGTCTAGGACAAAAAGGCTTCTCAACAGGTTTTACCCCCAAGCCATAAGAGTCCTGAACAGGTAACCAAATGGTTACCCGGACTATTTGCATTGTGTGCCACCCCCAACCCCTCTTTTACACTGCTGCTAGTCTCTGTTTATCTTATATGCATAGGCACTTTAACTATACATTCATGTCCATACTACCTCAAATGGCTCGACCAACCAGTGCTCCTGCACATTGGCTAACCGGGCTATCTGCATTGCGTCCCACCACCCGCCAACCCCTCTTTTTACACTACTGCTACTCTGTTAATCATATATATGTAGTCACTTTAACCATACCTAGATGTACATACCTCAAAAAGCCTAACTAACTGGTGTCTGTATAAAGCCTTGCTACTCTTATTTTCAAATGTCTTTTTACTGTTTTATTTCTTTACTTACCCACACACACACACACCTTTTTGACACTATTAGTTGAGCCTGGATGTAAGCATTTCACTGTAAGGTTGTATTCAGCGCACGTGACAAATAAACTTTGATTTGATTCGAAGGCCTGATCACCAACAAGGATGAGACAGCCTTTAGGAAGGTGGTCAGATACCTGGCAGTGTGGTGCCAGGAAAACATCTCCCTCAACGTGAGCAAGACAAAGGGGATTATCCTGGACTACAGGAAAAGGAGGGCCGAACACACCAACCCCATTCACTTCGAAGTGGCTGTCGTGGAGCAGGTTGAGAGCTTCAAGTTCCTTGGTGTCCACATCACCAACAAACTAACATGGTCCAAACACACCAAGACAGTCGTGAAGAGGGCACGACAACACCGTTAACCCGTCAGGAGACAAAAGGATTGGGCATGGGTCCCCAGATCCTCAAAACGTCCTACAACCACACCATCAAGAACATCCTGCCCGGTTGTCTCACCACCTGGTATGGCAATTGCTCGGCATCCGACCATAAGCCACTACAGAGGGTAGTGAGTATGGCCCATATATCACTGGGGCCAGGCTTCCTGCCATCCAAGACCTATATACACTAGGCGGTGTCAGAGGAAGGCCCCACATTTTTTTAAATCAAAGACACCAGTCATAGACTTCTCTCTGCTACAGGACAGCAAGCAGTATCAGAGTGCCAAGACTTGCCTAGTTAATAAGTAAAAACTTTATTTTACACAAATAAAAGTCCAGGTCCAAAAGGCTCCTTAACAGCTTCTACCCCCAACACTGCTGAACAATTAATTCAAAATGGCCACCTGGACTATTTACATTGACCCCCCACCTTTTGTTTTTATGCTGCTGAGCTATGCATAAGTCACTTTACCCCCTGTACAAAATACATCAACTAACCTTTCTCCCCGCACACCGACTCAGTACCCCCGGAATATAGCCTCTATTTTGTGTTACTTTATTTTATACTTTTAGTCAATATTTTCTTAACCATTACTTGAACTGCATTGTTGGTTAGGGGCTTGTAAGTAAGCAGTCTACAGTAAGGGTTACACCTGTTGTATTCGTCGCATGTGGCATATGTTTTTTTACGCCCTATGGTAGGAGAGGGGGCCACCGGCTAGGCCACCAAAGCTATGGTCCGTGCACCACCTATATTCCAGAGTTCAACCTTCTCATTTAAGATTGGAAATATGCATTTTAAACCATTTCATCTGCATTTTATATTTAAAGTAAAGAGTGTTTTGATTCAATAGAGAAGGAGCATGCCACTAGTTTTCCACACACAATTGCAACAGTTTGGTAGAAAATTGTTTGTCAGATGACAGAAGAGGAACGCTGTTTGGCTAGCAGCCACAAGTAAACTGGCTTACAATGAAAAGCCAATATTTTTTTTGTTGTTGCAAAAATCATGAATGCATCAATTTCTAATGTTTATGATAGCATGTAGCCAGCTACATTAATAAATGTTTTGCTTGTAGATAATCTTGCATTTGAAAAACAACACCTGAGGAAATGACCCGCTGGTGATCCAATGAGAGCAAATTTCATACAATTGGAGAAGTGCAACTGTAGCACAAAACTACTCCTTTTACATTCATGAGTTGTAACAAACCCTGACTAAAGTTGAAGCATTTTAGATCTGCAATTACAAAAAAATGCAGCCAGATGTGTTCTAGCATATCTTTTTTGCATGAAGAACACAGAATCCTGCATTAACTAAACCTCTGGTGACACAAAAGTTGTTAAATAATTTCATTTTCAAATAACCAAATCACAGGGGATTTTTCGATCTACAGTCCACAAGCTGTGTAGCTGAGAGAATACAGGCACCAACAGCACAGACCCATATGAGATGCAGACAACACAAGACTTCAATGAGATTTAAAATAGAATGAAAGTTGTTTTCTAACAAACCATTTACTGTAGTTAATTGATAGGCAGTAATACAAATAGTATTTCTGGAAAGAATTTAATTTACAAAATCAAATGTCATACATATTATATTCTAAGGCATACACAGATCAGCTACTCCCCATTCTTTTCTCCATTCACCTCTTCTTGTCGTCGTTTCAGAGGAATAATGTAGAGTCCGTTCTTCGCTTCTTTCAGTCTCCACCACCGACCAAGCCTGAAAACAACCACCGTTTTAACAAAAACAAAGACGGTTGACAAAACAGAGCTAATGCATGAATGAAGTTATGAGTAAAATTATGCGGTACATAAGATGCCATTTAATCTTGTAATAAGGAAAGTAGGTAATGCCATCACTGCCACTGAGGCAGTCTTAAGGATTTGAGGGTGAAATAACAGTGCCACCACGTGGACAAAGGTCCTCATGGCAACTACTTCCATACAGAATACTGAAAACAGGCGTGTTTAAAGAAAAGGGTAGACTGATTATATGATCAATCAACAAGTCAGTCTATAATGCTAGCAAGTATGCTCTGGGCTATATCTCTGTATGACAGGCAAGTAGGTAATCATATATATGTAGTCACTTTAACCATACCTAGATGTACATACCTCAAAAAGCCTAACTAACTGGTGTCTGTATAAAGTCTTGCTACTCTTATTTTCAAATGTCTTTTTACCGTTTTATTTCTTTACTTACCCACACACACACCTTTTTGACACTATTAGTTGAGCCTGGATGTAAGCATTTCACCTGTGCTCCTGTCCTACTCCTGCCACCAGGAACTTCCCAGAACTGGAGAACTTTAGACTGTTGACAAAACCATTCTACACGAAAAGAAAACGAATATGCTGCATTGAGAAGACGGATGTTTTAGTGCAGAACACTCTTACTAGGCAATTCCTCATACACATAAAAATAGGCCCAAATGCTTAATGTTTGAATTATAGCCAATGGTGCTACCCACATATTGTTACGCTACACAACACAAGGTGTATTAGGTATGGAGCAGTGTAGCTGGGACTTGCTTACCACAGGGACGCTGAAGAGAGGCTCCAGACGACGGAACCCCTGACCACATTTCCACAGCTGCACCTTAGAGTTGTGGGAACCTGCAGTGACGAGGCTACCGTTGTTCAATTACAGAATCATCAATTGGACAAGTAAATACTAGCGGTCAATTGTGAAATGATGTCCAAGTCTGCTATGAATGCGAGCATGCTGATTTTCCTACGCTACCTACGTAGATTTACAGTATGCATTATAGCAAGGAGGTAGAAGTTTGGGGTTGATTGTTAAATAACTCACAGGGTGTGTGTATAGAAGAGACAGTGTATAGTAAGGTTGGTGAATAGGACTCTCACAGCCGAGGCAACGTGTCAATAGTTCTGCCGTGCTTGGTGTATACAAAACATTAAGAACACCGGCTCCTTCCATGAGACTGACCAGGTAAAAGCTATGATCCCTTACTGAAGTCACTTGTTAAATCCACTTCAAATCAGTATAGATGAAGGGGAGGTGACAGGTTAAAGGACTAACAGTTGAAGTTGAAGTTTGCATACACTTAGGTTGGAGTCACTAAAATTTGTTTTTCAATCATTCCACAAATTTCTTGTTAACTGACTATTGCTTTGGCAAGTCGGTTAGGACATCTATTTTGTGCATGACAAGTAATTTTTCCAACAATTGTTTACAGACAGATTATTTCACTGTATCATAATTCCAGTGGGTCAGAAGTTTACATACACTAAGTTGACTGTGCCTATAAACAGCTTGTAAAATTCCAGAAAATGATGCCATGGCTTTAGAATCTTCTGATAAGCTAATTGACATCATTTGAGTCAATTGGAGGCGTACCTGTGGATGCATTTCAAGGCATACCTTCAAACTCAGTGTCTCTTTGCTTGACATCATGGGAAAATCAAAATAAATCAGCCAAAGACCTCAGAGAAAAAAAATGGTAGACCCCCGCAAGTCTGGTTCATCCTTGGGAGCAATTTCCAAATGCCTGAAGGTACCACATTCATCTGTACAAACAATAGTAAGCAAGTATAAACACCATGGGACCACGCAGCAGTCATACCGCTCAGAAAGAAGACGCGTTCTGTCTCTTAGAGATTAACGTACTTTGTTGCAGAAAGTGCATATGAATCCGAAAAATGCAGCAAAGGACCTTGTGAAGACGTTGGAGGAAACAAGGCCACAAGTATCTATATCCACAGTAAAACAACTCCTATTTCGACATACCCGAAAGGCTACTCAGCAAGGAAGAAGCCACTGCTCCAAAACCACCATAAAAAAAGGCAGACTACGGTTTGCAACTGCACATGGGGTAAAAGATTGTACTTTTTGGAGAAATGTCCCCTGGTCTGATGAAACAAAAATAGAACCATTTGGCCATAACGACCATCGTTATGTTTGGAGGAAAAGGGGGGAGGCTTGCAAGCCGAAGAACACCATCCCAACCGTGAAGCACAGGGGTGACAGCATCATGTTGTGGGGGTGCTTTGCTGCAGGAGGGACTGGTGCACTTCACAAAAGAAATGGCATGAGGGAGGAAAAGTATGTGGATATATTGAAGCAACATCTCAAGACATCAGTCAGGAAGTTAAAGCTTGGTCGCAAATGAGTCTTCTAAATGGACAATGACTTCCAAAGTTGTGGCAAAATGGCCTAAGGACAATAAAGTCAAGGTATTGGAGTGGCCATCACAAAGCCCTGACCTCAATCCTATAGAAAATGTGTGGGCAGAACTGAAAAAGCGTGTGCGAGCAAGGAGGCCTACAAACCTGACTCAGTTCCACCAGCTCTATCAGGAGGAATGGGCCAAAATTCACCCAATGTATTGTAGGAAGCTTGTGGAAGGCAACCAGAAATGTTTGACCCAAGTTAAATCATTTAAAGGCAATGCTACCAAATACGAATTTAGTGTGTAAACTTCTGACCCACTGGGAATGCGAAGAAAGAAATAAAAGCTACAATTTTTTTTATTCTGTTATTCTGACATTTCACATTCTAAAAATAAAGTGTTGATGCTAACTGACCAAAGACAGGGATTTGTTTTACTAAGATTAAATGTCAGGAATTGCGAACTGAGTTAAAATGCATTTGGCTAAGGTGTATGTAAACTTCTGACTTCAACTGTATAAGCCTTGAGACAATTGAGACATGGATGGTGTTATGTGTGCCATTCAGAGAGTGAATGGTCTACACAAAAAAATTAAATGCCTTTGAATGGTGTATGCTAGTTTGTGCACCGGTTTGTGTCAAGAACTGCAACGCCGCTGTTTATTTTCTACACTCAACAGTGTCCTGTGTGTATCAACTATGGCTCACCACCCAAAGGACATCCAGCCAACTTGGAAACCTGTGGGAAGTTTGAGTCAATATGGGTCAGCATGCCTGTGGAACGCTTGACACCTTGTAGAGTCCATGCCCCGACAAATTGAGCCTGCTCTGAGGGAAAAGGGGTAACACCTATTAGGAAGGTGTTCCTAAAGTTTGGTATACTCGGTGTATATTGATTGTTGAATATAAGTTATATCGATGTCAGAACGATAAAAAAAAATGGCCTTATTTAATTGTAACAGTTCTAACTCTGACAACTCAATATTAGGAAAGAGATTATGTTCTGTAAACTCAGTGTAGAACTGTGTTGTGACTCTCACAGCCGTTAGTACCTGAGGCTACGGTGTCAGAATTCTGCAGAGCTGCCACGGCCGCTACCCAGTAGGGCTGCTCCTGTCCCGAGTCACCATGCCGACCGTGGGCTGCCTTCACCATGCTAAGAGGCTTCTTCTTGTTCACACTCCACAGGGAGACAGCTGGAGGGAGGACGAGAGAAAGCTTTTTAGACTAATGGAAACATTTGTAAGGAACCATTCCCTCACAAAGTGGTTGCGGAACTGCTAGAGGTGGAGTACCACGACACCTAGTGGAGTATAAATCCACATTTACCCATCATCAGCGCCTGTTATCATGTGTTCCTCGTTAATGAGCTGGATACAGTCGATGGAGCCCCTGAGAGAGAATAGTGAAAATGAGTGGGAGGAGCATTACCAGTATGTTAACACACAAGGATAATAGACACCAACAAAAACTACTGACTAACACAGAGAAGGAGACCAGGGGGACTCACTCATGGCCATGGAACACTAGCTGGGACTCCTCAGCGATCTTCCACACCCTCACAGTGCGGTCCCTCTCCCCTGCAGTCACACAGCGCTCCCTACTCCCACTGTCCAGCCCTGTGATCACATCCTGGTGACCAAACCTAGGGAGACACATGGTCAATAAAACACACAAACCACATGCCAAAACATAAGACATATTCAGCTACTTACAGTGTTTCCACATAGGCGTTTTCATCCACGTTCCACACCTTGATGGAGCGGTCATGAGAAGCACTGTACAAGTCATGGGTGCCTCTCCTGAAGGATAGGCCCTGTGGAGGAGATGGCACCGTTTGTGAAGGTAAAAATGGAAAAGGTAAAGATGGAAAAAATTAATATATCGGAAGGTGTGAAAGGGAGTATATTTTACCGATACTGGGCCTCTATGTCCTGTGAACTTGTACAGGTGTTTACATGTTGCTGCCTCCCAGATCATGATCAACTTATTCATGTCTCTAGTAGCCAGGTATTTGCCATCCGATGATATAGACATACATAGGACATGGGCCGTATGTCCCACATGGCGATCCTCTGTTCCTTTCCTCCCACCAGCTATCGTATGAAGTCTCTTACCACTCTCAACATCCCCTGCAGTTAGAGAAGACAACGGGAGAATGCATGAGTAAGTTCACTTTGACTGTGTTGCATTCTAGGTCACATGCAACTGATTTTGAACATTTCAGTACAACAAATATATTTCAGATTATTTTGGCGAAGAGAATAAAATATATTCTCCAGACACACATTTGATGATGGAGCAGTCTTTGGAAGCGGAAAATACGTGTTGGTCATCGGGAGAGATGACCAGACAGGTGACTGGCAGCTTGTGGCCCCTCAACAGACGAATCTCTGACACATCTGGTGGCAGGAGCTGGAGACCAAGACAACATAGGGACACATGAAGAGGACTGACAACTTACGCTACGGGCCATAGAAAACTCATAGCACACTTATTCCAATATCCATTATAGTATACCACTTAGAATGCAATATATACATAGTTTCATTCTAAGTAGTAAAAGAGTGAATGATGGGGCATGCACAGGGCGCTTTTACGGGAGACACCAAAACAAAGGTACTCACATCTTTTGCAACCATCCGTTGGAGCTGTCCTTTCTATTATATATATAATATTGTACCATATCAAAGAAAAATAAATAACAATGTGCAAAACTGCAGCATCTCACTTAAAACATTAAACTGGTCTTTTCTCTCTCCTCTTTATTGCCATGTTATAACCAGCAGCACACAGAAATGATGACCATATTTTCCTTTAATGAGAGATTTTCAGAAATGCAAGCTGCCTCACTTTCGAGGGGCTGATGCGGTTTCTTCTCTCGTACAGTTGTGGAATAAGTGATTTTGAAAGGGTTTTCTGTCTGGAAATACCCAAAACTGCTAACGCAGAGTTTACATCCTGATAACGACCCACGATATGGAGTCCACAAAGATTATTCATTATGGCTGCTAAGAATGCAGTATCAATCAATGTAGCAATAACCAATTTTAATTTAATCCCCATAAAACTAATGGATTTAAAAGTTGATGGAAGAAAGTAATATACAGCTTCAATATTTATATTTTATTTCTTCAACTTCACAATTTAATGATAGTGCTTCAGACCTGATGAAAATATGTTTTGTGTATTTAGTCAAATGTACTTACTTTCTGTGCCTGTGTTATATATTTGATCAGGGAGTTTTCCCACCTGGAAACATGGCACCCAAGCCGACAGCAACAACTACAACACATTCCATCAGAGTCAACACAGGCTCTTCTGTCAAAATGATGAAGATTGGATCATTCTCTGGATGATTTTGGTGTATATAGACTTTCTTTTTTTCTACTGTGTCATTGACTTGTTTATTGTGTTATTGGCTTGTTTATTGTTTATTCCATGTTATTCCATGTGTAACTCTGTTGTTGTCTGTGTCACACTGCTTTGCTTTATCTTGGCCAGGTCTCAGTTGTAAATGAGAACTCTCAACTAGCCTACCTGGCTAAATAAAGGTGAAATGAAAATGAAAAAAGTACTGGAGAAGTACTGAATACTGGAATGGACATTCGGCCATAGAGATGAGAAAGGTTATCTTATTGATGATCAATTACAAACAGTTACTGCAGATGACCACCCTGGTAAGTGTTCAGTTTATTTAATACAATTTACTATGAACACTGAAAGACAAAACAATACAAAACAACAACAACAACAACAACAACAACAACAACAACAACAACAACAAAGAGCGTGAACGACACGAAACAGTCCTGTAAGGTGAAAACACAAAACAGGAAACAACTACCCACAAACACAGGTGGGAACAGGCTACCTAAGTATGGTTCTCAATCAGAGACAACGATTGACAGCTGCCTCTGATTGGGAACCATACCAGGCCAAACACATAGAAATACAACACACAGAACAAAACATAGAATGGAAAACATAGAAAGCCCACCCCAACTCACGCCCTGACCCAACCAAAATAGAGACATAAAAAAGGAACTAAGGTCAGGACGTGACAGTTATCTTGTCCGTACTCACAAACCTTTTAGACCTAAGGTTTAGACCTTTGGTCTAAAATGGATAGCTGCTAGCTTTTCTCATAGACAAACCTGGCACAATTATTCACTATGCCAAGTACAACCAGCTGATCTGTAACCTCAGTAATCTTAAATGGTAGACCCAGGCATGAAAGTAGATTTTATTTCTTACTGGTACGGGCATCATAAAATTAAATATAGAATCCCTATTAATTTAGTATGATCTCGGTGGGCCTAGTAAAGATTTGTCATGTAACTTTTATCGTGTATTACCTTTTAATATGTCATAAACACAACCAGTCATAATGTTTTCATCTGATTGTCAAACAATCACTTCAAAAGGTGCTCCTGTTGGCTTCACGGGCACGTTTGTCCACTCACAACATAATTCCAGCATCAAAACAGTGCTCTGTGCGCTCGCAATTTCATGGATAGAAAGAGACATCTGTTACAAAAAAATGAAATGTGTAATGATATTTGCCGATTGTCATTAGGCACACAACACTTGTAGCCTGAATTTATGCATCAACTGCCGTACACAAGCGTCTCGGTCTTGGCCACTTATTGTTGTCGAACCACTTATTCTTGTCGAACCACAAAGCAATTTGGAGGGTATACCGCCAGTTTTCAAGTCAATTCACTCAGCTGGCATGCGGTAATGTTGAGTAATGGTGTAATTGCCAATAGTTTTCTTGTCTATTTGTTTTAATTATTGTGATAGGCTCACGTTTTACCGGTACGGGGTACACTTGTATGAACTTCACTGCTAATGCTTGCCAGCTACATATCTATTAAGTTAAATATCTAAGATGTGCCAAATCAATTCTCTCCAGCTGGGTTTTGCTAACTTGCTAATGTTAGCTAAGTGGCTAACGTTAGCTTGCAAGATCAAGCTTCCTGGTAACAGCAGCAGAGATCCTCCCCTCCTAGATTAAGATAATATTTGTTTTGTGCATGCCACAAACTGCGTTTTGAGATACTTGCATAACTTAATGAGCATTTACCTAGGATTCAGTACAAGAAACTATTTAGTACTTGTTAGCATTTTCTTGTAAATTATGTTTTTTGGCCTTTTTTTCAGATTGAAAAACAATTGGTGCCCCTTGTGTACACTATGTGTAATACTGAATATCCTGGAATGGCACAGGCACAATATGAAGGTTTCAAATCTGGATACCGCCCAACCCTAATCTGTGTACACTACTGTTACCATAGCACATTGCTGTCACCTTATTACCACTGTGTAAGATGCTCTTAATTATCTTCTTTCATATAATCCATTCCCGTTAGTTCACTCCTCTGTAAATGTGTGTGTGGTATGTGCCTGTCCTGGGTGTGAAATTAAGTGTGGATTTGATCCCTGTCTCCTGCTGGTCGTTATCAGTCCTCTTACTGGGACTCTGGAGCAGTTGTACCTATACTAAACCGGCACCTCTTTCGGAGACCGCATATTAAAGCCTATTTTCATTTCAAATTATAAAATATATTGATAATACATGTTAAAATTATTTTCCACAGCAAGTGAGGATAAGATTTGGTGAGGATTACAGTGCGATCTGAGCTGCCGTCAGAACAAAGTTGAATAATGAAGACAAACTGTTGAAGAACAGACTTGGGATCCGTTAAAGCATAACCATATACCAGGTTAGAATCACACAATTGTTGACATTGCAAGAACTGTAAATGCAGTCTTTTGTTCCTCCAACAGATGTCAGTATGTAGCAGTTTAGTTGTGGGATGTCACTTTTGATCAGAAGGATTTTGACTATCAAATCAAATCAAACTTTATTTGGAAACATGCACCGAATACAACAGGTGCATGTCAAACCCTGATTTGTTTCACCTGTCTTTGTTCTTGTGGAGCTCCTCCAGGTGTCGCCCATCTTCCCAATTATCTCTGTTTGTCTGTTGCCAGTTCCTTTTGTTTGTCAAGCCTACCAGCGTTTTTCCCCTTGCTCCTGTCTGTTTCTCGTTCCTGTTTTCTAGTTTTCCCGGTTTTGACCATTTCTGCCTGCTCTGACCTTGAGCCTGCCTGTCGTTCTGTACCTTGTCATATCACACTGGACTATTGACCTCTGCCTGCCCTGACCCTGAGACTGCCTGCCGTTCTGTACCTTTTGGACTGATCTGGATTACCGACCTCTGCCTGCCCTTGAACTGTCGTTTTGCCTGCCCTCTGTTCTAGTAATAAACTTTTGTTACTTCGACACTGTCTGCATCTGGGACTTCTCCTAAGCCTTGACAGTACGAACTGGCCATGACTGACCTAGCAGACTTGCACCAGCTCCACAATGCCATCTCCTCCCAAGGAGCCACCATTGGAAAGCCCGAGGAGATGCTTCGTGGTCTGATGGAAGGGTTCCAGACCTTGGCAGAACGCCATGACCGAGCATTGAACACATTGCTGGAGCAATTCCGCTGGTTGTCTGTTAGGCAGCCTACCACGATGGTAACCTCCCAGCCCCTCAGTAACCTGGCTGTTAGCAGCGCCCTTTCCCCGGCCACCCCAGTTCCCCGGGAACCCCGCTTACCTCCCCCAGAACGATTCGATGGCGAGTCGGGCACCTTTCGGGCGTTTCTCACTTAGTGTTCCCTCATCTCCACTCGCTCATCACCTTGACCATTCGGATCGATGGGCGACTACGGGAACGAAGGAAGGACTTGAGATTCGATTTCACTCGCCAGTCCAAGGTTCCACCTCATCTTCCTGTGGGCTCGGAAGTTGCCAGGACCTCCGGGAAGTGTTCAGTAAGGCCCAGGCCACTTCACTTCCGCTGCACCGACCCTATGACTGCGGGATTGACCTTCTGCCAGGCACCACTCAGTCCTGGGGACGAATGTACTCTCTGTCGGGTCCGGAGACCAAGGCTATGGAGACCTACATTGAGGACTCCTTAGCTGCAGGGTTCATCCGTCCCTCTGCCTCCCCCGCCGGTGCAGGGTTCTTCTTTGTGGAGAAGGACAAAACCCTGCAGCCATGCATCGACTAAGAAAGTATTTACTAAAATAGCAGGGTCAAATAGTAATAATCACAGTGCTTGTCGAGGGTGCAACAGGTCTGCACCTCAGGAGTAAATGTTATTTGGCTTTTCATAGACTATCATTCAGAGTATCTCTACCGCTCCTGCTGTCTCTATAGAGTTTAAAACAGCAGGTCTGGGACAGGTAGCACATCCGGTGAACAGGTCAGGGTTCCATAGCCGCAGGCAGAACCGTTGAAACTGGAGCAGCAACACGGCCAGGTGGACTGGGGACAACAAGGGGTCATCAGGCCAGGTAGTCCTGAGGCATGGTCCTAGGAATGATTTAAGAGTACTGTAGATTATATATGTTATAGATTTGATTTGATTTGTGATACATTCACTCACATAGTAGCCTTAAAAACACATTGTGCCTGTCAAATAAATGTCTTTCCAATTCCCACTCATCTCACAATATTCAGTTTGGTCTTCACTGATGCTATTAAATTACTTTTTGCAACTGTTTTCCAAATAAAATAAAACATGTTGAACCCCTAACTGTGTGTGTGTGTGTACTCTTAGGACCCAGGGGAGTCCTGGAGGGACAGGAGGAGGACAGAGAAGTGTGTGTTTAGGCTGATGCATACCATTCAATGTGTGACAGTCACAGCCATATACTGACTGAGAGATGAGAGAAAGAGAGAGTGAAACAGAGAGTGTGGGCGGGACAATGAGGGTGGGCGTAGTTTCACAAAAGCATCCTCACCAATGATCCTCTGTTGATGATGTGATTCTAACGTTGACTGGTGCCTAGCCCCTCCCCCATCTAGCCAGCCAGCTGTGCTGTTTCTGAGTTCCCTAGTCTGCACATCACCTATCAGTCTATCGCTCCTCTACTCTGACACCAGTCCTACCCAGGAGTCCTTCCCACAGGACATCCGTCCATCAGGGATACTTATCAATCGTGGACCAGGATTAGAAGGAGCAGAGTGCCAAGCTTTAAGCCATCCTTGTTGTCAGATTTAGAGGTTGATAGGTACTGAAAGAGGTCTGGAGGGTTAGGTAAGGGTACACCTGTTGTCTTAGCATCTGTTGGCACCGACCCAGACTTCAGAGCCTTATGGCAGGCCTGGATACATAAAATACATAATGGAATTCCAGTCCACCTGGGAACAGAAAACCCCCTGGACAATCCACGTAGTTCACCCTACATAACTCAAGAGGAGTGGGAGTTGGACGGGAGGATTTTATGTTTTTATGATAAACATCCATTCACAACTCATGTCAGGTGAGTTACGATTTAATGATAAAAACATTGATTTGAATCATTTAAAACAAAAAGGTTTCTGTCCTGTGTGTGTAAGCACGTCCAGGTTAACCAACTAGATTTGGTGCCTGAAATAAATACTATAAATACTAATAAATACCACTTTATAGTGGTGCCTATGTTGATAACACTTATTGTGCAATTTGATTTTAGATATACACGTTGAAATAAGATAAGAGAGCATACATGTTGAAATAAGATAAGATAGCTTACATGTTGATATAAGCTTGGGTAGCCTATTATTTAGCTGGAGCTCAGTGTGTTAAGTGTGTTAGGTTTTAATTCCCAGAAGAAAAAAAACTCTAAGGACATTACGAAAGCTTAAACCAAGTTACATTTTTCCCAGAGGGTCAATACAGCTGCATTAGACAAAACACGTTTCCACCACCACACGTATATATACTCCAGTTTAGGCACTCCTCCTTCTCTCCAATCCTTACATCTATTATGGTTCGACAGGAGGACAAAGTAATAGGGTAATAAACCATTGTTTCTCCCTTAAGGGGATCTGACCTGAACTCAACCCCCTTGATGTCTAATCCAAAGATCTCCACCCGTATCCCCTACTAATCCTGTGACTTCCTACCGCCCACCCAAAATTCCAAAGCCATCTGACTCCTACAGATAACCATTAACTTCTGATGTAAAAACCAGTCTCTATCACTCCTCATATACTATACCTCTGAGTATAACAATGTTCCAAGTTTAACCCAGAATCAAACTGTTGTTAATCGATGCACAACAACCTCTTAAAGACGGTTGTATTCTGATCATCAGGAGGATGTCTCACATCCAAAGAGGTGTGATTTATTTGTGGCAGATATTTTTTCGTTTCAATCAAATTGTACTAGATCACTCATTCAAGTCCATAATACCCTCTTGGTCTCCTGAAACTGACAGTCATTTTTTTCATTTTTTTGCATGGCCAGTTCAGAAGCCTAATTTATGCATTTAAAGGAGATGCCAAATGCTGTATGTAGGCTTGACACTAGGACAGGATGAAAACGGGGACATCCTTTCATAACTTACACAAAGACGTACCTGCACTGACTCGTCCTTTTTGTACTGTGGATAAATCTCATTACTAACATGGCTTGCCAATCCGCCGGACGGCCACCAGAGCCGATTACAGAGGGAGAGAGCATCAGTAGAGCAGCACTAGTCTACCAGCAAGCACATGGAAATAGGACACAACAGAACAGCATGCATAGTCATAGGTTCTGGGAAACTGATGATGCTCCTTGCACAGCCGTGATTCAGGTGACAGTGTGTGTGTGTGTGTCTGTGTGTGTGTGTGTGTGTGTGTGTGTGTGTGTGTGTGTGTGTGTGTGTGTGTGTGTGTGTGTGTGTGTGTGTGTGTGTGTGTGTGTGTGTGTGTGTGTGTGTGTGTGTGTGTGTGTGTGTGTGTGTGTGTGTGTGTGTGTGTGTGTGTGTGTGTGTGTGTGTGTGTGTGTGTGTGTGTGTGTGTGTGTGTGTGTGTGTGTGTGTGTGTGTGTGTGTGTGTGTGTGTGTGTGTGTGTGTGTGTGTGTGTGCGCGTGGGTTGGTGTGTGAGTGAGTGAAACAAGCAGGAACAGCAATACATTGAAGGTTGGGGTTTTCGTGTTTGCGTCCCTCTTATCTTCATGGCACACACATGAAGGGGAGCAGAGCATAATATGTGAGCCATGTGTGTGGTGATAAAGTTGCTTTGAAGTCACCCACAAACTTGATATCACTGTCCCTCTGACATATGACAGACCTTAAAAAGGTTTAGATGCACAGCTACAGTACATAAGAAGGTAGTCAATACGCACATACAGTTCTGATAAACAGGAGCAAGTGAAATGTTAATGTGACGAGGCCTATGTTGTGCATTGTTGTTACCGAAAGCTGAACACAGTGTTCGTTGAACTATATTGTATTTGATAGAGATGGAGATCAAGTCTGTTCTGGTGAGAGGTTGTGTGTGTCTTTGATGGCCCTATGCAGGCCCTACACAGTCAGGGTGACACTGGGCACATACTAATCAACAGTGCCAGTCCCCCGCAGCTGCATGGCTAAAACAAGCAAGCTCATTATCTTCCATTTCAAAAGGTTAGGGAACGATAGAAGGATGGAGGAGAAAAGAGAGAGGGAGAGTGTCCTCTCCTCCATGAATTATTCCTATTGATCAGGTCCCTATCCTCCTATCCTCTTAAAGAGAGAGAGGGGGGGGGGGGAGAGAAAGAGCATCCTTTCTTTTATAAATAGTCCCACAATCCAAAGGGAAATGTTACAGATGTCCTTTTCTACAGATTTAGGGTCGATAGTAGTAGACACCTGTGTCAATCAACTGTGTTGAAACTAGTGGACAGTATCAACACAGAGGGGTTAAATCGATGGATATTTGTGAACACAAGGGATGGGCCAACAGTGAAGTGTCTACAAAATGAAAGCAAATTATATTCCTAAACAATAGAAAAATGTCACTTCCGTTGTGGATTTGATGTTAAATAGTTGTTATTATCCCTTGAGAGTATTAAGTAGGACATTGCAATAATGAAAACGGAACAGGGCTTAGCATGCGGAGATAATCTCATCATTCTCTTGCAATGGTGAATTATGATGTCAGTGTTTGTGTTGTTTTTGCCAATGTGTATTTCAAGGTGAAATACACATTGGTCTACAGAACTTGGCTGATGATGTTTTACTGTCAATACAGAAGTATCCCCAAAAACACAACCAGTCCATTGATGATGTCTTCCTTTTTCTTCCAACAGGGAAACGTAGTTTAACCGTTTGACTCTTAAGCAGAAGGAATCATCTGGCTCACCACACCAGTGAAAGATGGGGGAGTCTAGGCCTAATGGAACGCTTTTTATGTCTGTTCTGGAACTCTCATTGTGAACTATGGAACACTCTTTTTCACCTCTGACCCCTGACCTCAATGATACGACAGCCAATGAGAGCCTGTGGTGGGGGCTGGGGGCGCCCCTCCCTTCAGCCCCTAGCAGACAGCTGGGCACCTTGCCTAACTCCCAGACACGCTTCAAGGACCTGACAGGGATATTCTTCATGGTGACCCTGAACGTGGTGGCGCTGCTGGCTAACACAGCCGTGCTGGTGGTGGTGGTCAAAGCGCCGCACCTCAGGTACTTTGGTACTTTTTGATTTGATTTATTTGACCATTTAAAAACATAATTCAACCACAATTGATAATCATCAAGGATAACACATAAGTGACTACAATGCGTAATCAACAAGAATAACACATAACAGTTTTGCAACTTATTTCCATTGTGGCCATCTTGTTTTGGCTGGCAGGCTGGTAAAAAATACACCAGATTATAAATGCATAAAAACAGATACACTGTACATCATAAAAGGAACTTGGGTCCCCTATGACTTTCTAATGCACCGATAATGTATGCACACTCTCCTTGTTTCTATTGCGTATACTATTAAATAATTGAGTTGTATCTTCTGGAATTTATATATATATATATATATATATATATATATATATATATATATATATATATATATATATATATATATATATTGTACTTGTTTGACCAGACATCAGTGCTAAAAGTTCAATTTGTTCTAATGAACACATACAGAAAAAAATACATTTCAATATATTAACATCACGTAAAATGTATTTCCGATACATGTACATACATTTGTATCTTTGCTCAAATGCATGTAATGCCTGACAATATTCCAGAAACGCATGGCTATGACATCTAGTCCACAGGGTGGCCCAAGTGGTTCCTAATTCGACTTCGTAAATGACTGTAGATCATCTTTGGGACCACCAAGCCAAAACATCTGCAGCGATATCATTTCAATGTGACGGTGTTTTAAAAAAAACAAACATTTGATTTCCCCTCATTTTAACATTATAGTACAGTAAGTGCCTCTCCCCAGGCTAATTAAATAGGCTAAGGGAGAGGTACAATTTGCACAATATTTACCCTGAGGAAAATGGGGGAGGGTCATGCTTTTTCAATTTCAGTCAGGGGGAGTTTAGTATTTTTTATTTATTTTTAGTCCAAGGGAGGGTCATGTCATTTGTAATAGATTAAATGTCATATTGCTCAAGGTTTGAGAGTTAGTTGCTTATTATAGCATTTCATGTGTGCCCAATGATGCCCCTATAGCCTAAACCAGCCTTTCTCAAACCCCAGCACAGTTCTGTGGATGAATGCTTGCAGGCCTGCAGCATATTTGTCTTGAAAATGGTGTATTTTGTGTTGTTGTGGTCTGCAGCATATTTGACTCAAATAAATACTTGCCGTAGACCTACTTGCCCAATGAGCTGAACTATGCATGACACAGTAAGCGAATTGTGTCACCATGACTAAGTATAGCTACACAAAAAACACACAGACACACAAGCTAACCCTGCTGTGCAGCCTGCATGCTCTCTTTCTCTCTGGATTTTATTCAAATGAGACCTGCCTGCCAAAACTAGTCTGTGGGATATATCAGACTTGCCTCAGTAACAACGCTATGAAGTTTTCGAAAATCTGCAGACATTTAGAAACAAAGTATCCACATCTCAAGCATGAACCAGATTTTTATTTTTACAAAAAAGAAAAGTCCAACCAAGCAAAAATGCTGCACAATAATTTCACAGACAATGAGAGTTTACTGAAGGTGTTACGTCTCTCGTCGGAAGGCATGGACCAAAGCGCAGCGTGATAAGTGTTCATGATATTTATTGATCAAAACACTTGAAAAAAATAACGAAGAGAAAAAACAAACAGCTCTGTAAGGCAAATAAACCATACAGAAAACAACTACCCACAAAACACAGGTGGGGAAAAGGCTACCTAAGTATGATTCCCAATCAGAGACAACGATAGACAGCTGCCTCTGATTGGGAACCACACTCGGACAAAAACAAAGAAATAGATAACATAGAAATAAAGAAACTAGAATGCCCACCCTAGTCACACCCTGGCCTAACCAAAATAGAGAATAAAAGCTCTATGCCCCCCGGGGACTGGGGACCGTCGCTGGAGGCTCCGGACTGCGGATCAACGCTGGAGGCTTCATGCCATGGATCATCACTGGAGGTTCCGTGCCATGGATCATCACTGCAGGCTTCGGGCCATGGATCATCACTGGAGGCTTCGGGCCATGGATCATCACTGGAAGCTTCGGGCCATGGATCATCACTGGAGGCTTCGGGCCATGGATCATCTGCCATGGGGCGGCAGCGTAGCCTAGTGGTTAGAGCGTTGGACTAGTAACCGCAAGGTTGCGAGTTCAAACCCCCGAGCTGACAAGGTACAATTCTGTCGTTCTGCCCCTGAACAGGCAGTTAACCCACTGTTCCCAGGCCGTCATTGAAAATAAGAATATGTTCTTAACTGACTTGCCTGGTTAAATAAAGGTTTAAAAAAAAAAAAAAAAAAAAAAAAAAAAAATCACTTGAGGCGTCGGGCCATGGATCATCACTGGAGGCTTCGAATGTGGAGCCGGAACAGGTCTCACCGGACTGAGGAGACATACTGGCAGCCTAGTGAGTGGAGCTGCCACAACACGTCCTGGCTGGATACCCACTCTAACTTGGTGAGTGTGGAGAGCTGGCACAGGACACACTAGGCTATGACGGCGCACTGGAGGCATAGTGCGTAGAGCCAGCGCAGGACACACTGGACCGTGGAGGCGCACCGGAGGTCTAGAGCACAGAGCTGGCATAACTTGTCCTGGCTGGATACCCCCCTTAGCCCAGCAAGTGCGGGGAGCTGGAACAGGCCGCACTGGGCTTTGCTGGCGAAACGGGGACACTATGCGTAGAGCTGGCACAGGATAACCTGGGCCGAAGAGACGCACCGGAGGCCAGGAACGCTGAGCCGGCACAATCCGTCCTGGGTGAATGCCCACTCTAGCATGACCACTGCGGGGAGCTTGCACAGAGCGCACCGGGCTGTGGATGCGCACTGAAGGCATGGTGCGCAGAACCGGATAGGCATGGTGTGCAGACCGGTCACTCGCTCCCCACGGTAAGCACGCTCAGGTCTGAACCCTGACTCTGCCACCCTCCCCATGTAAACCCCCCACACACACAATTTTTTGGGGCTGCCCCTCATGCTTGCCTCGTTGCCGTGACTCCTGGTATCGCCGCCATTCCTCCCTTGCTGTTTCCGCCTGTTTCCATGGCAGGGTCTAGTCCCCTGCCATAACCTCCTCCCATGTCCGTGAGGTCCTCCACTCACTCTTCTCCCGGGCCCAGGATCCTTGCTCCTCCTGGCCACGCTGCTTGGTCCTTTGGTGGTGGGTAGTTCTGTTACGTCCAACCAAAATACAGAATAAAAGCCTCTCTATGGCCAGGGCGTGTCAGAAGGCTTCATATTTCCTCTCTCATAACATTTTCCAGGCTCCTTTCACTATAGTTGAAAATATGGTCATGCCCTCAGTTGTGGATCCTTGCCAAGAGGTTTTAGACCCAACTGCTGCTACAAAGATCAGTGTAATCCCACTTTCCAATGACACTGTCACACGTAGAATCCAGGATGTGGCAGATTATGTTGAATCACATGCAGGTTTTAGACAGAGCCCACACTTTGCAATCCAATTCGATGAGACGACTGACATTTTGAAATGCACGCTTCTTGTATATATTCGCTACATGTATGAATCATTTCCTTGTTGCAAAGAGTTGCCTCAAAATTCAACTGCAGGTGAAATATTCAATGTTCTGAATGAGTACATAAAGGGTCATGAATTACATTGGGACCATTGTATCGGGATCTGTAGGCCTACCGTCGAGACAGCTGCTCAACCTATCCATGCAGGATCACGCAAGTGACATTTCCCAAGCATATTAAAAAAATTGCCGATTTCAAGAAAAAACTGGGCATCTGGAGAGACCGAGTGTATAGAGGCATTTGGCTAGCAATATCAAGCTATGACGCATGCGCTTGCCCGGTCTAGTCAGCATGCCACAGCTTATCACCGGTTCTTGATAATAAGCTATTGGAGCTGTCCTGTGACCTGCACGCTCATTTTAATGAGATGTGTCTGTCCACGTTCTGGCTGTTCAGCAGCAGAGAATATCCGCAACTCTACAAGATGGCAGTGAAGACATAAAACCCCCTTCATTCTACCTACTTATGTAAGACCAGTGTCTCCTCTCTTGCTGCAACATAATCAAAATATTGCAACAGACTAGCTGTTGAAAACACCTTGACACCTCTATGGTGTCCCTGGCACAAAAGGTTTGAGAAAGTCTGGCCTATAAAATGGGCTTAGGCCAAGGCTATATGAGGAGCATTCTTGGAGAAGCACATGGCAAAGTTATATTTCATAGTGTGTGCCCTGCTGGGATGGTGTATATAAAACTAGACTACAGTACATCACACACTGCAATGGACGGGTGTTCCCAATCATGAGCCCCAGCCTGCCCTGCTCTTGCTGATGTAAACCCTTTTGTGCCGCCTAACCAATGACTGTGCTCTGTAACGGTGGCACTTTTGGAGGCAAGTCAATTTGTCCAAAAATGCTATATCTGTGCGCACAGTCTAGGCCTACTGATACCTTGTTAAGCTGTAAAAATGAGAAGGAGGACCAGAGGTAAGGTTGCTATTGCTATAATTGATTTGAATAAAAACAATGTTTCATTACCCATAATGAAGCAATTAATCCGAGTTTTTATTGACCTCACAGTAACCCATACTCGAGTAATATACATACATTACTATGATGGGCAGCACATGGGTGCTGAAAGTAGGCTAAGTTGAGAACACCTAATTAATTTAAACATTCTTCACTTTAATTTTAATGTAGGCTAATAACAACAGGAGGGCTTTGTCTTGTAGCCCATTTCCTCCTATTCAATAAATAAGAGGTAGGCCTACCTGTTTGTCAGACAAAATGATAGTCTACTATCCATAGATTTGGTCAGCCAGGTCCTTCAGTCATCATGCACTTAAATATGTCAGTGTCAGTGAAGAGCTTGGTGTGTTGAGTTAAAACCAGGGCTTGAATTGAGGAGGTATGTGAGGGTACTGTGGCTTTTGTTAAAGTAAAGGGCTAAAAGCATAGGCCTACCCTTTTTTAACTTAAGTTTAATGGACCTGATTGTATAAAGCGATCAAAAACAACACTTAAGTGCGCAATGCTTTACACTAAAAACAAGCTGTAAGATGCAGGGGAAAGTCACAACTCTGATGCATATGGGATATATTTGGTTTGTCTCTACGACATTCAGAGGCTGTGCTACGACCTTCTTTAGCTGAGGACAAGGAGACAAAAAATGTACTTTGCTTGGAAGTAATGAGTCTGTCACTAATTGACGTTTGACATTTAAACAGGCTATTAAAAACCTCTCAAGGATCGGACCATTTTTTCAATTTTTGCCTAAAATGGGATACCCAAATATAACTCCCTGGAGCTCAGGACCTGAAGCAAAGATATGCATATTCTTGATACCATTTGAAAGGAAACACTTTGAAGTTTGTGGAAATGTGAAATTAATGTAGGGGAATATAAATCATTAGATCTGGTAAAAGATCTAATCTGCCCGTCATCTTTAAAATGCCAGAGAAAGGCTACAATGTATTATTACAGTTGAGGCACAATTTAGATTTTGAACACCAGATGGAACCAGTGTATGTGCAAAGTTTTAGACCACGTACAGTTCAAAATGTTGTATCACGTCTGCCCAAATGTGCCTAATTGGTTTATTGATACATTTTCAAGTACATAACTGTGCAGTCTCCTTATACAATAGCATGGTATTATTTCATTGTAATAGCTACTGTAAATTGGACATTGCAGTTAGATTAACAAGAATTTAAGAATTCTGCCAATGTCTATGTCCTAATCACATTAGCGTACGTTAAACCTCTCTAGGCTAGACGGGACGCTACCATGCCACCTGGCCAACATCCAGTGAAAGTCCAGGGTGCCAAATTCAAACTACAGGATTGTAAATATTTTACATTCTTGAAAATACACATGCAATATGTCAAAATAAAGCTTAACTTCTTGTTAATCCAGCCACAGTGTCAGATTTCAAAAAAGCTTTACGGCGAAAGCAAACCATGCGATTATCTAGGGACAGCACCCCATCAAACATACACAGACAATCATATTTCACGACACAAAACTCAGAAATAACAACATAATTCATGCATTACCTTTGAAGAGCTTCTTCTGTTGGCACTCCAATATGTCCCATAAACATCACAAATGGTCGTTTTGTTTGATTAATTCTGTCATTATATCTTCAAAATGTCAATTTATTTGCCGCGATGAATCCAGAAAAACACTGGTTCCAACTCGCACAATATGACTACAAAAAACATAATAAGTTACCTGTAAACTTTGTCCAAACATTTCAAACAACTTTCCTATTACAACTATAGGTATTTTGTAACGTAAATAATCATTAAAATTTAAGATGGGATAATCTGCGTTCAATAGCGGATAAAAACAAAGTAGAGCAAGCTTTCAGGTCGTGTGCCCCAACCACAACAGTACACTAGACTCGACCCTCGTTCTGAACAGCCCTACTTCTTCATTTGTCAAAGGAAAAACATCAACCAATTTTTAAAGACTGTTGACATCCAGTGGAAGCGAAAAGAGAGTGACCTCAAAACAAAATATTTCTGGATGGTTTGTCCTCGGGGTTTCACCTGCCAAATCATTTCTGTTATACTCACAGACATCATTCAAACAGTTATAGAAACTCCAGAGTGTTTTCTATCCAAATATACTAATATGCATATCCTAGCTTCAGGGCCTGAGTAGCAGGCAGTTTACTTTGGGAACACTTTTCATCCAGACGTGAAAATACCGCCCCCTAGCCTAGAGAGGTTAAAACCGTCCCGTGGGGGGACAATGATCCTGTAGAGGTTATTAATGTGTTTGAGCCAATCAGTTGTGTTGTGAAAAGTTAGGGTTGGTATACAGAATATAGCCCTATTTGGTAAAATACCAAATCGATATTATGGTAAGAACAGCTCAAATAAGCAAAGAGAAACAACAGTCCACCATTACTTTAAGACTTGAAGGTCAGTCAATGTGTAGAATTTCAAGAACTTTGAGTGCCTTTGAGTGCAGTCGTAAAGACCATCAAGCACTATGATAAAACTGACTCTCATGAGTACTGCCACAGGAAGGAAAGACCCAGTGTTACCTCTGCTGCAGAGGATAAATTCATTAAAGTTACCATCCTCAGAATTTGCAGCCCTAGTAAATGCTTCACAGATTTCAAGTAATAGACGCATCTCAGCATCAACTGTTCAGAGAAGACAACATGAATCAGGCCTTCATAGTTGAATTGCTGCAAAGAAACCACTACAAAAGGACACCAATAAGAAGAAGAGACTTGCTTGGGCCAAGAAACACGATTAATGGACATTGGACCAGTGGAAATCTGTCCTTTTGTCTGATGACCGGTGGAAATATGTCCTTTGGTCCAAATTTGAGATTTGTCATTCCAATCGGTGTCTTTGTGAGACGCAGAGTAGGTGAACGGATGATCTCTGCATGTGTGGTTCCCACCGTGACGCATGGAGGAGGAGGTGTGATGGTGTGAGGGTGATTCTCTGGTGACACTGTCAGTGAATTATTTAGAATTCAAGGCACACTTAACCAACATGGCTACCACAGCATTCTGCAGCGCGAAACGCCATTCCATCTGTTTTGCGCTTAGTGGGACTATCATTTGTTTTTCAACAGGACAATGACCCAAAACACCCTCAGGCTGTGTAAGGACTTTTTGAACAAGAAGGAGAGTGATGGAGTGCTGCATCAGATGACCTGGCCTCCACAATCCCCTGACCTCAACCAAAATGAGATGGTTTGAGATTAGTTGAACCACAGAGTGAAGGAAAAGCAGCCAACAAATGCTCAGTATTTGTGGGAAGTCCTTAAAGATTGTTGGAACAGCATTCCAGGTGAAGCTGGTTGAGAGAATGCTAAGATTGTGTAAAGCTGTCATCAAGGTAAAGTGTGGCTACTTTGAAGAATCTCACATATTAAATATATTTTTATTTGTTAAACACATTTTTGGTTACTACATGATTCCATATGGTGTTATTTCATTGTTCTCATAAGTCATAGTTCTTCGCTAGAAAAAAAGTAGAAGTAAAAATAAAGATAAATCCTTGAATGAGTAGGTGTGTCCAAACTTTTGACTGGTACTGTATACAGTGCCTTGCGAAAGTATTCGCCCCCCTGAACTTTGCGACCTTTTGCCACATTTCAGGCTTCAAACATAAAGATATAAAACTGTATTTTTTTGTGAAGAATCAACAACAAATGGGACACAATCATGAAGTGGAACAACATTTATTGGATATTTCAAACTTTTTTAACAAATCAAAAACTGAAAAATTGGGCGTGCAAAATTATTCAGCCCCTTTACTTTCAGTGCAGCAAACTCTCTCCAGAAGTTCAATGAGGATCTCTGAATGATCCAATATTGACCTAAATGACTAATGATGATAAATACAATCCACCTGTGTGTAATCAAGTCTCCGTATAAATGCACCTGCACTGTGATAGTCTCAGAGGTCCGTTAAAAGCGCAGAGAGCATCATGAAGAACAAGGAACACACCAGGCAGGTCCGAGATACTGTTGTGAAGAAGTTTAAAGCCGGATTTGGATACAAGATTTCCCAAGCTTTAAACATCCCAAGGAGCACTGTGCAAGTGATAATATTGAAATCGAAGGAGTATCAGACCACTGCAAATCTACCAAGACCTGGCCGTTCCTCTAAACCAGGGGTGTCAAACATACGGCCCGCGGGCCGGAACCGGCCCCCAAGGAGGTTCGATCAGGCCCGCAGGATAATTTGAAAGTGGAAAAAATGCATAAAAGACATGGAATTAATATTTTTAATTCGCTGCAATTCATGGATTATCCGCTAAGGGGCGCACTCTTTCCATCAGAGTAGAAGACAAGCCGCATCACTGAGTCAGACTGAAAACAGCAGACGGTATCAATGCGCCATCTGCTGCTTGTTACGACGTTGTTAATACCTTGGTCTCTACCTCTCCGCTACACCCTCATTAGCCAAAATGTCGTTATCCAAACGGAGAAAAGTAGATAAGGAGTGTAGAATTTTCAAAGAAAAATGGACCACGTCCTATTTATTTACAGAGATGCACGGAAAACCTTTGTGCTTGGTGTGTTTGCAACAAGTTTCGGTATTGAAGGAATATAATATTCGACGCCACTACGAGACTCATCACAGCGAAAAACTAGACTAACACCTTTAAAATGCTGCCTTAGATACTGTTTGCATTGAAAGAATACAGCTCTGTGAAGATGAATCCTTACTGTGGTGATTTAAAAAATGTGCACTTTAATGTTAGTCAGCAGCTTCAAAACAAAAGTTGTGTGATGGAATTCTACTGTTCATACAACTCCATAAATTTTCAGTATGTATTGTATGTGTATGTATGTTTCATGTATGAAGTTTACAGATTTACAGGACAGGCGAACACTTTCTTCATTACACATTTAAAATCACTCTCCTTAGTTTGTAAGGTGTACGCAGGGATTACATTTAGATTTTATATGCGTATGTGTAAGTGGTTTAAAAATTCCTTTCTTTAAAAGTCTCATTTAATCTTAAAGTGCATTACTATATTTTTCAGTACCAATTAAAGTTTTGTGCCTTTGTACAATCAGTGGGATCAGTTGCAATGCATATTTGTGAATGATAAAAGTAAATTGCACATTTGTCTAAGGAAATATGAGGTGTTTCATGAAATGTTTTGTAAAAGGATAGTTCATTAAATTTCAATATTTTCCTAATGTTCTTGTGCTTCTTTACACCAAAACAAAGGAAAGACATGATATTTTGGTTATTTATAGCAGAGTATGGTATAATTTTAATGGTCCGGCCCACTTGACATCTCCCTAGGCCGTATGTGGCCCACGATGCGAAATGAGTTTGACACCCCTGCTCTAAACGTTCAGCCCATACAAGGAGAAGACTGATCAGAGATGCAGCCAAGAGGCCCATGATCACTCTGGATGAACTGCAGAGATCTACAGCTGAGGTGGGAGACTCTGTCCATAGGACAACAATCAGTCGTATATTGCACAAATCTGGCCTTTATGGAAGAGTGGCAATAAGAAAGCCATTTCTTGAAGATATCCATAAAAAGTGTCGTTTAAAGTTTGCCACAAGCCACCTGGGAGACACACCAAACTTGTGGAAGAAGGTGCTCTGGTCAGATGAAACCAAAATTGAACTTGCAACAATGCAAAACGTTATGTTTGGCGTAAAAGCAACACAGCTCATCACCCTGAACACACTATCCCCACTGTCAAACATGGTGGTGGCAGCATCATGGTTTGGGCCTGCTTTTCTTCAGCAGGGACAGGGAAGATGGTTAAAATTGATGGGAAGATGGATGGAGCCAAATACAGGACCATTCTGGAAGAAAACCTGATGGAGTCTGCAAAAGACCTGAGACTGGGACGGAGATTTGTCTTCCAACAAGACAATGATGCAAAACATAAAGCAAAATCTACAATGGAATGGTTAAAAAATAAACATATCCAGGTGTTCGAATGGCCAAGTCAAAGTCCAGACCTGAATCTAATCGAGAATCTGTGGAAAGAACTGAAAACTGCTGTTCACAAATGCTCTCCATCCAACCTCACTGAGCTCGAGCTGTTTTGCAAGGAGGAATGGGAAAACATGTCAGTCTCTCGATGTGCAAAACTGATAGAGACATACCCCAAGCGACTTACAGCTGTAATCGCATCAAAAGGTGGCGCTACAAAGTATTAACTTAAGGGGGCTGAATAATTTTGCACGCCCAATTTTTCAGTTTTTGATTTGTTAAAAAAGTTTGAAATATCCAATAAATGTCGTTCCACTTCATGATTGTGTCCCACTTGTTGTTGATTCTTCACAAAAAAATACAGTTTTATATCTTTATGTTTGAAGCCTGAAATGTGGCAAAAGGTCGCAAAGTTCAAGGGGGCCGAATACTTTCGCAAGGCACTGTATATACAGTGGGAAGAAAAAGTAAGTGAACCCTTTAGAATGACCTGGATTTCTGCATAAATTGGTCATAAAATGTTATCTGGTCTTCATCTAAGTCACAACAATAGACAAACACAGACTGCTTAAACTAATACCACACAGGCAATTGTAATTTTTCATGTCTTTATTGAACACACCAGGTAAACATTCACAGTGCAGGTTGGAAAAAGTATGGGAACCCTTGGATTTAATAACAGGTTGACCCTCCTTTGGCAGCAATAACTTCAACCAAACATTTTCTATAGTTGCTGAACAGACCTGCACAACGGTTAGGAGGAATTTTGGACCATCCTTTTTACAAAACTGTTTCTGTTCCACAATATTCTTGGGATGTCTGGTGTGAACCGCTCTCTTGAGGTCAGGCCACAGCATCTCAATCAGGTTGAGGTCAGGACTGACTGGGCCACTCCAGAAGGCATATTTTCGAATGTTGAAGTCATTCTGTTGATTTACTTGGGTTTTTTGGGTTGTTGTCCTGTTGCATCACCTAACTTATGTTGAGCTTCAGTTGGGCGGACAGATTGCCTTACATTATTCTGCAAAATGTCTTGATAAACCTGAGAATACATTTTTCCGTCGATGATTGCAAGCTGTCCAGGCTCCCTCCACCATACTTTACAGTTGGGATGAGGTTCTGATGTTGGTGTGCTGTGCCTTTTTTAAATCCACACATAGTGTTGTGTTCCATTCAAACAACACAACTTTAGTTTCATCTGTCCACAGAATATTTTGCCAGTAGCGCTGTGGAACATCCAGGTGCTCTTTTGCAAACTTCAGCAGTGGACAGCAGTGGCTTCTTCCATGGGTTCCCCCCAGTTCCCCCCATGAACACAATTCTTGCTTAGTGTTTTACATATTGTAGACTCATCAACAGAGAAGTTAGCATCTTCCAAAGATTTCTGTAAGTCTTTAGCTGACACTGGGATTCTTCTTGATCATTGAGCATTCTGCGCTGCGCTCTTGCAGTCATTTTTGTACGATGGCCAATCTTATGGAGAGTAGCAACAGTGCTCAAATTTATCCATTTATAGACAGTTTGTCTTACATTTAACTGACTTTTAGAGATACTTTTGAAACCCTTTCCAGCTTTATGCAAGGAAACAATTCTTAATCTTAGGTCTTCTGAGATCTCTTTTGTTCAAGGCATGGTTCACATCAGGCAATGCTTCTTGCGAATAGCATACAAACATTTTGTGCATGTTTTTTATGGGTGCAGTGCAGCTCTAACCAAAATCTCCAATCTCGTGTCATTGATTCAACTGCAGGTTAGTTGACTCCTGACTCCAAAGAGCTTTTGGAGAAGTCATTAGCCTAGGGGTTCACATACTTTTTTCCAAACTACACTGTGAATGTTTAAATTATGTATTCAATATAGACACCAAAAATATTTTAACATCAGGGGTTTAAAACGCCTTAGAGGCACCAGGGAATCCAAATGTAATGCATTTTGTAAGTGATCCCAAAAATCTGGGGCATGAAATTAAAAAAGGATTTACCTAATTCCGTGGACACTCGAGGAATCTGAAGAGTTAACCAACCCTGTGAATGGGTTTGGTATCTCATTTTTTTTATATGTTAGCAATGAAGTTAGGTAAGTTGGAAGCTTGTGTAGAAGGGCTTTGTAAACAAAAAGGGAGTAATAAATTGATCTACAGGACTTTAATGAGGACCAGCCAACTTTTTGATGAGGGATAAAGTGGTGATTATTAAAACTGTCACGAGTTCTAAAGCAAATGGCAGCTTTAAAATAGCCTGTTCGACAGTTGGGGCAATGGCATACATAACAGTGTCATCTGCATGCAGATGAATATGACACGTTTTAACAGATAGACCAACATTATTTACAGTTGAAGTTGGAAGTTTACATACACCTTAGCCAAAAACATTTAAACTCAGTTTTCACAATTCCTGACATTCAATCCTAGTAAAACTTCCCTGTCTTAGGTCAGTTAGGATCACCAATTTATTTTAATGTGTGAAATGTGAAATGTCAGAATAGATATCAAAGGCCTGGGAAAGGGTATCGAAGGCCTGGGAAAGGGTATCGAAGGCCTGGGAAAGGGTATCGAAGGCCTGGGAAAGGGTGTCGAAGGCCTGGGAAAGGGTATCGAAGGCCTGGGAAAGGGTATCGAAGGCCTGGGAAAGGGTATCGAAGGCCTGGGAAAGGGTATCGAAGGCCTGGGAAATGGTATCGAAGGCCTGGGAAAGGGTATCGAAGGCCTGGGAAAGGGTATCGAAGGCCTGGGAAAGGGTATCGAAGGCCTGGGAAAGGGTATCGAAGGCCTGGGAAAGGGTGTCGAAGGCCTGGGAAAGGGTGTCGAAGGCCTGGGAAAGGGTATCGAAGGCCTGGGAAAGGGTATCGAAGGCCTGGGAAAGGGTATCGAAGGCCTGGGAAAGGGTATCGAAGGCCTGGGAAAGGGTGTCGAAGGCCTGGGAAAGGGTATCGAAGGCCTGGGAAAGGGTGTCGAAGGCCTGGGAAAGGGTATCGAAGGCCTGGGAAAGGGTATCGAAGGCCTGGGAAAGGGTATCGAAGGCCTGGGAAAGGGTGTCGAAGGCCTGGGAAAGGGTATCGAAGGCCTGGGAAAGGGTGTCGAAGGCCTGGGAAAGGGTATCGAAGGCCTGGGAAAGGTCGATAAATAAGACAGCACAATAAATGTTTTGATCCAAGCAATTTACCACATCATCTAAAACAAGTGTAGCAGCTGTAACTGTGCCTTGTCCAGGTCTAAAAACGTATTGGTGCACGTTAAGAATAGAATGAGAAGTTAAAAGAGCTAAAAGTTATTCAGGGATTCTAAAACTTTGGAAAGGCAATATATTTTGGAAATTGGACAGTAGTTTGAAGGATCTCCTCAGATATGTAGGGGGAGGACGTATATAGGTCAGTGGTTCTGCAATATGTGGGGCAGCAAGAAGGGATTAAGTGAATCAGACCCAATGTTTTTTTTTAACATCAATCTTTAGCAAAGCACTTAGTACATCATAGACATCAAAGGGTTGAAATGAAGATAAAGTATGTGAGTCTGAGGTGACTAAATGACTCCCTCTATGGGATTAGATTATCATTTTAAATGCGTGGCCAGCGGAAGCAGAATGGTTATTATGAAAAGCACCACAAATTGTAATTTTGTTTAGAACGGGGCCAGAGGCTGTCAAAACCTGCTGGGGCAACGAGGAGGTGGTGTTTTTTTTTTCAAAGATTTGACCACTTTTCAGAAATTGCCTGGATTACCACAACTCTCTGATACACAATTCAAGAAATTAGTTGATTTAGCTTTCTTTCTTTTTTTTTACCAGGGATAGACACTTATTTCTGAAATGTCTGAAGGACTGCCAATCGGATGTAGAATCAGTCCGTCTCGTCTTAGCCCAAACTACATTTCTTTCCTGTAATTCCTCAGACAATTCATGAGTAAACCAAAGATTACATCGTTTTTTTTACCCTTAGTTTTATGTACGGCACACATTTATCTGCAACATTGTTAAACAGGGTAATACAAAAATTAAGGGCCTGATCCAAGTCATTGATAGTTGACACTACCCCCCTGTCACTCAACCCCATCTCAAGCAAAAAAATGTAGCTCATTAAAATTCCTAAAATATATCTTTGTAGTAATGTGTGAGCGAGATTGTATAATCATTGGCAAATATCCCATTTGCTGTCAATTAATGAGGGGCATTTGTTAGAATTGTTAGAATCTAATTGAGTCAATTTTTCTAGGTATTTAAAGACGTTGCGAGTTGTTTTAGTTATCAGCTCAGTTAGATACAATACAAATACAAATATATTTCAGCCCATCACATACTGGCATCAACCAATCTAGATTAAGATCAATCACTATCTGTAATTCAGATTAAACAGTTGGACAGTTAGACAGCAGGTCAGACAATTTGTTAAGGGCACATATGGAGGCCGAGGAAGAGCAAGAGTTCCACATTTAGGACTAGACATTCAAAATGCTTAGGGACAGAGGTGCTTCTTCTCTGGGGATTAATAAAGTTAAAATCATTCAATTCAGGAAGTTTGCCTTTGTGTGCCACCTGTGTGCGGTGGACCTGCTGTGTGCCGTGCTGCTCATGCCCCTGGGAATTGTGTCCAGCTCGCCGTACTTCGCCAGCGTGGTGTTCACAGTGCTGGAGTGCCAGATGTACGTCTTCCTCAACGTGTTCCTCATCGCAGGTAAAGTACAAGGCACAGACACAATTTAGGGCTGCATCATAAATGGCACACTATTCTGTATATAGTGCACTACTACTCACCAGGACTTTGGTCAAAAGTAGTGCACTATACAGTGGATGGGGTACCATTTCTGATGACTTTAAGCAATCAATTGTTTGATTTAGATTTGTGTTTTTTATGTTCAAATATTAATCTCTCATTTTTTGTCTTCTGATTCTTTTTATCACTTTCATTTGGTTGTTGTACTGTGTGTAGTGAATTATAACGTTTGATTTTATATGAATTACAGCCTCCATCTTCACCATCACGGCCATCAGCGTGGAGCGTTACTACTACATTGTCCACCCCATGCGCTACGAGGTAAAGATGACCCTGAAGCTGGCCGCAGCCGTCATGGTCCTGGTCTGGGTAGCCTCAGCCCTCCTGGGACTGGCCACTGTGTTCGGCTGGCCCAGCTATGGCAGCCTGAGCTCCATCAGCGCCGCGCACTGCTCTCTCCACTGGAGCCACAGCGGCCACCGCCGGGCCTTCTCTGTCCTCTTCACAGTGGCCTGTTTCTGCCTGCCTGCTGCAGTCATCTTTGCTGTGTACTGTAACGTCTATAAAGTGGCCCGCGTGGCGGCTAGACAGCATGGACCGTTACCGTCCTGGACGGCCAGCCATCTTAAACACCGCTCAGATTCCATCAGCAGCCAGACCACTATCATTACCACCCGCAACGCCCCCAGGAGGCTCCACCAAAAAAGGCCCTTTGGTGGGGGCAAGGCCGCCTTCACCCTGGTGGTCATTGTGGGCCAGTTCCTGCTCTGCTGGTTGCCTTACTTCGCCTTCCACCTGCACCTGACTATCAACAACCCGCCCAAGGTCCCACCTGACCTAGAGGAGGCCGTCACCTGGCTAGCGTACTCCTCCTTTACCATCAACCCATTCTTTTATGGGCTGCTGAACCGCCAGATCAGGGAGGAGCTGTGTAAGCTGCGGCGCTGCTACTCCACCCGGCTGGCCCTGTCCAGCGGCCACGAGGGCTCGGCTCACGAGAACTTCCTGCAGTTCCTCCAGAGAACCAGCTGTACGGTGGAGACCAGAGCCAGCTTCACCTGCACATCCAGCCCCAGGAACACCCTGGACCAGACAGCGCAGCAGACAGCTGACTTCAGGATACCTGGACAGATACCGGAGGAGTTCAATTAAAACGCCCCTGATATACTAACCTGGAACCCAGTGATATACTGTTACTGTATGGACACAAGCACCTGACTGCTGAGTTAAAACTGTTAAAACACCTTTATATATTCCCAGAGCCTTCATTAGGAAAACGTTGCACATCTACGAGGGATCCAGACCACTTGTAGAGGAGCCAAAGTACATCGGTGGATGCTTTTTGCCCTTCCACGTCACTTTATTCATAGAAGATCAAGATGTTTAGGCTGTCGGTCTGACTGTGACTGACAATAACTTCAGCACGAAGTTGACTACAGATACAAAGTTACCAAAGTATTAGCACATTTGACAAACAAGCGAAGGATAAAATGGTGCTTCAAATGAAAACCGAGATGTCTGCATTAAAAGATCCATAGCCTATAACGGCCCATATAGCCTTTTTCAATCATATTGAAATCATTTCATGTTCAATCCCACTGGGCACAGATGGTTCAACATCATTTATTTTAAATTACGTGGAAACAACATTGATTCAATCAGTGTGTGCCCAGTGGGATCAATTTAGTTACATTTTGCCTCAATGTGTTTCATGATGTGTGACAACATTTGTACAATGATGTGCCCAATCTGTGATTCAGTGCATTATTATTGGGTAAGCATAATAAGCTGCCTCAATAGCTTATTTACAGCCATGGGTGGTAATATCTCTCTAGTAGCTGATCTGTTTTCAGTATTGTGGAATAGTTCTCATGTTAAGATATGATTGAAATGGAGAAAGCTGATTCCCGAGAGCAGCGCTGCTTTTCTTTGGATCCTATTACTATCGACGCGTGGTCTAACGACGCCCTTAGCGAACATTATCTTAACGTGATTGTTTAGGAAACGCAATTACAAAGTTGCTTCGTAAATAACGGTACATCTGATATGATCGTCATAATGCTTAAGTTACAGTACATCGCAACTGGGAAACGAGGCCCCGGTCCCAGATCAGTTTGAGCTGTCTTGACACTCCTGTTGTCATGCCTGACAATGACCGTTGTTTCCACGTCATTTCAACCAAAATATTAAATGTGATGACGTTGAATCAACATGGAAAACTGATTGGTCCAATGAATGACAGGGTGGCATTTTGGGTTAATTTCACATTGAATTCACATTAGTTGACAACTTAACTAAAATGTAAGTCAAATCTAGATGTTGTACTGACATCTGTGCCCTGTGGGAGACCACATCAATGTCAGTCCAGTGGAGCAACCGTATGGCCCCCTACACACTTCCCTTAAAACACACAGAGACAGGCCTCCTGAGTGGTGCAGAGGTCGAAGGCACTGCATCGCAGTGCTAGCTGTGCAACTAGAGAACCTGGTTCGAGTCTAGGCTCTGTCGCAGCTGGCCATGACCAGGCGATGCAATGCATGCTGACACGGTTGCCAGGTGTACGGTGTTTCTTCAGACACATTGGTGTGTCTGGCTTCCGCGTTAAGCAGGCGTTCTGTCATGAAGCAGTGTGGCTTGGCTGGGTTGTGTTTCGGAGAACGCACGGCTCTCGACCTTCCGTACGTGAGTTGTAGCGGCTGGACTGTAACTACCGATTGGATGACATGAAAAATGGGTGAAAGAAACACACAGAGACAGCACTTGAAGGGACTACAAGTAGTGTGTTTCTTTTGATGTTTCCATTTTATTAATTTGATTGAGTTTATTGTGTTGTTGCATTCCGAGATTAGTCCAGCATATACCTTACGTGCATTAAGTCCTGAAAGATACAGTTGTCTCAATTATGATTTGTTCTTTCTTGCTACAACTACCACAAATTGTGGGACTAATTCTACTACCAACCATTCCAATCACCTATATTACTACTAGTATATTCTACTACCACTACTACTACAAGTACAATGTTTGAGTTGAGAGACAATACAAATTAATACTTGAATAATGCTATCTACACTGTACTATACATCCACTGTCTGAACAACTTTGATTATTTATTATTTATTCCATGTTCAATATGGTGAACATTCAACACTCTCTAAGTGTAACAGGTGAGTTATTTCTATTACACCATATCAAATGTGATAATTTAACTATTTGGTTCTCAGTTGAGGTTTAATTGCAATATTCTTAACTATGTACAGTTTGTTTCTTACAAAACAATGTGTTATTATACACTCTGTGTACAAAACATTAGAAACACCCTCCAAATATTGAGCTGCGCCCATTTTGGCCCTCTGAACAGCCTCAATTCTTCGGGGCATGGACTCAACAAGGTGACAAAGACGCCAATGCATCCCACAGTTGGGTCAAGTTGGTTGGATGTCCTTTGGGTGGTGGACCATAGTTGATACACACAGGAAACGGTTGAGTATGAAAAACCCAACAGCTTTGCAGTTCTTGACACACTCAAGCCGGTGTGCCTGGCACCTACTGCAATACCCCGTTCAAAGGCACTTCAGTCTTTTGTCCTACCTATTCACCCTCTGAGTGGCATATACATACACACTCCATGTCCCAATTGTCTCAAGGCTTAAAAATACTTCTTTAACCTGTCTCCTCCCATTTATCTATACTGACTGAAGTGGATTGAATAAGTGACATCAACAAGGGATCTTAGCTTTCACCCACATTCACCTGGTCAGTCTGTCATGGAAGGTGTTCCTAATATTTTGTACACTCAGTGTATGTTATCATAAGTTGCATTGCATTCAATAGGCTACCTTTTACATGTGATGGCAGAGACCGCCCTATCAAAGGGGATTTCTTTCTACATGGACTAGTTGTTTTTGCTTTAACTCTGCAAATAAACTTCTGAAGGAGCTGTTTGCAAGAAATTATGATTATGTTGTTATGAAAAGCAAGTACTTTACTTCATATATATGGGAAAAAATCCATTGCTTAACAGCTCTCAAGTGGTCATCTCTAACACCTGTTTCACATGTGTAGAGCTCGCCAGCTGAGTTAGCCATGGCTCGTTGGTCAAAGCCTATGGGGAAATGAATGAGGTTTAACACAGGCTTAGGACATCTTATACGTTTTATTCTATGAGATAATATCAGCCAGTTACATGACTTCTATGAATTATGAAGCATTTATGTGCTTGTTTTGATTACATAAATGCTTTTAAAAAAAGGGGGCATTAGCTGATGAAAAAAATGTATATAAGATATCCTAAGCCTGTGTTTACCACAGAACTTATTTTTGTTGTTTATCCAACCCCCCCCCCCCCAACCCCAACAAAAAAAAACATTAATTTCACCATAGGCTTTGACCAATGAGCCATTGAAGAGTTAGCCTCCGTTAGAAAAGCCATTACTATTGCTCTCTATACAACCACAGATGAATAAAGACAAATGACTTATATTACTTATATTACTAGTTCCATTATGTTTATTCATAGACGTTGTGTATAAATGATCGACTGACATACAGTGAAAGGATAGTACAGCCTCCATTATGTTTATTCATAGACGTTGTGTATAAATGATCGACTGACATACAGTGAAAGGATAGTACAGCCTCCATTATGTTTATTCATAGACGTTGTGTATAAATGATCGACTGACATACAGTGAAAGGATAGTACAGCCTCCATTATGTTCATTCATAGACGTTGTGTATAAATGATCGACTGACATACAGTAAAAGGATAGTACAGCCTCCATTATGTTTTATGCAATACAAGTACAAAACTGTTTACAGTTCAAGTTAAGGTGTCAAATGAGGGGAAATCATTTCCCCTATAACTCCCACAAAGCACAGAGAGAGAGATTTGATTTAAGGGATAACATTATGGGATAGTAGAGACAGACATGGATGATCAACACAGAAAGAACATTGTGAACTACATTTTTAAAAGCCTTTTGTGTCCCCATGGCCCAGATTCGAACGAAAAGGGGAATCTGCAAACAGATAGATAAATGAATAGATAAATAAACAGATTAGTGGAATAGCTAGATACACTGTATATGAATAAGCTCCAGTTCCTGGTCCAGCTATGCCCACTCATGCAGGCTGGCTGGGTTGCCATGGGAATTCCCAGGAAATACAGGAAGTTGGAGCATCTTGGGTGTTTGGAGGGAATTTAGGGCAAGACTTTCGCTTGTGACAGCCAGACAGAGGAAATGCATCCTAAACTGATTCATACACACACACACACCTGCTGAACACACAGACAAAAACAAGGTCAGAGTATTTTTTATTGAGGCTAAATGTTTTATTTAAACTTTATTTAACTAGGCAAGTCAGTTAGGAATACATTCTTATTTACATTGAAGGCCTAGGAACAGTGGGTTAACTGCCTTTTTCAGGGGCAGAACAACAGATTTTTACCATGTTAGCTCAGGGATTTGATCTAGCAACCATTTGGTTACTGGCCCAAGGCTCTAACCTTTAGGCTACCTGCCGCCCCAAGGGCCAAATATTGTCTTAATATCTGTGATAACAAAGTGCCAGATGATGGTGCTCTGCTGTTTGGTGTGCAAATATATTGAAATTACTATCACCTCTGCAGGGGAACATTTACAGAAATGTATCCAGAATTAACAATGATAGGCATGGTATTCAGGATGCAAACTCACCACTGGACACCAGCAAGCTCGGTCTCTGGACGCAAGCAAGCTCTGTGCACGCACACATACGTGTACTCACACAGAGGGAGTAATGCTCCATTTTAGGATTACAGTGTGCTGGCATAAAATAAGACACAACTCGTATTAAGCCTAGGATTAGTTCCCTTTATACACACACACTCTCTACATCTATACGCACATGCACACACACACTAAAACAAACGATTGCCTTAGTGTTCAACCGACACCAATTTGCATCTCATATTATCCCTGTCTATCTCGAATTTACCTGAAGTAGATTAAAATACTTCAATTAGTGTCGACCATGCACAAAGGTGAAGTTATGGACAGAGAGAAGATTTGATTCCCGGTTTCTAAGCTGAGCTTAACATATTTTCACATGATTTTGAGGTTTATTGTGGTTTAAAAAAAGTTGATTTGATATGTAAGAGCTTGTGTAATTGTAGACTTCACCGTATACTGTCAACACAATGGATTTATCGTATACCAAAAACAACCACTGCATGTCACGGTTCATGAATCCACTGCCTCTCTCTCTCTCTCTCTCTCTCTCTCTCTCTCTCTCTCTCTCTCTCTCTCTCTCTCTCTCTCTCTCTCTCTCTCTCTCTCCTCCCCGTGTTTGTGTGGGCGTGGTTCCCAATCTCGGCCTGATTGTCTGCGCCAGCTGGAACCACTTATCTTCCCTTTATATGTTCTGTAACCAGTGTTTCTTGTTGTCAGATCGTTGTTACTTCCCTGAGGTTGTGTCGTGTGTCTGTGCTCTTCTCTCGCCGCCCTTGTGTGGATTATCTGCTGTGCTCCTTCCTACCCATCCGGACACACTCCCCTGGATTTCTCAGCACGCTATCAATGGAAGATGCGCCCTAGTCCCTGGGTCGGATTCCGTCTGAGTACAGTCTGTCTGTCCTGTTGCTGTTGTAAACTGTATCCATTAAACCATCGTTGCTTGCATCTTGCATCCGCCTCTGTATTGTCACAGAACGATCTGACCATACCATGGATGCAGCGAGTTCAACGAGTCTGACCGAATTCATTTCCCGCAGTATCACGAGAATGGATCAACAAGAGGAGAACATCTCCAGCACAGATCGGGCAGTACAAGCCCTTGCGACGCAGGTATCCCAGCTGATCCAACAATTACAACATCTGAGGGGTTCCGCTGCGCCACCTACACCGGCAGTTCAACCCGCCCCGCCAGAGCCGGATTCCCAGCTAGAGCCACGGCTACCGACACCAGAGGGTTATTCAGGTGATCCTGACTATTGCAGAGCCTTTCTTACGAGATGTTCCATGCATTTCTCGTTGCAGCCACGGACCTTCAACCGTGAACAGTCTAAGGTAGCATTCATACTCACACTGCTATCAGGCAAAGCGGCTCTTTGGGGAACGGCGGTGTGGGCGAACCAGGACCCATGCTGCACCTCTTTCCAGACACTCTCCGAGGAGATGAGAAGGGTCTTCGATCGGCCCGTGGCGGGTAGGGAGGCGGCCAGACTACTCGCTGACCTTCGCCAAGGAGACCGTTCAGTATCGGAATACTCCATCCAATTCCGCACTCTGGCCGCAGAGTGTCAGTGGAACGAGGAGGCGCAGTGGGACATGTTCCTGCATGGGCTGGAGGACCGGATCCAGAAGGAGATTTATGTTCTGGACCTTCCCAGGAGTTTAAATGGACTAGTGGAACTAGCCTTGAGGGTCGACGCTCGTCTGAGTCGTATTGGCCGCCGAGCATGCCCTAACAGACCGTATAACGACACGGAGGGCGGGCATGCCAGCGGCGGGAACACGGCCAGTTCAGCCTCCGCTCACGAACCCATGCAGCTGGGAGAGCTCGCCTCTCCCGGGAAGAGAGGGAGAGGCGGAGATCCCAAGGACTCTGTCTCTACTGTGGTAGAGCGGGCCACTTTATCCACTCCTGCCCGGTAAAAGATCAGGCCCGGTAGTAAACATGAGGCTACTATCGGGTGGTGTCACCACAGAGAAGACCTCATCTACTCTCCTCCCGGTAAGACTAAGATGGGCCACCCACACGCACGACACCCAAGCCTTACTGGACTCAGGAGCAGAGGGTAATTTCATGGACTTCAAGCTCGCTCACAAACTCCAGATTCCTATCACCTCACTCACGCACAAGATATCCGTCAACGCTCTCAATGGTCAAGAACTCCCCAACATTTCTCACACCACTGAACCTATCACACTCATCACTTCTGGCAATCACACTGAGACACTATCATTTCTACTCATGGACTCACCCCTTGCACCATTAGTTCTCGGCCACCCTTGGCTCACCCAACACAACCCCAGAGTTGACTGGGGTCATAACTCTATATCCATGTGGAGTAACAAGTGTCTTGAGTCCTGTTTAGTGTCTGCCTGTTCGTCTGTGTCTGATTCTGTGTTTCTAGAGGAGGCAGTGGATTTGTCTAACGTGCCCGTTGAATACCTCGACCTGAAGGAGGTGTTCAGTAAGTCCCGTGCTGCTTCTCTTCCTCCGCATCGTCCCTATGACTGTGCAATAGAATTATTGCCAGGTGAGTCTCCGCCTAAAGGCAAGTTATATTCACTCTCTGTTCCTGAGAGGGAGGCTATGGAGAGATACATCTCTGATTCTCTGGCATCTGGATTCATTCGTCCTTCCTCTTCTCCAGCGGGGGCGGGGTTCTTCTTTGTGGGAAAGAAGGACGGATCTCTGCGTCCTTGCGTTGATTACCGTGGGTTGAATAACATCACAGTGAAGAATACCTATCCCTTACCGTTGATGTCCTCAGCCTTTGAAAGGTTACAGGGAGCATCCGTATTCACTAAGTTGGATTTACGTAATGCATATCATTTGGTTCGCATAAGGGGGGGGGACGAATGGAAGACCGCGTTTAACACCCCCAGAGGGCACTTCGAATATTTGGTCATGCCTTTTGGGCTATCCAACTCCCCAGCGGTTTTCCAGGCACTCGTCAATGACGTGCTGAGAGATATGATTGATCAGTTCATATATGTTTACCTGGATGACATACTGATTTTTTCTTCTTCTCTCCAGGAACACGTTCAGCACGTCAGACGAGTGCTTCAGAGGTTGTTGGAGAATGGACTTTTGTCAAGACGGAGAAATGCATTTTTCATGCACAATCCGTTCCATTCCTAGGTTACATCGTCTCGACTGAAGGTATTCGCATGGATCCTGACAAGGTTAAGGCTGTGGTGGATTGGCCAAGCCCAGATTCCCGTAAGGCCCTACAGAGGTTTCTGGGATTCGCCAATTTCTACCGGCGTTTCGTTCGCAACTTTAGTCAGATAGTCGCTCCTCTTACCGCCTTAACCTCCCCCAGAGTGCCGTTCAGGTGGTCCGATACAGCCGAGGCTGCATTCGCCAAACTCAAGAGCCGCTTTGTTTCGGCTCCCATCCTCATAGCTCCCGATCCCTCGCGTCAGTTCGTAGTAGAGGTGGACGCTTCAGAGGTGGGGGTAGGTGCGGTACTTTCCCAACGTTCCTCTTCTGACGACAAGATGCACCCTTGTGCGTTCCTTTCCCATCGGTTATCACCTGCGGAACGCAACTACGACATTGGCAACAGAGAGTTGTTGGCAGTGAAGTTAGCACTGGAGGAGTGGCGCCATTGGTTAGAGGGTTCGGGGTACCTTTTATAGTTTGGACCGATCACAAAAATTTGGAATATATCAGAACCGCTAAGCGACTCAACTCCAGACAGGCGCGGTGGGCACTCTTTTCGGACGTTTTGACTTCTCTCTCTCGTATCGCCCGGGTTCCAAGAATGTCAAACCCGATTCCCTTTCTCGCATTTTTGACCATTCCGAACGCCCATCCACTCCCGAGTACATCCTACCCGGGACCCTAGTGGTATCCACACTCACATGGGAGGTTGAATCGAGGGTCAAAACGGCCTTAGAAGGGGTAACGCCTCCGCCCGGTTGCCCGCCTAATCGGTTGTTTGTGCCGGAGGGGTGTCGGTCCGATGTTATTCGGTGGGGCCATTGCTCCAACGTAGCGTGTCATCCAGGAGTCAGCCGCACTAGCTTTTTGGTTAAGCAACGCTTTTGGTGGCCACTGATGGCTCGTGACATTCACAGTTTTGTCTTGGCTTGCTCGGTTTGTGCCACTGGGAAGACTTCTAATCGACCCCCAGATGGGTTACTCCAACCGCTGTCGGTCCCTTCGAGACCCTGGTCCCACATCGCACTAGATTTTGTTACCGGCCTCCCGCCCTCCCAGGGCAAGACGGTGGTGTTGACCGTGGTGGACCGGTTCTCGAAGGCGGCTCATTTTATTCCCTTGCCTAAATTACCATCTGCCAAGGAGACAGCGGTAGCTGTCGTGGATCACGTCTTTCGCTTACATGGCCTGCCGATGGACGTAGTTTCTGACAGGGGGCCCCAATTTGTGTCCAAGTTTTGGCAAGAGTTTTGTAGGTTACTGGGAGCGAGTGTCAGCCTGTCTTCAGGGTTTCATCCCCAGAGCAACGGTCAAACGGAGAGGGCCAACCAAGATTTGGAGAGAGTGTTGCGATGTTTGGTTTCTAAGAATCCCTCTTCCTGGAGTCAACAACTCTCTATGGTTGAGTACGCTCACAATTCGTTGCCAGTGGCAGCTACGGGTCTCTCTCCGTTTGAGTGTAGTTTAGGTTACCAGCCACCTATCTTTCCCAGTACGGAGTCCGAGGTCACTGTTCCTTCCGCTCACGCTTTCATCCAGAGGTGCCGTCACGCATGGAGCAGAGCCCGTGAGACTCTTCTCCGGGTGGGGCGCGCACCAAGGCTAAGGCCGATCGCCACCGGTCGAAGCCTCCGGTATACGTCGTTGGCCAAAGAGTGTGGCTTTCTACTAAGAACATTCCACTCCGATCCGTTTCGAACAAACTTGCCCCCAAATTTATCGGCCCGTTCAGAGTCACCAGGATCATTAGTCCGGTGGCGGTCCGGCTCAAGCTTCCTCCGGCGTATAGGAGAATTCATCCTACCTTTCATGTGTCTAAAATAAAACCTGTGTTTCAGGCACGCATTAACCCGCCGGTCCCGGTTCCCCCGCCGCCACGACTTGTTGATGGGGAACCCACCTTTTCTGTCAATTGTATTTTGGACTCTAGAAGGAGGGGACGCGGATTCCAGTACCTGGTGGACTGGGAGGGTTACGGCCCGGAGGAGAGAAGTTGGGTACCTGCTAGGGACATTCTGGATCACTCCCTTATCGATGATTTCAATCGACAGGTAAATTCGCCTGGGAACGCCAAGAGGCGTTCCTAGGGGGGGGGGGTATTGTCACGGTTCATGAATCCACTGCCTCTCTTTCTCTCTCTCTCTCTCTCTCTCTCTCTCTCCCGTGTTTGTGTGGGCGTGGTTTCCAATCTCGGCCTGATTGTCTGCTCCAGCTGGAACCACTTATCTTCCCTTTATATGTTCTGTAACCAGTGTTTCTTGTTGTCAGATCGTTGTTACTTCCCTGAGGTTGTGTCGTGTGTCTGTGCTCTTCTCTCGCCGCCCTTGTGTGGATTATCTGCTGTGCTCCTTCCTACCCATCCGGACACACTCCCCTGGATTTCTCAGCACGCTATCAATGGAAGATGCGCCCTAGTCCCTGGGTCGGATTCCGTCTGAGTACAGTCTGTCTGTCCTGTTGCTGTTGTAAACTGTATCCATTAAACCATCGTTGCTTGCATCTTGCATCCGCCTCTGTATTGTCACACTGCAGGGCTGAACCAAAATCTTCTCATCCATCCTTTTCAACCAAATTGGCCACTGGAGGAGAGTTGTTCAAATGAAAGATGATGGATGATGGACACAATACATTTCAAAATGGTTTCCCAAAATGGAAAAGATATAGAAGAATTTGTGTATGTTCTATCTGTTACTTGTATGTAATACATATGGCAGCAAATACACTTAACGAGATTCATAGAACATTCCGTAATATCTCAATTATATGGGTGGTTAACATTTAGGCATAATATAAATGTTGCATGTATTAATGATATAAAAAAACATGAAAGAGACCTTTAAGGTATGCCTTCTAAGGTCTCATGTACATGGGACATTCACATTTCAAAGCACGTACGTAGCACTGTCTGGTGTCATTGAAACATACAATGTGACATGTTGAAAAAGAAAGTGATACATGTATTTCATAAAGATGGCAAGATGCAGTAGATGGTATAGAGTACAGTATATACATATGAGATTAGTAAGAGTTGAGTCAGTATGTTGGCAGCAGCCACTCAATGTTAGTGATGGCTGTTTAACAGTCTGTTGGCCTTGAGACAGAAGCTGTTTTTCAGTCTCTCGGTCCCTGCTTTGATGCACCTGTACTGACCTCGCCTTCTGGATGATAGCGGGGTGAACAGGCTGTGTCTCGGGTGGTTGTTGTCCTTGATGATCTTTATGGCCTTCCTGTGACATCGGGTGGTGTAGGTGTCCTGGAGGGCAGGTAGTTTGCCCCCGGTGATGCGTTGTGCAGACCTCACTACCCTCTGGAGTGCCTTACGTTTGTGGGCGGAGCAGTTGCCGTACCAGGCGGTGATACAGCCCGACAGGATGCTCTCGATTGTGCATCTGTAAAAGTCTGTGAGTGCTTTTGGTGACAAGCAAAATTTCTTCAGCCTCCTGAGGTTGAAGAGGCGCTGCTGCGCCTTCTTCACCACGCTGTCTGTGCGGGTGGACCAATTCAGTTTGTCCGTGATGTGTACGCCGAGGAACTTCATATTTGTCATGATAGCACATTGGTAGTAGTCAGTGAGAAAAACAAAGCTAAGCAGGGCTTTATTTAAAACCCTGGATGAGAGACCCGATGCATAGCTATATCAGCTGTCCAGTAGGCAGTGGCGCTGCCAAGGGGTGGTCAGGGGGGGGGCCACTGGCCCCACGAGTTGCATATGCATAATATGCTTTTGAGTATGCATAATATGCCTCTATCTGATATTTTACATTAGGTACTATTCATTTAAATCAATAATGCATCTTTTTCACAACAGTTCATCTGAAAGAAAATAACAAATGTATAGCCAGCTTTTGACCGCCCGTCATTTCATCCCACTCCAACCCCTGTCACCCCTCCCCGGCCTGCTGCTGCTGAGCTCAGCTGGCAGCTGCCTGCAGAGTTAAGTTGAGACCACCAGACTGCTAACGGGTACAACAACTTATACAAAAAAAATGTTGATTCACTAAGATGTATTCACTAAACTGTTCATTTTTTTTGACGGTGTCGAATTACCTAGCTAGCTAGCTGGCTTTACGTTACATAGATAAATTAGGCATTGGGGGAACATAGCTAGCTCATTTATTCCTTAAGGTTACTCTGCAGCTTAGTTAGTTATCGTAGCTTTCTAGAACGCTTTTTAAACCACCCGATGAACTTAGGACTGCTGGAGCATCTAAAGTTAGCAAGCTGACGTTATGGGCTGGTATAGCGTTAGCTTACTAGCAACGATTAGTCACTGTAGCTGTGTCAATTTGCAGGCAATGAAGAGAAAGTCCACGGATCTCTCCTTGCTTTAAGATCAAAAGTAGTACAGGGGAGACGCAGCAGAGGGTTAGCGTTAGTGAGGATGCAGTCGAAGCCAATGAACAGGCAGAGGCAGCGAGAGAGCATGACAGAACAGAGGCAGAACATGACAGCGATGAACAGGCCCAGGCAGCATCAATGACAGAGCACAGTGAAGAACAACAGACAGCAACATGGCACTAAAGTGCGGAACAGGCAGCAACTCGAGCTCGAGCTATTCAACCTGTTCCTGGACCAACGGGTGAAGTGTGTGACAGTGACCCTGATAATGAAATGGATGGCTAGAGACTAACTTATCTGGATGAATGTATGGTTATAGCGTGTCTACATTTAGTTATGAGTCATTAAATAATCACATAAAGCCTTCTGATTCATGTTTATTGGTATTTGAGTTTGAATAGTCTGAATAAAATTGTCTATAGGCAAATATTACAAATGTAATTGGTAATTACTATGGAGAGTGGCCAGCTACTCATGTTATTATTATTATTATTATTGTTATTATTATTTTTAAATCTGAATAACTGATTTTGCCTCTTGTTTCATCCTAGATATACAGTAGGGCAAAAAAGTATTTAGTCAGCCACCAATTGTGCAAGTTCTCACACTTAAAAAGATAAGAGAGGCCTGTAATTTTCATCATAGGTACACTTCAACTATGACAGACAAAATGAAAAAGAAAATCCAGAAAATCAAATTTTAATGAATTTATTTGCAAATTATGGTGGAAAATAAGTATTTGGTCACCTACAAACAAGCAAGATTTCTGCTCCTCACAGCTACGCAAAACGTTGCACAGAGAGCACATAAAGAAACGGAAGGTCAGAATAAAGGACATTTCCTCTCTATTATGGAGCTGCTAGCCGAGCATGATCACACAGTCAAAAGAAAATGACAAGTCAAGGAAATGCAGCATACCGTGGCCATAGAACACAAAACAAAATAATTGATTTGCTTGGCTGAAATGGTCCGCATAACTCGTGAAGTTGCACAAAGTGAGGCTTTCAGAATTATGGTCGACGAGACCAAAGACATTAGCAAGAAGGAACAGATGTCCTTTGTATTTCATTACAATGGGTCAGTATGTACTACACAGGTGTGCAAGCACACATTAAATCAGAGGCCCCATTAGCTTTTTATGTTCACTGCAATGCACATTGCTTAAATATAGTATTAGTTGACAGTGTGAAATGCATCCCTGAAGCCTATTGTTTCTTTTCTCTTTCGCTGAAACTGTATGTCTTTGTGTCAGGGTCATATGTGCACCAAAGGTGGCTAGGGGGTACAGAGGGAGATGTTTCAGGGGGCCCCGAGAGAGAGTTACAAAGGCTGATAGAGACATGGTGGGCATGGAGGTACAATGCTTGCAAGACAGTGAGGGGCAGACTGCCAGCCATTATACATCTACTGAAAGAAATATCTGAAGAGAGCAATGGTGACAGAGCTATAGAGGCAAGAGATCTATTAGCCCAAATAGATCTAAAGTTTGTTGGCCTCGTAACATGCACCAATATTTTTGGTGAGATTAAACATGTCAGACATTTTACAGTCCCCACAACTCAATTTGGGCACGGTTGTTGATTCTCTTGTTGACACATTGGACAGTTATAGAGAGGTCTATCTCTTTAATGGGATTTGGGAAATTACTGTGACCCTTGCCATTTTTGGACATATATAAATGTAATATTTTCGTTTACAATAAAGCTGTATTGAAAATAGTTGGAGGCCTCTGTGTGGTGTTTCTAAACTTGACTAGGCTTGTTCCCAGTAAATGTTTTGCTCCTCAATGTACTCCATCAAATTAAAGGTGTATATTAGACTTTTTAAGCAAAAGGACAACTGGCCTATTTGAAGAACAATGAATCGCCCGGCACATGTACATACATATACATGACACATTAAAACAGGATTGTTGTGGAACTCAAAACATGAAACGTACCGGTATTAGTCTATGCGCATCAGATAATTAGTAACATTCACTGTAAAATAAGAAACCAAAGTATATCAGTGTGTGATACCATAACTCTAATATTGACATAGTCTTCAACTAGCCTACATACTACAACAGCATAATAGAATTTCTGAAATTCAGTTATAGCTTTTGGTTTTAGTGTGCCACCCAAAGATTTTCAGTGGCCCCATCTGGTACCCATATGGAACATTTCTGGGACGCCACTGCCAGTAGGATGTGCTGCTTAGCCTTAACCACGGAAAAAAAAAACATATATTAAAATGTATATACATAGTAATTGTCATGTTTTTGTATGTGTTGACTTAATCCTAACCCTAAAAGAATGTGAAACCTATAAGGAGATTTTGTAGAGGTTACGTTCTCAGAACATACACTTTTCTTATAATATCATAGATGACTCGTATAATTAATATATTTGGTCTCAAATATGTCATACCATATCTTTGTAGGTAATTCACCACAATAATGTATTCAATTGTGTATGTCACATGAGGCATATAAGTCAAGACATATACAAATTCACCACTGACATGCAGTGAGTGTACAAAACATTAGGAACACCTGCTCTTTCCATGACACAGACCGACCAGGTGAATCCAGGTGAAAGCCATGATCCCTTATTGATGTCACTTGTCAAATCCACTTCAATCAGTGTAGATGAAGGGGAGGAAACAGGGTAGCCCTTTCCTGCAGTCAATGACTAAAAGCTCCTTCTTCGGGCCTCATGGGTGGAATGTTATTCATATTTTTCATAATGAATAAAAACGGACAAATCCAGTGTTTCAAAGTCAACAGTTTTGTTATATTTCAGTCTTCTGTGATTTATATAAAGTGTAATACTGGGATGCAATCTCAAAATGTAAAACATTTCAACTCTATATCTGACATGGTACAGATGCAATTCTTTTAAGCCCATAACCATGTGTGTGTATACTTTTGTTTTAAAGTAGATTTGTTTAGGACTACCGAGAATCAATCTGCGTGGCCCTGATTTAGCCCACTGCAGATTTTTAAGCCTTGAGGCAATTGAGACATGGATTGTGTATGTGTGCCTTTCAGAGGGTGAATGGGCAAGACAAAAGATTGAAGTATCTTTGAACGGTGTCAGGGGCACCAATTTGAGTGTTCAAGAACTGCACCAATTTGAGTGTTCAAGAACTGAGTTCTTGAGTGTTCAAGAACTGCACCAATTTGAGTGTTCAAGAACTGAGTTCTTGAGTGTTCAAGAACTGCACCAATTTGAGTGTTCAAGAACTGAGTTCTTGAGTGTTCAAGAACTGCACCAATTTGAGTGTTCAAGAACTGAGTTCTTGAGTGTTCAAGAACTGCACCAATTTGAGTGTTCAAGAACTGAGTTCTTGAGTGTTCAAGAACTGCACCAATTTGAGTGTTCAAGAACTGAGTTCTTGAGTGTTCAAGAACTGCACCAATTTGAGTGTTCAAGAACTGAGTTCTTGAGTGTTCAAGAACTGCACCAATTTGAGTGTTCAAGAACTGAGTTCTTGAGTGTTCAAGAACTGCACCAATTTGAGTGTTCAAGAACTGAGTTCTTGAGTGTTCAAGAACTGCAATGCTGCTGGATTTTTCACTCTCTTTTTCACTCTCAATAGTTTCACGTGTCTACCAAGAATGGTTCACCACCCAAAGGACATCCAGCCAACTTGAAACAACCGTGCGAAGCATTGGAGTCAATGTGGCCAGCATCCCTGTGGAATGCTTTCGACACCTTGCAGAGTCCATGCCCTGACAAATTGAGGCTGTTCTGAGGGCAAAAGGGGGGGTTGCAACTCAATTTTAAGAAGCTGTTGGTAATGTTTTGAACACTCAGCGTATAAGGCAAAACACACAAAATCTTACCAGATCCTTATTAGAGTAATTATTTGATTTTTGTACAAATAATCTTCTTCTGCCCTACAAAATTATTATTTGATTTTCATTATTATTTTCCATATGGGTCAAGTTGCAGTGAAGTAGGTGATCTAACGATGTGTCCTATTAGATCCTGTGCCGAGTTTTTACCACTCTGGCCTTGATGAACACACACACACCACTCTGGCCCTAATGAATATAGATTTGTTTTATTCACAGTGACACGCTAATTAAAGTGAACAGGCTCACAATCAGAAACCTTCCATCTCTACAGAACCACAGTGCCTTTCAAAGCCAGGATACACAATCTCATCAATGACCTGTCCCTTTCTCAAGGGAAGATTCAAAGTCAATCAAAGAAGTGCACACATACTCCAAAGAAGAATCCTGTTGGGATGTGAAAGTTCATAGAATTTTGTTAATTAAGGGAAGCTTTGCCTTTGGCCGTTTTTCCGGTTGTGCCAGTTAAAGCCAGTGTGAGGCTACTTGAGAGGCTTGGAAAACAAGAAGAAACAATATTTTGCCCCTTTGCTCTGTCCACTGCCCGTCTGTCTTTGACGTAATGATAATATTGAGTTTTGTGGCTTTTGCAGAGCCTTCTGGAGAAATTATGAGTGAAACAGACCTGAAGAATAAAAGCAGAGGGATGGAGCTTGTGGTTTGATTAATGAGCCTGTCCCAAGGAGTGTTCTTCATGATTTAATTACACTGGCACTGAACAGTGAGTGGGACACACACACACACTATCTCTGCTACTTAAAGACATGCTCGGGTACTTAGGCGACTAGTAAATATTTTTAAACCTCCCACTTTGGGCTGGATGTGTAGTCTGTACCTGCATGATCTATGAGATTAATTACTGTCTTACCTCAATTAGCCATGAAATTCCTATTTTGAAAGCGACTTTTCTTAAAGCTGTGCAGCGCCATTTTCCTTACATATTCCCCCATGTGGGCGAGCCCCCGACAATTTGAGTGTCAGCCAATGAGCTTCAGCCCCTCACCATTTGAGTGACAGCTAGGAAGATGCACACACAGCAAAGAGAGAGAGAGAGAGAGAGAGAGCAATGAAGTGTTGCACATATCTGCACATTTGTGACATACACCGTTTTCAGAACTACAGACTAAAAGTACACAAAAGTACCGGAGGAAAATGTTTAAAAGTTATAAGATGTACATTTTGTACTGTTAAAGTAGACCCAATACATATATTTATTCCCAAGTCTTTGCCAGCCATGTCAAAGTTTGTCCATCCAGTGGGACATCATGACATTATGACATGGGATTAGAGAGTTGGAGTGGGGTGTCTGACCTGCTGTGATGAAACTACGGAAACAGCCCCCACCAATACATTAAACAGTTCAATGAGAGTCCAATCATTTGTTTAATACAGGCACCGACAGTACAAACACACCCGTGACCCTTTTCACCGGCTCCTTTTGTTTCATATTATGGCTTTGATTATCACTGATGTCTGTCCAGGACCAGGTCATGTGTCACGAGTCCGACCGAGGGTGGCTTCCATTCCCGGGCGGGTGGCGCTCGGCGGGCGTCGTCACCGGCCTATTAGCTGCCACTGATTGTCTTTCCTCCCCCTCCTTGTATGTTTATTGGTAGCACCTGTTTATGTATGATTAGTTTGTCTTTATTAGACAGCCGGCCCGCCTGGTTGTTGTGCGGGATTATTTCAGTGTAACCTTCGGCTCTGTTGTAGAGGTACGTGTTAGTGCCTGGTCGTGATTTTTCCGTTGTACATTTTCACTCCCTGTGTTTGGGGCCGTTACTATTGTGAGCACCCTGCGGTGCGTTGGTGCTATTAAAGACGCACAGCATTGCACTCTCTGTCTCCTGCGTTTGACTCCACACCCACGACACCTGGAGCATTACATCATGACTATTCACCGCCCAGGGATGAGCCCACATTAGGAGGGAGTCAGGTGAGCCAGAGGCCAGAGGGGGAGAAGATATGGAGCAGCATTGGTTCTGTCAGATACCTCCTTTTTGAGTAGTGAACACACACACACACACACACCATCCAGGTCAACAAACAAGCGTAGGCCATCTGCCAGGATGCTCAGCCTGGGGGTTCACTCCATTACCATACCTCCTGGTCAAGTAAGTAGACACACATGAAACTACCTCTCAGCCATCAAACTGATTAATCAGCATGATCAGTACACATGTGCACCTTGTAGTGGGGACAATAAAAGGCCACACAACACTATGCAACAGATGTCTCAAGTTTTGAGGGAGTGTGCAGTGACCCATGTCGCAAGGATATGTACACAATTCCTGGAAGCTGAAAATGTCCCGGTTCTTCCATGGCCTGCATACTTACCAGACATGTAACCCATTGAGCATGTTTGGGATGCTCTGGGTCAACGTGTATGACAGCGTGTTCCTGTTCCTGCCAATATTCAGCATCTTCACACAGCCATTGAAGAGGAGTGGGACAACATTCCACAGGCCACAATCAACAGCCTGATCAATTATATTTTAGATGGAGATGTGTCGTGTTGCATGAGGCAAATGGTGATCACACCAGGTACTGACTGGTTTTTTGACCCACGCCCTAACTTTCTTTTAAAGATACCTGAAACCAACAGATGCATATCTGTATTCCCAGTCATGTGAAATCAATATATTAGGGCCAAATTAATTCATTTCAATTGACTGATTTCCTTATATTAACTATAACTCAGTAAAATCTTTGAAATTCATGATTGCTGCATTTATATTTTTGGTCATTTTTCACTTTGTTAGGCACAGACAACAGCACAAAGGGCAAAAGGTAGAGACAACAATACATCACACAAAGCAGCCACAAGTGTCAGTAAGAGTGTCTCTGATTGAGTCTTTGCATGTAGAGATGGAGATACAACTATCATTACGACTGGATTTTTTTTTGTGTTACGAGAGCATTTGCCGTGACCTAACGAATGTTCTGGGAACCTTCACAGAACCAATTTTGATTTGCTGGGTTGTCTTCTTCTCCCAAGTATACTCTACTCAGTGCTAAACGTTCAAAGTTAAGGGTTGTGGTTGGATTAACATCCGAAATGTGACTTTACTCTACCTCATTAAGGCCCATGGAAGCAATGGGTTTCCAACCTTTTTTATCCACCACCCTTCTGAGGCCAATCTCTGAGCCTTGGACCACCCCACGCCAGACATGAGCCCTGCAATTAACAGGCTCTCCTTGTCATGTATGAAAGTGCACGGTAACACTTTATTTAAAGGTACACATATTAGCCACACATATTAGCCACTAATTTGTTGCTTATAAGTATGTATAAGTAGTATATAAGTAGCTTATAAGTAGCTTATCAGTATAATGTCTTATTAGCCATATATTAGGCCTTAATTAAGTGATTTGTAATTCAAACATTATAAGTCATGTACAAATAAAGATATTCCGTGCTAAAACACTCATATTAAACAGCAACGGTAGGATAATTGATGGTTTATGTTTAGGATAATGTTTTGTGATACTGTGCTCCCTATTGCCCTTCTTGGCTCCTGGACTCTGTCCACACATTTCAAGCCTGCTTTGAAACAATGACTTATAAAATGACCCAAGACCAGCTCAGTTAATCCCTACCATTGTCACAATGGGTTGTCATAATGCTGCATCAAATGTACATTATCCTAGGGGCGTTGGCAGACACAATGTGAGTAACCTAATTTACGTCCCCCTAATTGCCCTGTATACCTCTGTTAATCCTACAGCTATTGGATGCACTAATCATGAGCGTATGAACCAGTTACACTGTTAGCACTGAGGCGGTGTGCCTTTGTAGGAAGACCAGTTTGTGCAGCTCACGCTGCACTATCAAGTCTACTTCTGATAAGCTTCCCAGTAAAGCATTGAAAACAATCAAGCAACGCAGAAAAGTGCTAAAAATAGCCCATGTTAACATATGCAGCGTGAGAAACAAGGTATGAAGTCAAGACCTGTAACAGATGACATTCATATTCTGACTATCTCTGAAACTCACTTAGAAAATACCTTTGATGATACAGTGGCAGCAATACGTGGTTATAACATTCACCGAAAAGACAGAAATGCCAACGGGGGCGGTGTTGCGGTCTATATTAAGAACCACATTCTTGTAAAGCTTAGAGACAATCTAATGTTTAATACTGTTGAACTGTGGCAGGGTAGCCTAGAAGTTAGAGCGTTGGACTAGTAACTTAAAGGGTTGCAAGTTCGAATCCCCCAGCTGACAAGGTACAAATCTGTCGTTCTACCCCTGAACGTGGAGGCAGGCCGTCATTGAAAATAAGAATTTGTTCTTAACTGACTTGCCTAGTTAAATAAAGGTAAAAAAGTAACATGGCTAAAGGTTCATCTGCCTCACCTAAAGTCCATTCTTGTGGGAAGCTGCGATAGACCACCAAGTGCTAAGTGTCCGTATCTGGATAATATGTGTGAAATGCTTGATAATGTATATGATATCAACAGAGAAGTATTTCTCTGGGTGATTTAAATATTGACTGACTCTCATCAAGCTACCCACTCAAGAAAAAACTTCAAACTGTAACCAGTGCCTGCAGCCTGGCTCAGGTTGTCAGTCAACCTACCAAGGTATTTACAAACAGCACAGGAATGAAATCATCAATATGTATTGATCACATCTTTACTAACGATGCAGAATTTTGCTTTAAAGCAGTATCCAATTCCATCGGATGTAGTGATCACAATATAATAGCCATACCTAAGAAAACCAAAGTTCCAAAGGCTGGGCCTAAAATAGATAAAAGTTCTGGGCCTAATATATAAAAGGTCATACAAGAAGTTTTGCCGTGATTCATGTGTTGATGATGTAAAGAATATTTGCTGGTCTGTGGTGTGTAATGAGGAGCCACCAGACGCTGCACTTGACACATTTATGAAATTGCTTAGTCCAGTTACTAATGAGCACACACCCATTAAGAAAATGACTGTAACAACGGTTAAATCCCCTTGGATTGATGAGGAATTTAAAACATGTATTGTTGAGAGGTATGAGGATAAAGGTATGGCAAATACGTCTGGCAGCTCAACTGATTGGCAAACGTACAGCAAATTAAGAAATCACTTGACTAAGCTAAAGAAAATGAAAGAAAACTATACTATGAAACAAAGAGAAATTATATAAAGAATGATAGTAAAAAAGCTTTGGAGCACCATTGGAGACAAAAGCTCCGTCATTCATTGAATCAGATGGCTCATTTATCACAAAACCCACTGATATTGCCAACTACTTTAATTTAATGACTTTTTCATTGGCAAGATAAACAAACTTAGGGATGAAATGCCAGTAACAAACGCTGACACTACACATGCAAGTATATCTGACCAAATTATGAAAGACAATCATTGTACTTCTGAATTCCGTAAAGTCAGTGGGGAAGAGGTGACATTGGTTGTTGTCTATCATTAAAGACAAGCCACCGGGGTCTGACAATCTGGATGGAAAATTACTGAGGATAATAGTGGACGATATTGCCACATCTTCAATTTAAGCCTACTACAAAGTGTGTGCCCTCAGGCATGAAGGGAAGCTCAGGGTGGCTTAGTGGTTAGAGAGTTGGACTAGTAACCGGAAGGTTGCAAGTTCAAATCCCCAAGCTGACAAGGTACAAATCTGTCGTTCTGCCCCTGAACAGGCAGTTAACCCACTGTTCCTAGGCCGTCATTGAAAATAAGAATTTGTTCTTAACTGACTTGCCTAGTAAAATAAAAAAATCATTCTGCTACCCAAGAATAGTAAAGCCCCCTTTACTGGCTCAAATAGCTGAACAATTAGCCTGTTACTAACTCTTAGTAAACTTCTGGAAAAAAATGGTGTTTGACCAGATGCAATGCTATTTCATAGTAAACAAATTGACAACCGACTTTCAGCACTCATATATAGAAGGACACTCAACAAGCACAGCACTTACACAAATGGCTGATGATTAGCTGAGAGAAATTGATGATAAAATGATTGTGGGGGCTGTCTTGTTCGACTTCAGTGCAGCTTTTGACATTATCGATAATTGTGTTCTGTTAGACAAGTAACTCTTTATCCACATTATAACAGGGGGTGTAAAGCCCTAGCCCCAGTTTTTCCAGCAGCAGACTGAGGGTGTTATTTAATGGAAGCCTCTCATACATAATCCAGGTAGAAGCAGGATTTCCTCAGGGTAGCTGTTTAGGCCCCTTGGTTTTTTCAATCTTTACTAACGACATGCCACTGGCTTTGAGTAAAGTGTTTCCATACACCAGCAGAACAGAGATGCTACCTCTGGTAAGACGAGCTCTCCCCCGCCCTCCATTTGGCAAATCTGACCATAATTATATTTTCCTGATTCCTGCTTACAAGCAAAAACTAAAGCAGGAAGTACTAGTGACTCGCTCAATACGGAAGTGGTCAGATGACAAGCATGCTACACTAGAGGACTGTTTTGCTAGCACAGACTGGAATATGTTCCGGGATTTATCCAATGGCATTGAGGAATGCATCACCTCAGTCACCAGCTTCATCAATAAGGGCATCGATGACGTCGTCCCGATGGTGACTGTACGTACATATCCCAAAAAGAAGCCATGGATCACGGGCAACATCCGCATCGAGCTGAAGGCTAGAGCTGCTGCTTTCAAGAGTAATCCGGACGCTTATAAGAAATCTCCCTATGCCCTCAGACTAACCTTTAAACAAGCAAAGCGTCAATACAGGATTAAGATTGAATCCTTCTACACCGGCTCTGACGCTCGTCGGATGTGGCAGGGCTTGAAAACTATTACGGACTACACAGGGAAACCCAGACGCGAGCTGCCCAGTGGTTCTACAGCTGCACCATCGGGAGCATCCTGACTGGTTGCATCACCGCCTGGTATGGCAACTGCTCGGCATCTGACCATAAGGTGCAACAGAGGGTAGTGCTAACTCCCCAGTGCATCACTGGGGCCAAGCTTCCTGCTTTCCAGGACCTATATAATATGTTTTCTTTGCTACTTCAGAAAGAGCCAAGTCTAGAACCAAAAGGCTCCTCAACAGCTTCTACCCCCAAGCCATAAGATTGCTGAACAATTCATAAAATTGCCACCGGACAATTTACATTGACCCCCTTTGTATACTGCTGCTATTTGGTGTTTGTTTGTTACCTATGCATAGTCCGTTCGCCCCCACCGACATGTACAGATTACCTCAACGAGCCTGCACCTCCACACACTGACTCGGTACTGGTGCCCCCTGTATGTAGTCTCGTTATTGTTATTCTTATTGTGTTACTTTTTATTATGACTTTTTATTTGAGTCTACCTGGTAAATATTTTCTTCTTCTTGAACTGCACTGTTGGTTAAGGGCTTGTAAGTCAGCATTTCACGGTAAAGTCTACACTTGTTGTATTCGGCGCATGTGACAAATAAAGTTTGATTTGATTTGATGCATACACACATGATAACATATGCACTACACACACACACACACGTACACATGGATTTTGTGTTGTAGGTATGTGGTAGTGGAGTATGGGCCTGAGGGCACACACTTAGTGTGTTGTGAATTCTGTAATGAATGTAATTGTAATGTTCTTAAATTGAATTACTGCCTTACTTCTGCCGGACCCCAGGAAGAGCAGCTGTTGCTGGATCCATAATAAATACAATTACAAGCAATGAGGGTGGAAGCTGTTGACTCTCTGTTTGACCAGGAGAGGGCGACAATCAACTGTGATGATTTGCTGTAGCACAGTCTGTTGGGTATCCTCATGTCTCTCTCTCTCTCTTCATCGCTCTCTCTCTCTCTCTGTCTCTCTTTCTCTTCATCTCTGTCTCCTCATCTATCGCTCTCTCTTCAGCTCTCTCTCTCTCTCTCTTTTCATCTCTCTCTCCCCCTCTCTGCAGTGGCTTATATTGTGGTACAACTGCCCAACACAACAATGCTGCTGTCTACTGATGTCTTTCATGTATCCAGGACAAGTAAAGAAGACTGTGAGGCTGGGCTGGGCTCTGTGGAGGTTGGGAGGCTGGGCTGGGCTCTGTGGAGGCTGGTCTTTGTGGAGGCTGGGCTGTGGGGAAATTGAGCTTTGTGGAGGCTGGAAGGCTGGGCTGGGTTGGGTTGTGTGGAGGCTGAGAGGCTGGGAGGCTGGGCTGTGTGGAAACTGGGCTGTGTGGAGACTGGACTGTGTGGAGGCTGGGCTGTGGAGATACTGGGCTGTGTGGAGGCTGTGCTGTGGAGAGGCTGGGCTGTGTGGAGGCTAGGATGGGTTGTGTTGAGACTGGGAGGCTGGGCTGTAGGGAGGCTGGACTGTGTGGAGGCTAGGAGACTGGGCTGGGCTGTCTGGAGGCTGGGAGACTGGGCTGTGTGGAGGCTGAGCTGTGGAGAGACTGGGCTATGTGTATGCTAAGCTGTGGAGAGTCTGGGCTGTGTCGAAGCCTGGGCTGGGGGGCTGAAACTATGTGGAGGTTAGGTGGCTGAAGCTGTGTGGAGGCTGGGCTGTGTCGAGACTGGGCTACAGCCACTCACTGCATTATTAATTGATCCTTTTTCCGGCATCATCTCCCTCCCTCCACCTCTACTCCCTCCATCTCTTCAGCCTGAAAACTGAAAGGGGGAGAAGAGGAGAAGCGGAGGTGGAAATCAGCCAGTTTCCACAAACCTCCATGACCCAAAAGAGATATGATGAGCAGAGATTATGATTCACACTAAGTTCTGAAATGCACGACATTGAGATGAGAGCGAAAGGAGTTAATGTTGTCTTAATAACTGTACATAAGACCAGCCAAGGCCCTGGGCAGGATGGGATGGGATGCTATATTTAGAAAACAGCTGACAGCAGGCTTGAGGCTCAGGTTAGAGGAGAGGAGAGGATCTTTGGTGCTTCCAGTTCCACTTCACATTAAAATGGAGCAGAATGCAGACTCTTATAAAAAATCAAATGTATCTTTAAGCCCTTCCCTTTTGAAGAGAGTAAATCCAACAGCCATCTGACATCTGAGGCAAAGGAGTCTAACACACGAAGAATGTGCAGGCTACATATTTTTATGGTTTGATATCGACACACATGACTTGTGTAAAAACGTCAGCCAATGACTTTGTTTATGAGGGAGACTGAGTGAACAGGACAGAAAGAAAATAGGACAGCACGGGGTAGCCTAGAGGAGTACTGATTGGTCAGGGGCTAACTGAGAGGAGTTCTGATTGGCTGCCTCTGCAATATGTGGTTAAAATAACCTATCATATGTATCCAGAAAGTCACGGAAAGTACGACAGAGGTGGAACTGTCATTATCAACCGAGACACCACCTAGTGATTGGTAGAAATGTTGAATGCATGTAGTAACGTTCATAAGGGGTTTGTGTGTATTTACTTTCAGAGAGAGAGAGCGAGAAAGAGAGAGAGAGAATTAGACAGAGAAAAAGACAAACAGAGCGAGAGAGAGAGAGACAGAGCGAGACTAGGTTCACCCAGTCACATAATAATACACACAGGCATAAATGACCTGAGAGCACAGCAGGAAAGGGTGGCCATAGCACTCAAGGGAGTGACTGAAAAAGCTTCTTCTACTTTCCCCAATGCACAAGTGGTTATATCTACCCGGCTACCACAGACAGACTTCCACCCTGCTACCATACGGCGGGTAAACGCAAGTATTTCCTGTGACTGTGCCTCAAAACCAAACGTTTTCCTGGCCCACCACTCCACCCTGGACTTGAACAGCCTTTATGACCAGGTCCACCTATACAAGGCAGCAGTGCCCACCTTCGCCCGGACCTAAAGGGCATTGCTCTCAAACGCAGCCCCAACACTTCACACAGGAGCAACATATCAATAGACACCCCGCCCAGACCAGCGAGACACTCTCCCGGACCTACATCCAGACCACAACACCACCAGCCACATCCACACCCCCACCCCAACCAATCAACACCCCCCCCCAAGTCAACCATGCCCACACCCCATTTAGGCCCCCTCAGATCAGACCTATGCCCCTCCTGCCCACCCCATGCACCCCAGCCCCGCAAAGAGGGCCTCAGCATGGAAGTCACACATACGCCCAGGTCATGAGCAGGCCCAACCCTCACTAGCCCAACCCTCTTACACTAGCCCAAGCCAATGGCATGTAGCAGATGCTCAGCAGGCTCTGCTCACACTTACTGGCCGGAGGCCAAACCACACAACCAACAACATCAGACACTTTATGGAACACAAAGCCTTCACTATCTCATCCTGGAATATCCAAGGCCTGAGGTCATCTGCCTTTGGCCTAAAGAGCAGGATCCTGGATTTCATCAAAGAAATCAGAAATACAGACATTGCCATCCTAAAAGAAACATGCTATAGATGAGACTTACCCACTGGTGCCCTCTAGGTTACAAAGAGCTGGTAGTCCCATCCACCAAACTACCAGGTGTGAAACAGGAAAGGGACTCAGGGGATATGCTAATTTGATAAAGAGCAGACCTATCTCACTCCATTAAATTCATCAAAACAGGAACAATTTACATTTGTCTAGAAATGCAAAAGGAAATTATCTTAAAAGAGACAAATGTACCCCTGTGTGCTGCCTATATCCCCCCACTACAACCCCCATATTTTAATGAAGAGAGCTTCTCCACCCTGAAGGGGGAAATCAATAATTTCCAGGCCCAGGGACATGATGCACTATTGTAAAGTGGCTGTTCCACTGGATGTGTATGCACCAATTTGTAAGTCGCTCTGGATAAGAGCGTCTGCTAAATGACTTAAATGTAAATGTAAATGTACTAGTCTGAAGTGACCTAAATTCCAGAACCGGACAAGAACCTGACACCCTCAGCACACAGGGTAACAAACACCTGCCTGGAGGTGACAGCATTCCCTCCCCCATATGCCCCCCTAGGCACAACTACGACAACATAACCAACAAAAACGGGTCACAACTCCTGCAGCTCTGTCGCACGCTGGTTATGTACATAGTCAAAGGTAGGCTTCGAGGGGACTCCTATGGTAGGTACACCTATAGCTCATCTCTTGGCAGTAGTACTGTAGACTACTTTATCACTGACCTCAACCCAGAGTCTCTCAGAGCGTTCACAGTCAGCCCAATGACACCCTTATCAGATCACAGCAAAATCACAGTCTACTTGAACAGAGCAATACTCAATCATGAGGCGTCAAAGCCAAAGGAACTGAGTAATATTAAGAAATGCTATAGATGGAAGGAATATAGTGTGGAAACCTAACAAAAAACAATTAGGCAACAACAAATTCAATCCCTTAGACAACTTTCTGGACAAAACATTCCACTGTAATAGTGAAGTTGTAAACTGGACAGTAGAAAATACATATGTTTCCCATGCCAATAAAGCCCCTTGAATTGAATTGAATTGAATTGAGAGAGAGAGAGAGTGAGAGAGAGAGAGAGAGAGAGAGAGAGAGAGAGAGAGAGAGAGAGAGAGAGAGAGAGTGTGTGTTCTGTTGGGATTTGGGATTTGATTTGGATAAACCAGTCACTGTTTTGGTCCTTGGGTCAGGGGCTTGGGAAAACAGACAGACATAAGAAGCTATCTTATGATGAGGGATTGCGGGTAGTAGGGTGATACAATCTCTGGGAAGAAGGATTTGTGTTAGCCCCTCTGAAATAAGTGTTCCCGCTCTAAAGTCACCTCAGTTGTGACTCTGTCAAATGTTAACAATCGTGTTAACCTCATACATGCAAAATTGCCTTGCTGTAGAATGTTGCTGTAGAATGAACATTCATGTGAATAACATCCCTTCCAAAGCGGGTGACTTGCATCGTCTGTTCGTAGAGCAAAGCCGCACTCTGTGAGATAGCTACTCTACTACACTGATCCTATTCCGTCAATCTCACATAAAAAAACTCCCAGCATTTAAATATTTCAAAAGATCCTCAGCTACAGCTACAACTACTGTACCTGTGCAGACTTTTTCAAAGCCTCCATCATTTAACCAACCAGGCTGCCCTCTGCTGGTAATTTACCTTAACATGTAGCTGAACCCTCAAACTCCGCCCCTGAACCCTCAGACCACACCCCTGAACCCCAAACAAAAATGCATTGATGAAACAGAACAAACACAGTTTCAGAAAAAATAACCCAATGCTAAATGTGAATAAATGTCATAGAAATGAGGGCTTAAAAGACAGCTTCAGCACAACATTTCAAAAACACAGAACACAAATTAAAGGTGACATACATAATTCATGAAGTGCAGGACTTTAAAAAAACACTTAATCTTATTGATATACATTGCAAGCCCAGACGTCAATGTAAGGTAAGGTAAAGTAACAATGATACATAGAGTATGTAGATTTAGCACATGCCCTAAAAACAATGCATTGGAAAAATCCCAAGCATGCTTAAAATGGTTCTCGCTGATGAATGTCTGGAGCAGAGAGATAGACTGTGTGTGTGTGTGTGTGTGTGTGTGTGTGTGTGTGTGTGTGTGTGTGTGTGTGTGTGTGTGTGTGTGTGTGTGTGTGTGTGTGTGTGTGTGTGTGTGTGTGTGTGTGTGTGTGTGTGTGTGTGTGTGTGTGTGTGTGTGTGTGTGTGCGTGTGTGTGTGAGAGGGAAAGAAAGAGGGAAAGAGGGAAGAGAAAGAGGGAAGAGAGAGAGAGGAGAGAGAGAGAGAGAGAGAGAGAGAGAGAGAGAGAGAGAGAGAGGGGGGAGAAAGGACACAGAGCGAGAGAGAGAGGACACAGAGAGAGAGGGTGAGAGCGAGGCAGAGAGAGACAGAGAGCGAGAGAGAAAGAGAAAAAAAAGAGTGAATGAAGCTAGCTGTAAATCGCTGAGCCACTGCCTGCACCATCTCAGCCTGTACCTGGGGCAGGCAGCTACAGCAGCAGATCAAAGCATGAATATGTAAGTGCTTGTTCTGGTGATTGATTACCAGTATAGCGTCATGTGATTTTTTTCTACTCCGGGTTTTCAAAATGTCTCTGTTAACCACACAGAAATTAAAAGCAATTAAAAAATGTGCAGATTAAACATACTGAATGTCTCAATAATGACTGAGCCCCATCCCTGTAGTACTTACTATAAGACAATTAACAACCAGGAGAAGATTCAAACCCATGTCAAGGATATGAAGGGGTATTTAATGAAATATGTGTGAGAAACCTTCAGAAATTGACCTCCATGTTGGATTGGAGGGAAGATAAGTCTAGGATATGTAATTGTCTTTTTGTTTAATACAGACATAGGTTCAAATACTTGTAAAATCCTTTGAGCGTTTGCTTGCATCTGCCTTGGGAGTGCCAGCTGGGTGGGATTTGCAGTTTGGGGATTTTATTAACGGATAGTTTTGCTATGATGAGATCACGCGCTACAACAGGAGCTACAATGGGAACTAGCCTGCAACAGCCAAACGCGATGGACAATGTTCATTGGCAGGTAGAATGATGACCAATGAGGTGGTAAGGTTAAAGTGGGAGGCAGCATCACATCAACACAGTAATGTCCTATGAAGTTGCGGGATGAGACCCCACATGCACACCACAGAGTAATTCATTGTGTATTCGGGCTCGTTTTGACTCATAAACGCTAGATTCAAAACTACTCGCTGAAATGATACAAAACCTTTATAACACATACTTAAGCCAGACAAGCTCAAACAGGCACAGATAAAGTATTTGGCATTCTTTTTCAAGTATTTGAAACCCATGTCTGGTTTACAGGAATGGTGACTGAGTGGACACTATGATGAAGCTACATTCTTCCTCCTTGTTTAAATGGTGTGTCTGACTGGGGTTGGAAAGCCGTGTCTTCATTAATCACAAGACTGTTACAGCCCACTGATCTTTAGACTAGGCCATAGCTAGGGGAGCCAATGCAAGTGTTTGCATCTCAGGCAAGGCCACTCAAGCGGGGCACTTTACTAAACACTTCTGTGTCAATCAATGGCACTCGGAGGGGTGGTTGTGGGGGGAGGGGGGGGGGGGTAATAAAGGAACAGAGAGATGGAGAGAACAGGAAAAATAAAGAAGAAAGGCCTTGCATGAAAAATGCATCACAGAGACGAGAGAGCAAAAACATACAGCTTTGAAGTTTCAAAACGAAATAGTCCATGTATTTCCGTTGAATATCCTTTTGTTTTGTTAAGTACATTCTCTATAAAACGTGTAGCACTGGTGATTAATACAACGTGTTGTTTCCAAAAACACAGTCAATTCCCATTTCACAACTTATGAATGGATCACGTCAAATGTGTTTTCGTTGCTTTTTAGTCCTGTCTTCATACAATTATAGCAGAACTCAGGAGATTCAATAATATATTCAAGGACACAGAGAGAGATAGGGAGAGAGAGAGAGAGAGAGGGTGCTGATTGGCTAACATTCACACCACCCTGACCAACAGTCAATATTGGCCTATAAAAGAAGGAAATGTTTCAGAAAGATATTAAACTTCTCAACCGCGTGATTAGTACGCCTCTGTATTCAAACCGAGAAATGGGATATGCAGAGGAGAGAGGGAGAGAGAGAGAGGGGGATGTAGAGAGAGTGAGCGGGGAAATAAAGGGCTGATAGACTGAGAGGGAATTACAAAAGAGTCCTATAAAGGAAGTGATTATGGCAGTGTCAGTAGTGGGGTGTCCAAGGCAGAGTCACATCAGAGGGAGTAAAACGAGATAGAGAGTAGGGGAGGGGAAGAGGTTCAAGAACAAGGCCACACTAAATCACAACATCTTTAACTGATCTATCTCCCTTTTTGCTCTCGAGAGAATGGAAGAATTTATTCTGAAAAGTTATTATAACTTCCAAGTCTGTGAGGTGACTTGGAGTGTAAAAATATGCATTTTTGCAACATGTTCCAAAGTGTTACTGTAGATATCCAATACCTGCTCTTGAGGTATAACAAAATAAACTTAAACATCAGAAGATACTGTATGTCCACTGAATGTATCTATAGGAAAACATACATACAGTACCAGTCACATGTTTTGACACACATACTCATTGAAGGGTTTTTCTTTATTTGTACTATTGTCTACATTGTAGAATACTAGTGAAGACATCAAAACTATGAAATAACACATATGGAATCATATAATAACCAAAAAAAGTGTTAAACAAATCTAAATATATTTATATTTGAGATTCTTCAAAAAAGCCACCCTTTGCCTTGATGACAGCTTTGCACATTCTTGTCATTCTCTCAACCAGCTTCATGAGGTACTCACCTGGAATGCATTTCAATTAACAGGTGTGCCTTGTTAAAAGTTAATTTGTGGAATCTCTTTCTTTCTTAATTCGTTTGAGCCAATCAGTTGTGTTGTGACAAGGTAGGGGTGGTATATAGAAGATAGCCCTATTTGGTAAAAGACCAAGTCCATATTTTGACAAGAACAGCTCAAATAAGCAAAGGAAAATGACAGTCCGTCATTACTTTAAGACATGGTCAGTGCAGAAAATGTCAAGAACTAAAAGTTTCTTAAAGTGCAGTCACAAAAACCATCAAGCTCTATGATGAAACTGGCTGTCACGAGGGCCGCCACAGGAAAAGAAGACCCAGAGTTCTCTCTGCTGCAAAGGCCAGGTCGCAGTTGTAAATGAGAACTTGTTCTCAACTGGCCTACCTGGTTAAATAAAGGTGAAAAAAAATGGGGAAAGAAGACCAAGTTCATCAGAGTTAACTGCGCCTCAGATATTGCAGCACAAATAAATGCTTCACAGAGTTCAAGTAATTGACACATCTCAACATCAACTGCTCAGAAGAGACTGCGTGAATCAGGCCTTCGTGGTCGAATTGCTGCAAAGAAACAACTACTGAAAGACACTAATAAGAAGAAGAGACTTATATTGGCCAAGAAACATGAGCAATGGACAAACCTGTTAGAGATAGGGGGCAGTATTTCCCCTTTGGAAGAATTGCGTGCCCATAGTGAACTGCATCAAAATCTGTCCTAAATTGCTAATATATGCATATTTTAATTAATATTGGATAGACAACACTCTGAAGTTTCTAAAACCGTTTGAATTATGTCTGTGAGTATAACAGAACTCACAGGGCAGGCAATCTTCCAAACTAGTTTTGAAATCCTGAATGGGGCAACTTTGACATCATCGCCCCCTCCTTTCCCAACAAGTTATGGATCTGGAAACACTTCCCATGTCTTCCACTAGATGTCCTCATTCAGTAGAAAGTGTAATGGAGCATTTGCTGTGAACTTTGACCTAATCGGAAGGAAAGTACGAAAGTGTTGCAAAAGATTCAGGTATTGAAGGCGCGTATGCGTTCGAGTGATTCGGCTGTTCCAATCAGCCCCAGATGAACATGGATGGCCCGGTTGGAATGCTATTTGATCGGTATGATCATAACATCCTGAAGATTGATTCTGCACTTAGTTTGACCAGTTTCGTCGACCTGTAATATGTAATTTGGAAGTTTTGATGCAAAGTTATCCTGGACCAGAAGTAATTTTTGGGGCAATTGAGATGAGAGTGGTAGCAAATGCTGCTACATGGACACTAGAATTGAACATTATGAAACAAAACAATTCATTGTTGAACTAGAACTCCTTGCACTACATTCTGATGGAAGATCATCAAAGGTAAGGGAATATTTATGTTGTAATTTTGTATTTCTGTTGACTCCAACATAGCGGAGAAATATTGTTACGTCTGAGCGCCGTCTCAGATTATTGCAATGTTAGGCTTTTTCTGTAACGTAAAAAAAAATGTGACACAGCGGTTGCATTAAGAACCAGTGTATCTTTTTAATTATATGTAGAACATGTATCTTTAGTCAAAGTTTATGATGAGTATTTCTGTTATCTGGCGTAAGGGGGGGGTGCCTGTAGGGGAACCCATAGGCTTAAGAAGTTTTAAACAGGTGGCAATCTGTCCTTTGGTCCGATGAGTCCAAATTTGAGATTTTTGGTTCGAACGGCCGTGTCTTTGTGAGACACAGGGAAGGTGAACGGATGATCTCTGCATGTGTGGATCCCACCATGGAGGAGGAGGTGTGGAGGTGCTTTGCTTCACACTGTCTGTGATTTATTTTATTTTATTCAAGGCACACTTAACCAGCATGGTTACCAGTGCATTCTGCAGCGATACGCCATCCCATCTGGTTTGTGCTTAAAAGACTATTATTTGTTTTTCAACAGGTTAATGACCCAAAATACACCTCCAGGCTGTGTAAGGGCTATTTGACCAAGAAGGAGAGTGATGGAGTGCTGCGTCAGATGACCTGGCCTCCACAATCACCCGACCTCAACCCAATGAAATGGTTTGGGATGAGTTGGACCGCAGAGTGAAGAAAAAGCAGCCAATAAGTGCTCAGCATATGTGGGAACTCCTTCAAGACTGTTGGAAAAGCATTCCAGGTGAAGCTGTTTAAGAGAATACCAAGAGTGTGCAAAGCTGTCATCAAGGCAAAGGGTGGCTACTTTGAATAATTTAAAACCTAAAATATCATTTTATTTGTTTTACACTTTTTTGATTACTCCATGATTCCATACGTGTTATTTCATAGTTTTGATGTCTTCACTATTTGTAGTGTAGAAAATATTAAAAATAAAGAACAACCATTGAATTAATAGGTGTGTTCAAAATTTTGACTGGTACAGACTTATCCAGAACGACTTACAGAAGCAATTAGGACTAAGTGCCTTGCTTACGCACACTGACAGATTTTTCACTTAGTCGGCTCGGGAATTAGAACCAGCATTATTTCAGTTAATGGCCCAATGCTCTTTACCACTAGGCTGCCTGCCACTCCACAACTGATAAAAAACAAAGTGAAATTAAATGTCTGTGTTAGCTCCTGCATTCCTCTGGCCGTACTTTGATGCACATGAAGATTAAAGTGTACACTCAGACCGAGGGAGAAAACTCCAATCTATTATTGATGTTGTTATGTGCAGAGAGAGAGAAAGACAGAGAAAGAGAGAGACAGAAAGAGACAAATAGAGACAGAGGGAGAGAGTTTGTGCTGCAGTTGTACGCTAACGAATGCTAGATCTCCCAGTAGAGTCCTGCATCGGGTGGGAGACCCACGGTTCCCTGTGGGTATTTGGTGGGTGAAAGCATTCTTTCGACCCATGGGTCGAATCGCGGTACAGAACAATTACATTGCGAGTAGGAAACGTTTTAAATAAAAAAAATGTTTTACCCAGGAGCTTGTTGTGTTGCGAATTCCATTCTTTGAGGGGGTGAGGCAGACATCGTAGGCTAGTTTATAGGCCTGGTCTACCAGCCATGCACAGAGTGGAGCAGGGAACTGTCCGTTATTTTTGTAGTACTGAAACATTACTAATTTGTCCACATACAGAGCTCATGTTCCTCCCCCCACGAACAACTACATTGCCAAGTTTACTTACCGTGGCTAGCCTAGCTAAAATGGCTAACGTAGCCTAACCGGAGAACAAAAAGTATGGTTATTGTGGTGTAATACATCCTTGTAGGTGCTGCCAAGTGAATTCCCATGGGAATGATTTTGGACTCACTGTGGACAAGGAAAACAACAACCCGGTAGATCGAATGTTTGGTGTATGAAAGAGTCGTTTCCAGCTTCTCAGAAATACATTGCACTTTCAACCAAAAAGATGCTGTATTGTCATAATTGCAACAGCAGTGCTTCCCAATTACCTCAAACAACATGGCTGCACAGATCCTCGCATTGAAGCTGAGGATGACCCAGATGTTCCCATGGTTGAGGCAAACGATAATAAAAATGGACAAGCCTGCAGAGATGCATTTGCCATGCGTCACTTCTCACAATAAAGACAGCCCAAGTGATTGAAGCAAACTACAGCCCTGGATTGGTAACAAAAAAAATCACAAATTGAAATATCAGGACCCAGAACTGGTGCTGGTTCGAGAAGAACATTGCTACTGCTGCTGCTTCATGTTCCCCTCCTCCTTCATAGCCAGATTTACATTGTCACATCACGCTCTTCTTTTAAATACATTAGGTTACACTCATGACATTCCATGGCCAGTTTCTCATGCATGCTCAGCCTCTTTGCCCCTGTCCTCTGGCCCAGGTTAGTGACTCAATCTCCCTCATGGCTGCTGCCGATGTAGCGGGCCGACCTTTATCCTGTTAAGACAAATCACCTCCAAGCTATGGTGATCATCTGCCTCTAGAAAAATATGACATTGCTGCATTAGAGAACATTATTTCTTCAAGAGTTGAGTTAATTACATAATTCTTATTTTGGGAGTGCAAGAGATGACCGACAACGTTTACATTATCTCTGCAGTCCAGGAATGGCACATGTTGAAGGAATCTGTCCTACCAAATGAGGATCGGAACAGTCCCCCTAACTGTCCAAATGGTAATCCTCTGGGATACCTTCCAGGGGTTGATGGCTATTAATGATCCCGGTCAACAAGTCCCCCAGCTCATCTGTCTCTGGTCTTACTGGGGGTCCGCCACCAGTCTTGAAACACTCCCTACGGGAAACAGCATTGGTCCTCTTTAAGTAGATTTCTATGTTTTTCCACAGGACCCTAGAAAGACAAGACAATATAGCAATGATATTAGTAATTACAGTGCATTCGGAAATGATTCAGACCCCTTGACTTTTTCAACATTTTGTAACGTTACAACCTTATTCTGAAGGATTAAATTGTCCCCCCCCCCCATCAATCTACACATAATACCCCATAACGACAAAGTAAAAACACGTGAAATATCACATTTACATAAATATTCAGACCCTTTACTCAGTACTTTGTTGAAGCACATTTGGCCGAAATTACAGCCTTGAGTCTTCTCGGGTATGATGCTACAAGCTTGGCACCTGTATTTGGGGAGTTCCTCCCATTTTTGTCTGCAGATCCTCTCAAGCTCTATCAGGTTGGATGGGGACCATCGCTGCACTACTATTTTCAGGTCTCTCCAGAAATGTTTGATCGTGTTCAAGTCCGAGCTCTGGCTAGGCCTCTCAAGGACATTCAGAGACTTAACCCTAACCCTAACCCTAACCCTAAACCTGCTTTGTCTTGGCTGTGTGCTTAGGGTCAGGTCCTGAGCACTCTGAAGCAGATTTTTATCAAGCGTCTATCTGTACTTTGCTCCATTCATCTTTCGCTCGATCCTGACTAGTCTCCCAGTCCCTGCAACTGAAAAACATCCTCACAGCATGATGCTGGCACCACCATATTTCACCGTAGGGATGGTATTAGCCAGGTAATGAGCGGTGCCTAGTTTCTTCCAGATGTGATTCTTGGCATTCAGGCCAAAGAGTTTAATCTTGGTTTCATCAGACCAGAGAATCTTGTTTCTCATGATCTGAGAACCTTTTAGGTGACAGCTCCACTGTGTTGTGTAACACAAGAAAAAAAGTGACTGATTTGTTAAAGTGGGCCAACAATAAATACAGTACCTTAACTGAAGTTGTTGTCGTATCCTTTTGTTTCCTTTTTCATTTGAGTTGAATTCTTTACAAACGGTAGTCCAGGCATTCTGTTTCTTGATTTCTGTCGATGAATCATGCTGTTTGTTCTCGATAATTGGGTGGTTTGACACAATTCGCTCGCAAAGGTTTTTTCAGTCATTGACATTTTTTGAACGTTTACTTTTACCTCCGTCCATTGCTTGGTTTAGGTGACTTGATCAAATTCCACACAATGCTTATGTAACAGTGTCCCATCCCTGGTTTTTGAAGCATCCTCAGGTCAGCACCAAGTGCACATCGTTAATCCAATCAGGTTTCACTTACTTAACTTACTTTTTCCTAACTTAACTTAGTCACCTTAGTCTGGGACTCCCTAGTCTAGAACGAATTCATCTGAAGTTAAGCAACATCTCAGAAAGCCATTCTTTTTATTTGGATGGATTTATGTAGAACGAGCCAAGTCCAGACATAAATCGATTTCTGTCCGCAAAACCTCCCCATAAAGTTTAAATCTGTGTGGCTGGTAAACGTATTTTTGCAGCCTATAGCCTAGTCGAAGGCTCTTTTACAATGCAATTAGAATTTCCAATGTACTGCTTCGCATTGTGAAAAGAAGAAGATATCGTTCTTAATTCATGGCATCAGATGTTTAACAGATGTAGACAGATGAATTCATGTGGGGAAGGGGAATACCCTAAAAGGGCCTACTCTAGAGTCATTCATATATGTCAGTTATTTGTCAGGTCATGGATCGGCTCTCAGAACAATTCTATGTAGGTGGGTCTGGTATCGGGGGGGGGCTTGGAATTGATGTGGCCGGCCCGGGGTGGATGCGGCTCCAAAAAACTGACACGTGCAGGACTCTAAAAGAGAGGGCAGTACCCTTTCAAAATAATCCTTGTCAAATATAAAGTTTCACAGGTGGAATAGCTGTTGTCAACACGTTGATCTTAAATTCCACACATGAAACCACATTTTCACATTGCACTTAGAGTTTGTATGTTAACACCACCTTTTCACATCTAAGGATAATAACATGCTTTCAGTTCGCAGTTTCACATATGTAAAATTTGCAGTTTCGCATGTGAAAATCAGATATGCAATTTCAAATGTGGAGACACACTTGAAAATCAAATCTAATTTTATTGGTCACATACACGTGTTCAGCAGATGTTATTGCGGGTGTAGCAAAATTCTTGTGCTTCTACCTAAAGCAGTGCAGTAATATCTAACAAGTAATATCTAACAGTTTCAGCACATACACCAAAATACACGTAAATCTAAGTAAGGAATGGATTAAGAATATATATACTGTACATATATGTCAGAGTGGCATTGGACTAAGATACAGCGGCATAGTGTAGAGTACAGTATCCTACATCTGTAAACATGGGCACCCTCATAGATATCATCCTGACCAACTTGCCCTCTAAATACACCTCTGCCTTTTTCAACCAGGATCTCAGTGATCACTGCCTCATTGCCTACGTCTGTTATAGGTCCGCGATCAAACGACAACCCCTCATCACTGTCAAACGCTCCCTAAACCAATTCTGCAAGCAGGCCTTTCTAATCGACCTGGCCCGAGTATCTTGGAAGGATATTGACCTCATCCCGTCAGTAGAGGATGCCTGGTTGTTCTTTAAAAGTGCTTTCCTCACCATCTTAAATAAGGATGCCCCTTTCAAAAAATGTTTAACTAAAAACAGATACAGCCCTTGGTTCACTCCAGACATGACTGCCATTGACCAGCACAAAAACATCCTGTGGCAGACTGCACAAGCATCGAATAGTCCCCGCGATATGCAGCTTTTCAGGGAACTCAGGAACCAATATACAAAGTCAGTTAGGAAAGCAAAAGACTAGCTTTTTCAAACAGAAATGTGCATCCTGCAGCACTAATTCCAAAAGGTTTTGGGACACTGTAAAGTCCATGGAGAATAAGAGCACCTCCTCCCAGCTGCACACTGCACTGAGGCTAGGAAACACTGTCACCACCGATAAATCCACGATGATCGAGAATTTCAGAAAGCATTTCTCTACGGCTGGCCATGCTTTCCACCTGGCTATCCCAAACCCGGCCAACAGCTCTGTACCCCCCGCTGCAACTGGCCCAAGCCCTCCCCCCTCACCCAAATCCAGACAGTTGATGTTCTGAAAGAGCTGCAAAATATGGATCACCACAAATCAGCTGGGCTAGACAACCTGGACCATTATCCGTCGCAATTGTTGCAACCCCTATTACTAATCTGTTAAAACTCTCTTTTGTATCGTCTGAGATTCCTAAAGACTGCAAAGTGGCCACGGTCATCCCCCTCTTCAAAGGGGGAGACACTCTAGACCCAAACTGTTACCGACCTATATCCTTCTTGCCCTGCCTTTCTAAAGTCTTCGAAAGCCAAGTTAACAAACAGATCCCCGACCATTTCGAATCCCACTGTACCTTCTCCGCTATGCAATCCGGTTTCCGAGCTGGTCACGGGTGCACCTCAGCCACGCTCAAGGTCCTAAATGATATCATAACCACTAATCGATAAAAGACAGTACTGTGCAGCCATTTTCATCGAATGGGCCAAGGCTTTCGACTCTGTCAATCACCATATTATTATCGGCAGACTCAACAGCCTTGGTTTCTCTAATGAATGCCTTTGCTTGGTTCACTAACAACTTCTCAGATAGAGTTCAGTGTGTCAAATCGGAGGGCCTGTTGTCCGGACCACTGGCAGTCTCTATGGGGTTGCCACAGGGTTCAATTCTCTGGCCGACTCTTTTCTCTGTATATATCAACGATGCCACTCTTGCTGCTGGTGATTCTCTGATCCACCTCTACGCAAACGACAGCATTCTGTATACATCTGGTGCGTCTTTGGAAACTGTGTTAACTAACCTCCAAACTAGCTTCAACGCCATACAACACTCCATCCGTGGCGTCCAACTTCTCTTAAATGCTCGTAAAACAAAATGCATGATCTTCAACCGATTGCTGCCCGCACCTGGCCACCCGACTATATAGCCCTTCGTACATCAGCTGATATCTCAAAGTGCTGTACAGAAACCCAGCCTAAACCCCCAAACAGCAAGCAATGCAGGTGTAGAAGCACGGTGGCTAGGAAAAACTCCCTAGAAAGGCCAAGACCTAGGAAGAAACCTAGAGAGGAACCAGGCTATGTGGGGTGGCCAGTCCTCTTCTGGCTGTGCCGGGTGGAGATTATAACAGAACATGGCCAAGATGTTCAAATGTTCATGAATGACCAGCATGGTCGAATAATAACAAGGCAGAACAGTTGAAACTGGAGCAGCAGCACAGTCAGGTGGACCGGGGACAGCAAGGAGTCATCATGTCAGGTAGTCCTGGGGCACGGTCCTAGGGCTCACTACTCTGGACGGTTCTGACCTAGAATATATGGACAACTACAAATACCTAGGTGTCTGACTAGACTGTAAACTCTCCTTCCAGACTCATATTAAGCATATCAAATCCAAAATTAAATCTAGAATCTGCCTTCTATTTCGCAACAGTCTCCTTCACTCATGCTGCCAAACATACCCTGGTAAAACTGACTATCCTACCGATCCTCAACTTCTGCGATGTCATTTACAAAATAGCCTTCTTGTCACGTTCTGACCTTAGTTCCTTTGTTTTGTCTTTGTTTTAGTATGGTCAGGGCGTGAGTTGGGGTGGGCAGTCTATGTTCTTTTTTTCTATAATTTGGGATTTCTGTGTTTGGCCTGGTATGGTTCTCAATCAGAGGCAGCTGTCAACCGTTGTCCCTGATTGAGAACCATACTCAGGTAGCCTGGTTTCACCTTTGAGTTGTGGGTGATTATTTTCCTGTTTCGTGTTTGTCATTCACCGTACGGGACTGTTCGTTGGTCATTTATTGTTTTGTTCAGTGTTCTATTACTTCATCAAAAGATATGAACACTTACGACGCTGCGCATTGGTCCTCCTCTTCTTCCACCACAGACGAGCGTTACACTCCAACACTCTACTCAGCAAATTGGATGCAGTCTATCACAGAGCCATCCATTTCGACTAGTATGCTCTTGTTGGCTGGTCCTCGCTACATATTCATCACCAAACCCACTGGCTCCAGGTCATCTATTTGTCTTTGCTAGGTAAAGCTCCGCCTTATCGCAGCTCACTGGTCACCATAGCAACAACCACCCGTACGTAGCACACGCTCCATCAGATTTATTTCACGGGTCATCCCCAAAGCCAACACCTCTTTGGCCGCCTTTCCTTCCAGTTCTCTGCTGCCAATGACTGGAACAAATTGCAAAAATCACTGAAGTTGGAGACTTATATCTCCCTCACTAACTTTAAGGATCAGCTGTCAGAGCAGCTTACCGATCGCAGCAGCTGTACACAGCCCATCTGTAAATAGCCCATCCAACTACATACAGTACATCATCCCCATATTTGTTTTTGTTTTTCTGCTCTTTGGCCAGTATTTCTACTTGCACATCCTCATCTGCCCATCAATCACTCCAGTGTTAATTGCTCAATTGTAATTACTTCGCCACTATGGCCTATTTATTGCCTCACCTCCTTACTTCATTTTCACACACTGTATACAGATTTGTCTACTGTGTTATCGACTGTACATTAGTTTATCCCATGTGTAACTCTGTGTTGTATTTGTCGCACTGCTTTGTTTTATCTTGTTCTCAACTGGCCTACCTGGTTAAATAAAGGTGAAATAAAATAAATTAAAGGAAAAAATATGCATATGAGATGGATGTTGCAATATTTACACACAAGTAAAGTGACTAAGATTCCGTAGAATAGTATTGATTACAATATACACATATGAGATGAGTAATGCTAGATATGGAAACATTATTAAAGTGGCTAGTGATCAATCTCTAAAAGTGGCCAGTGATTCCTAATCTATGTCTGTAGACAGCCGCCTCTGATGTACTAGTGATGGCTGTTTAGCAGTCTGATGGCCTTGAGATTGTAGCTGTTTTTCAGTCTCTCGGTCTCAGCTTTGATGCACCTGTACTGACCTCACATTCGGGATGATAGGGGGGGTGAACAGGAAGTGGCTCGGGTGGTTGATGTCCTTGATGATCTTTTTGGCCTTCCTATGGCATCGGGTGCTGTAGGTGTCCAGGAGGGCGGGAAGTTTGCCCCCAGTAATGCGTTGGGCAGACCGCACCACCCTCTGGAGGGCTTTGCGATTGTGGGCGGTGCAGTTGCCATACCAGGCGGTGATACAGCCTGACAGGATGCTCTCAATTGTGCATCTGTAAAAGTTTGTGAGGGTTTTAGGTGTTAAGCAACATTTCTTTAGCCTCCTGAGGTTCTTCACCAAACTGTCTGAGTGGACCAAAATTTGCTGTTTCATATTAAAAACACTTCCACATTGTGATGGTTTTTACATGTGAACTTGTAATCCCCATGTGAAAGTGAGATGTTTACTTGTGAAAGTTTTTCACATTTGAAATAGCAAATGAGATTTGTTTTAGGTCACTGGCCTGTTAAAGGGGCAATCCTTAGTTGCTGCATCCATTTTTGGACTTATAAATTAATCATATGTACCCAGTGATTCGTGAAGGATATAAAGTATAAATGCTGCATGAGCTTAATTCAACTGTCGTACCGTAATGTCTCCAGCCCCATCCCTCATCTTTTTATTGAAACTGTGGCGGGGACAACACTTTGTTAATTATTTTATTAAAGATTGCCGCTTTAAAGAATGGACTGCCCCTAAAAACCAACTAATCCCGTTGAAACAGCCTATGTGGCATCGATATGAGTCAGGAACATTTCTTCAATTGTCAAAATTGACCACAGAGTGTAAATAGGATCATTTTAGTCAAGGTCAGTCTTTTCAGAAAAAGAGTCTGGAACCTGAGTGTGTCACAACCAGTAAATGGAGATTGTGTTTGGATTACAATTATGTTAACAATTCATGCTCCTTTTTACCAAGCTCTACATACAAATAGTCCCTCCACCCACTGTTTCCCTTCATTGAATGGGGCTGTTGTTTCATCGCCCCCAACACGTTCATAGGATCACGGCTGTTTAAGACCTATACGGATTGACCAAACCTCCGGTTCCGGTTCGACAATGTTTGCTTCCAGCAGAATGCACAGTCAAATGTGGTTTGCATGCTCTGCTGAAAGATCCTACCCGTGCAGAACAGGTGGTTGGAGTTTGTTGGTCCCCAGTGGTGGAGAATATGCTGGTAGCTGGAACATAGACTGCTGTTATGTATCTAGTTATGTATATTTTGATAATTATTATCACTATCATCGCTAGAATAGTTTACGTTAGCTAGCTAGCTAGCTACTTAACTTGCTAAGTAGGTAGCTAACTAGATTGCAAGATACTTAAGGAACCTGCACAACTTGGATTTGGCTTTGAAACACGATAACATTTAAAAAGAAGGCAAATATATCGTAGGAAAACCTTTTGTCGCAAGATTGACTTTAGATGCCAAATAACTTTAGTCAGCGAACTGAGATTGAGGGGACCACCATATTTTAGCTAGCTAACATTAGCATTGCTAATGTCAGTGGTCAACAGCTTTCAGAGGCTCATCATTTGTACTAATACAGACGTTAACCCACTTCATTACTTTGATACATTTGATAACCCCATTGCGAAACATTATTTATGTAAACTGACATTATTTATTGCTTATTTTCTACTTCTTAGATGCGTAAAATGTCCAGAGCATAACCTAGCCTGGTGGAACCAGCTGATTCGCTGTGTTCACCATTCTATTTCACTTGACATTTTATCATATCTGACCTGAAATAGAAAGGTGAACGCTGCCATCAGGTTTGTTCCACCATCCTAATCATAACCACCATTGATAATGTCATCAGTGCTCTGTCTGTGTGTATGTGAGTGAGTCGTGTGTGTGTGTGCACGGTCTGGCAAAGACGTCACCTTCAGCCTCACCTCTTACCTGCTCACCAATATTCACTCGCGAAACAGAATTAGGTAGTTTAGTCTGACTTGTTCAAAGGTCATCATAGTATCTTTTTTGTGTTCCAGATATCACGTATTCTAACAGACATTGGTAATAGAACAGTGATTATGTGTGTATGTGTTCACAGATACCTTTCTGGAGCCAGCACTTGAGACACTGGCAAGATGATGTGATAGAGTCCAGATTTACAGACATATTTGTATTGGCTGTGAATGACAATAGAATATGAAAAACAAGGTTCTTAGTATTGCAAACAATTATTAGTATTGCAAACAAAAATAATGATATTAAAAGGAAAAAAAATTACCCAAAAGTATATTTTTTAAAGTATAATTTACAGACATATTTGTATTGGCTGTGAATGACAATAGAATATGAAAAACAAGTGTAATATTTGCAAATGGTTATATTAGCAGAACACTGCATCTACAATATTATGTGAAGGATGGTTTTATCCTTCATTAAACTGTTACATTTGAAAGTTATAAAACATTTTTTTTGAGAATATCTACATAAGCTCAGCAATTGTATTCGTCTCATATTACTCTGTAGGCTACTCAGTACAAGAAGAGTGCCATCCTCCTGCATCTTACATCTGCCTGTAGTTATTGAACTGCCTGCAAACTCTGTCATATCCAGTATGGAGTGTCATGCACTCCACCCCTCCTGCCACCTGACTGCACATGTCCATAACCTGTAGTACATTACATAGATGGAAGGAACTTCATCACCAGCTGGAGACTTGAATACATACCCTCACCCAGAGAGCTGTGCATGTCAGTGTGTTGGAAAGACAGAACCTCACCCAGAGAGCTGTGCATGTCAGTGTGTTGGAAAGACAGAACCTCACCCAGAGAGCTGTGTATGTCAGTGGGTTGGAAAGACAGAACCTCACCCAGAGAGCTGTGCATGTCAGTGTGTTGGAAAGACAGAACCTCACCCAGAGAGCTGTGCATGTCAGTGTGTTGGAAAGACAGAACCTCACCCAGAGAGCTGTGCATGTCAGTGTGTTGGAAAGACAGAACCTCACCCAGAGAGCTGTGCATGTCAGTGTGTTGGAAAGACAGAACCTCACCCAGAGAGCTGTGCATGTCAGTGTGTTGGAAAGACAGAACCTCACCCAGAGAGCTGTGCATGTCAGTGTGTTGGAAAGACAGAACCTCACCCAGAGAGCTGTGTATGTCAGTGTGTTGGAAAGACAGAACCCCACCCAGAGAGCTGTGTATGTCAGTGTGTTGGAAAGACAGAACCTCACCCAGAGAGCTGTGTATGTCAGTGTGTTGGAAAGACAGAACCTCACCCAGAAAGCTGTGAGCAGTGTGTTAGAAAGACAGAACCTCACCCAGAGAGCTGTGTATGTCAGTGTGTTGGAAAGACAGAACCTCACCCAGAAAGCTGTGAGCAGTGTGTTAGAAAGACAGAACCTCACCCAGAGAGCTGTGAGCAGTGTGTTAGAAAGACAGAACCTCACCCAGAGAGCTGTGCATGTCAGTGTGTTAGAAAGACAGAACCTCACCCAGAAAGCTGTGAGCAGTGTGTTAGAAAGACAGAACCTCACCCAGAGAGCTGTGAGCAGTGTGTTAAAAAGACAGAACCTCACCCAGAGAGCTGTGAGCAGTGTGTTAAAAAGACAGAACCTCACCCAGAGAGCTGTGAGCAGTGTGTTAGAAAGACAGAACCTCACCCAGAGAGCTGTGAGCAGTGTGTTAAAAAGACAGAATCTCACCCAGAGAGCTGTGAGCAGTGTGTTAAAAAGACAGAACCTCACCCAGAGAGCTGTGAGCAGTGTGTTAGACAACCAAATCCTTAGATTTGGGCAAATAGACCATAGAAATGCCAGTCTAGCTCTGGTTAGACAGCTGAAGTTGTACTCTACTCTCAACTGATTTTTGATTTGTTAGGTAAAGTGTAGGCACACTGTCTTTATATAAGCACATCGATATGATTTTTACAGCAGAACATGTTTTGTCTTTGCAACATGAACACATCCATAGATTTTTAGTTGATGTATCACTCAAGCTGGGTGATGTTTGTGCCATGTCTACACGTAGCCTACACCTTTAGGGATATTAGTTCCGGGATTTGTCTCCCGGGAAAGATATAACAGCGGACATAAGGAGAGACGAGACTAGACAAAACTAGCCAGTTGTAGAATATTGTGTTATAGGACAGTGGAGCTGACTGAAGGTCGCGGGCATTCGACTGGAAGTAGTTGATATTGTTTCCACAGTATACAACGCAAGGCGTGGTAGAACGAGCGTCTTAGGAAACACATTCCAGGCCCTGGCTATTGCTATCATGCCATAACTGATTTGAAAGAGAAATATCAGCTATAATCTAAAGAAAAAAGGGTTCCAAAAAAGGGTTCTTAGGCTGTCCCCATAGGTGAACCCTTTTGGGTTCCATGTAGTACCATCTGTGGAAAGGGTTCTACATGGAATCCAAAAAGGTTCTTGGTATTGCAAACAATTCTTAGTATAAACAAAAATAATGATATTAAAAGGGGAAACAATACCCAAAAGTATTGATAGCAAAAACAAAATATTGCTATTAAATACTTTAAAACCCCAAATTTTTGTTTGTTGATAATGCGATTAAATAAAGTGCCTCCCTCTTTGCTGCAATTTTCCCTATTTTTGGTTATGTTACCCGGCCTTTGCTTTCGCTGCTTTTTTCCAGTTGCAAGCTGTGGCACATTCAGTCTCGCAACTTAGCAAATCTAATCACATTGTATTTGTCAAATGCGCCGAATACAACAAGTGTAGACATTACAGTGAAATGCTTACTTACAAGCCCCTAACCAACAATGCAGTTTTAAGAAAATACCCCCTAAAAAGTAAGAGATGAAAATAACAAATAATTAAAGAACAGCAGTAAATAACAATATCGAGGCTATATACAGGGGTTAACGGGTCAATGTGTGGGGGCACCGGCGTCGAGGTAGTTGAGGTAATATGTACATACATCCCTGCATCCCACTGCTGGTTTGCCTTTGAAGCTAAGCAGGGTTGGTCCTGGTCAATCCCTGGATTAGAGACCAAATCTGTTTGAAAACCACGGGTCTAACTCATGTGAAGATTAAAAAGATTATTTTGTACGGGTACTATCATCCTGGCTATTATTACCAGTCCACTCATTTTAGATCTACATAAGATCTACGTCCTTTCAGGCTAGAGGTGTAGACTCTGTCCAGCCCCCATAGATGATATAACTTCCAGGGCATAGAGCATCTCCAAGGGTAGTCAAGGGGATGTGGAATCCTTGAAAGCATGATTCCTTACCTGCAGGGAGGTTCTGTAGCTGGAGAGCTGGAGAGAGAGAAGCGCTCACTGAGGAAACATCTGAAAGAGTCATCCAGTCAGATTCAAGGTCATCCAACAGCCAGCAGGATGAAAGCGTCATGCCTGCCGATCCAGCACACACTGAGCTGAGCTTGAGCCGAGCCTTCTTGCCTGCAGCACCATGGGTAGCATTAGTCCAGTACAGAGAGAGGAGGAGAGAGGGGAGGAAGGGGAGAGGATAGAAAAGGAGGAGGTGGTATCTTTAGTTAGAATGAGAACAAAACCTTACTATTATATCTGTTCTCACTCATACCTAACTAATAGATTTAAAAGAGGAGAGGCGAGGAGGATGGGGTGAGGATGCGGAAGGGAGGGAGGGAGGAGGGGGGAAAGGGGAGGAAGAGAAGGAAGTAGAACGAATGAAGTAGGGGCATGGTCCAGAAGGAGGAGAAGGTGGCATCTTTCGCAAGAAAAATAACAAAACTTTACTATTAGATCTAATCTCACTCAGGAGTCTACCTAACAAATGGACGAAGTCCACTGCCCTGCACTGTAGATGTAGCATGGTGAAGACAAGTTGTATGGTGTGAATTCGGCTTGTTTTCCCCACAAGCAGTACATGTGTTTGTGTATCAGTGGAGCGTAAACAAAGTGTCACTTCTATGGTTTTATTATTCCTTTAGCACCATTGATCGATCTGGAACAATCCCTCTGTTTAACAGACCATTACACCAACTAAGCTCTGCTACAGTACCAGACTGACTGTGTGAAACAGTGTGAACGTACTTGCGGTTGGACCTGCTACCTCCTCCTATCGCTGAGCATCTGGCATTCATATCAGGGCCAGCGGGATTTCTTATTTTTAGTCTAAGTGCAAAAAGAGAGAGAGAGAGAGAGAGAGAGAGAGAGAGAGAGAGAGAGAGAGAGAGAGAGAGAGAGAGAGAGACTTGACTGCTCTGTGCCTGCATGAGGTGCACAGTTACTTCACTACAGGGGAGAAGGATCCACCGTGCTGGACTCTAGCAGCTAAAGGAACCAGTTAGAACTGTTGAAACCCATGGTGTAATTACAAGGAGGTTCCTTCTCTGATCCTTGTTTCCTCTTTAGGGCTCCTCAGCAAGATGTTCTTGACTATTTAAAAATGGCTATCTTTGTTCTATTGATTTATTTATTGCCTTTAATTGACCAGGTAACCTATAGAGAATACATTACCTTACACAATAACAACCTGCTTAAGGGGGAGTAATGATACAATATAGTACAGTTTTCTTTGGTGGAGCATTGTGTAACTTGATTAGCTTGGTGATTAGCTTGGAGATTTCTAAAAGCAACATGTTCATAAGCTCCCAAATGAAAAAGACAAACTCAGATTGTATAATGAATTGCAAATAAGACTACCCAGCTAGCAAATAATGTTCTGAGAACCAAATGTTTCTTAGAGCTTGGTGAGAGTGTGGTAGTTGCTTGGCTTTGGAACATTCTCACAACGTTTAAGGAACTTGACAAAAAAATATATATTTGTTATTTCATTACTTTAACAGAATATTTCCTAAAAGTTCAAACATGGTTACATTTCATTTCAATTTTGGTAATGTTCGAAGAGCATTCTCTCCTCTGGTTTGACAGTGGGTATGTTCTCAAATAGTCCAGAGAATGTTTTTGTGGAGAAGGGCGGGGGATTGGAGGGAATCTAAGGGGATTCCTCGGTTGCTCGCTGGAATGGGAAGGGATGGGAGTCATGCTTTCTTCGGGGTGGGAAGGGTGGGGGTTAAAGGGGGTTTGGAAAGCATGGTTTCTCTGTGGGGAGGGAGGATGCGGGAGAATGGATGGGGACTGAGAGAGGGGAATGGGCCGGGGTTATCTTTGCATGCCTTTATTTGAATGTTTTTGTGCCTGTAACCCCCCCTCTGATTTTTTTTTCATGACAAAACAAAATAATAAGTTAGTCACAGAAAAAGAAACAACACTATTCTGTGGGAATTTCATTACTTCAGCATAATGTTTCCTAAAGATTTTGATATGATAATGTAAAGAAAACTTTCCATACAAACCACAACAAACATGCAGTAACATTCAGAGAACATTCTAAGAATGTTATTTAAAAACATATACATTCTGTTCTCGGCATCAATAAAACTCTCTCTATCCTCTATCTTGTTAAGTGTGTTCAGGTGTGTTGGCCGTGTCCACTAATTGGCCACACCTGATCTTAATGAGTGCTTGTTTCCATTGAAATGGGCTTTGTGTGCGTAATAAAACATGGCATGCTAGCTCCATCCTTGTGGCACAGTGGACGAAAAAAAGAAATGTTTGCATGATAAGTGTCTAAGGAAATAAATGTCCATGTGTCCTATCTGTGCTTGGAGTTCTTAAAAGTTTGATTGAAACATTCAGTTAAAGTTTGAAGGAAGTTACTCAAAAACCTTCCAAATAACCTATAGTTTTCATGATCAGAGCTTTAATAAAACCTCCCAGTAAAACTTTCCAGGGACCAGAATAAAACATTCTCAGAACCTCCCTGCAATTTAAAAATAAACATTCCAAGAAGAGGCTAAATGTTCACGTCAGTTCACAGAACGTTTACAAAACTATGGCTTTCGTTACTACAACCAATGTGAAACCCAAAACACAACTTCCAAGGAACCAATGTGCTAGCTGGGTATTATGTAATACTTTAGTTAATAGTATGCAGAATGCTGTTTCACATTGGAGACCCAAATATTGTCAGAGCTTGTGGATGGATTGTGCTGCAAAGCTTTAATTAAAATCAAAAGGAATATTGTCGTTTTCCAAATGGCTAATCCATCAACCTCAACTGTGCAGGTTTTAAATCATTGATGAATGATCCATATCATTTCCTTATGGGGACCAGGAAACACTATATTGAGATGTTAAAATCTAAAAACATCCACACAATACTAGACCTAGAAATATAATTCCTAAAATGGACATTCCCATTCAAGTCAACTTTTCTGAGACTTTTTTTCTAGATTGTAGATATTCTATTTATTTTGTGAAAAAGAACCCTGGAGTTATGAACACTCCCACGATGGCACAAATACATGCAGTTCTCCTGCTTGCACACAAAGGAACACACACACACAAGCATATACACACACAAAAACACACACATGCACACCCAAACGCTCACGCACAAGCACACACACACAGGGCATACACATATCAAATGTATACCGCGGCAGTCATGCAGAACATCCTTTACTAAAACATTTCACAGTCAGAATGAGAAACATACACTGAACGTACAAAACATTAGGAAAACCATCCCAATTTTGAGTTGAAACCCATTTTGCCCTCAGACCAGCCTCAATTCCTTGGGAAATGGACCTCACAAGGTGTCGAAAGCGTTCCACAGGGATGCTGGCCCATGTTGACTCCAATGCTTCCCACAGTTTTATCAATTTGGCTGGATGTGTCACACCCTGATCTGTTTCACCTGTCTTGTGCTTGTCTCCACCCCCACCAGGTGTTTCCTTAACACAGGAAAAATGAAACATCCTCTCACTGTCAACTGCATTTATTTTCAGCAAATTTAACATGTGTAAATATTTGAATGAACATAAGACTCAACAACTGAGACATAAACTGAACAAGTTCCACAGACATGTGACTAACACAAATGGAATAATGTGTCCCTGAACAAAGGGGGGTCAAAATAAAAATAACAGTCAGCATTAAGTACTGCAATGCATCTCCTCCTCGTGGACTGCACCAGATTTGCCCGTTCCTTCTGTGAGATGTTACCCCACTCATCCAACAAGGCACCTGCAAGTTCCCGGACATTTCTGGGGGGATGGCCCAAGCCCTCACCCTCCGAACCAACACTGACATTCCTGTCTTGCAGGAAATCACACACAGAACGAGCAGTATGGCTGGTGGCATTGTCATGCTGGAGGGTCATGTCAAGATGAGCCTGCAGGAAGGATACCACAAGAGGGAGGATGATGTCTTCCCTGTAATGCACAGCGTTGAGATTGCCTGCAATGACAGCACGCTCAATCCGATGATGCTGTGACACACCGCACCAGACCATGATGGACCCTCCACCTCCAAATCGATCCCGCTCCAGAATATAGGCCTCGGTGTAACGCTCATTCCCTCAACGATAAACGCGAATCTGACCATCACCTCTGGTGAGACTCTGACTCGTCAGGGAAGAGTACGTTTTGCCATTCCTGTCTGGTCCAGCGACGGTGGGTTTGTGCCCAAAGGCGATGTTGTTGCCAGTGATGTCCTACAAGCCCTCAGTCGACCCTCTCTCCACCTATTGAGGACAGTCTGAGCACTGTTGGAGGGATTGTGCGTTCCTGGTGTAACTCGGGCAGTTGTTGTTGCCATCCTGTACCTGTCCCGCAGGTGTGATGTTTGGATGTACCTATCCTGTGCAGGTGTTGTTACACATGGTCTGCCACTGCGAGGATGATCAGCTGTCCGTCCAATCTACCTGTAGCACTGTCTTAGGCGTCTCACAGTACGGACATTGCAATTTATTGCCCCGGCCACATCTGCAGTCCTCATGCCTCCTTGCATTATGCCTAAGGCACATTTACACAGATGACCAGGAACCCTGGGCATCTTTCTTTTGGTGTTATACAGAGTCAGTAGAAAGGCCTCTTTAGTGTCCTAAGTTTTCATAACTGTGACCTTAATTGCCTAACGTCTGTAAGCTGTTATTGTCTTAATAACCGTTCCACTGGTGCATGTTCATTAATTGTTTATGGATCATTGAACAAGCATGGGAAACGGTGTTTAAACCCTTTACAATTTACAAGATCTGTGAAGTTATACAAATTATCTTTGAAAGACAGGGTCCTGAAAAAGAGACGTTTCTTTTTTTGCTGAGTTTACTTCGCCATTATCCCCAAGGTTCCGTTCACGTGGTCCCCAGCAGTTGGTTGGGCGTTTTCAGATGTCAAGCATGGATTCACCACAGCCCCCATCTTAATGCATCCGGACCCGTCCCTTTAGTTTGTGGTGGAGGTCGACGCCTCAGACGTTGGAGTGGGAGCCTTCCTGTCCCAGTGGTCTGCCCAGGAGCAAAAGCTACACCCCTGCACTTTCCTGTCCCATCATCTTAATTCTGCTGAGAGTATATACCTCGTGGGAAATCGGGAACTTCTTGCTGTGAAGATAGCACTGGAGGAGTGGAGACACTGGCTAGAAGGGGTGGGAAATCCATTCTTAGTGTGGACCGACCATAAGAATCTGTATTATCTCCGCACCGCCAAGTGCCTCAAATCAACCATCTCCTATTCCATGAATGTGAAGCCTGATGCTCTCTCTGGTTTGTATAGATCTGTAGCCACACCATCTGACCCAGAGACTATCCTCCCTACCTCCTGCCTGGCAGCTACACCCGTCTGGGGTATCGAGAGCCTGTTCTGCAAGACACAGCATTCCCAGACCCTGGCGGGCCCACCATGGTTCCTAACGTCTCCACTTTCGTCGCCGCCTGCACTTTGTGTGCGCAGAATAAGACTCTGTGGCAAGATGCGATATGCCTCCTTCAACCACTCCCTGTTCTTCATCATCCCTGGTCCCATATATCCCTGGACTTTGTCACTGGTCTCCCTCCGTCTGCTGGCAAAACCACCATCCTTACGGTAATGGACAGGTTTTCCAAAGACGCCCATTTCATTCCTCTTCGCAGGTTACCCTCAGCCAAGGAGACGGCACAGCTCATGGTACAGGATGTCTTCCGGATCCATGGACTTCCCATCGACATGCTATCTGATCGTTGTCCTAAGTTCTCGTCCCGATTGTGCATCCTCCAGTGTTTTATCCCCAATCTAACGGCTAGTTGGAGTGAGCCAATCAGGACCTGGAGACGACTCTTCATTGCCTCATCTTTGCCAACCCCACCACCTGAAGCCAGCAACCCTTTCCTGCTCAGCCACTGGTTTCTCGCCCTTCGAGTGTTCCTTGGGTTACTGGCCTCCGCTCTTCCCCGGGTAAGAGGAATAAGTCAGCATACCCTCGGCCCAGATGTTCAGTCGCTGCTGTCGGCGTACCTGGAAGAGAGCCCGGCTCCGGACCCTGGCTCCCCGCTATCGTCTTGGGCAAAGGGTATGGCTCTCCACTCAGGATCTACCCCTCCGGGTGGAGTTCTGTAAACTTTCACCCCACTTTATTGGCCCTTTCCCAGTTTCTAAAGTCCTTAGCCCCACTGCTGTTTGTATTATGTTGCCCCGCACCCTCTGTATACATTCCATTTGCCATGTGTCTAGGATTAAACCTCTGTCTCACAGCCGTTTTTCTCATGTTTCCAAAAAAAGCCAGGAGGGAGAAGAGATGACTCGGTTGACCGTTTTTTTGTGTGGATTAATTGGCGGAGTAGAGGACCTTGTGCATTTCAGGTAAAATAACAACTCAATGTTTATATCCCAGGACAAATGAGCAACTGCAAGCTAGCTAAATAGGACAAATTATCTAGCAAGTGCAAGCTAGCTGGTTAAATTGCCATATATGTTTAATGGTTTTCGACCTGTCCCCAAATTAATGTAATTGGTTCAGAGTTTGTGAACCTGCGTGTCGTGATCGCGTTTGGTGTGGGGGGGGAAATACATTTATGCACAATGGCGCACGATGGGACACACGCGCAGACGGTTTAGGTTCCGTGTTAGAGTGAATAATAATTTAATTTAGCAAAACTGCAGTGAAAAGAAATAACACACACACAAAGAGGAACTGAAACAAAAATTGTGTATAAGATACAGTGTGGTCCGGAATTATGCATTAGTATGTTATACTAACTGTCACACCCTGACCATAGTTTGCTTTGTATGTTTCTATGCTTTGTTTGGTCAGGGTGAGATCTGAGTGGGCATTCTATGTTGTGTGTCTAGTTTGTCTGTTTCTGTGTTTGGCCTGATATGGTTCTCAATCAGAGGCAGGTGTTAGTCATTGTCTCTGATTGGGAACCATATTTAGGTAGCCTGTTCGGTGTTGAGTTTTGTGGGTGATTGTCCCTGTCTTTGTGTTTGTTACACCAGATAGGGATGTTTTCGTTTTTTTCACGGTTTCTTGTTTTTTGTATATTGTTCTATTTTCATCTTTATTAAATATATATCACAATAACCACGCTGCGTTTTGGTCCTCCTCTCCTTCAACAGAAGAATCCCGTTACATTAACACAATAGCTTTAGTTTTAGTTTAACAGGTAATAAAAAACATTGTCAGAAAGATGATGATTGGATCCTGTTTTCAATACTCCAGCAACTTCACCTTGCAAGGATACTGACACTGAGAATTTAGTTTTGTTTTATGAGATTGGAGAACATATTGGGAGGGATCCTAGACCATTCCTCCATACAGAATCTTTCCAGATCCTTCATATCTTTCATCTGTGCTTAAGGACGGCCCTTTTCAATTCAAACCACAGGTTTTCAATGGGGTTGAAGTCCAGAGACTGAGATGGCTATTGCAACATTTAGATTTTGTGGTCAATTAACAATTTCTTTGTGGATTTTGTTGTGTGCTTGGGGTTATTGTCTTTCTGGAAGATTCAATTGCCGCCAAGTTTCAGCCTCCTGGCAGATGCAACTAGGTATTTGGCAAATATGTTGTGGCACTGTGTAAAGTTAATTATGCCGTTGACCTTAACAAGGGACCAGTAGCCCCATAACATCAAAGATCCACCACCATATTTTGCAGTAGGGATGAGGTATCTTCTGCATATGGATTGTTCTTTCAAAGACCAATCCCACCATTGGTGTGCGTGGCCAATGAGCTCTATTTTCATGTAATTGTCCATTTTTTTTTAGCATACAATATAGTTCAGTATTTTTTGCATATTTATATCAAGGGATTCAACAATTCTGGACCCCACTGTATTCTTCAGTGGATTTTACTTATAGTCTGCAAATGTGCTCAAATGTAATGTTTTAAAAGTATGACGAAACACTGCCACTTTATTTTGAAAGGCAACAGCTAGTGTTGTGATGTAGAAGAAGTCAGGCTGAGGCTTGTATTGAGTTGCCTGCCCCCTATTGATTGTTAACTGCCAAATCTATCAATCAACCTGCAGGAATGACAACAAATTGATCCTCTTAATTAAGAAGTAATATGTCAGAGCTAAAACCCCCTCAAGAAGATGTCAACTTGTACACACACACACACACACACACACACACACACACACACACACACACACACACACACACACACACACACACACACACAGACACAGAGAGAGAAACAGTCAACCTGCACAGTTTAGTTTTCAAAGCTTCTCCGCACAATTTCAAACACTTGTGTATCCAGTTATATTGTGTCAATTTCCTTCAAAATACAACGTTTTGGTTTCCTTTAATGTTTGGCTTTGTGGAATTAAATCGCTAATAAGCAACACATACATTATTTAACTTTAAATCTGAGGCATTTAGCAGATACTCATATCCAGAACATCTTACAATTAGTAAATTCAGTTGATGCATAGCTAGGTGAGACAACCACCTATCACAGAAGTAGCAAGTACATTTTCCCTCAATAAAGAAGTTATCAGCCAAGTCAGTGCCAGTATGAAAATATAAGTGTAGTTTTTTTTCTGTCATGGGATTTATTTAAGATACTATTTGAAGAGGTAGGGTTTCAAACATTTCCGGGAAGATGGGCAGGGACTCCTCTGTCCAGCTTGTTCCACCATTGAGGTGACAGGACAGAGAAGAGCTTTGAATGGGCTGACCCCGTCGGGGTGAGAGGGCAGAGAGACTAGAGGTGACAGCACGGACTACATGGGTTTGGGTTTAGGTTTTGAGCATACAATAAAAAAATAAATACAATTCGAAATCCTGTGTAGACTAGTAAGTGAAAACATGCATTATATTTACCATTAGGTCACCGCACTCAAAATGTATGTATTGCATTATTTAGTTGGATTCAGTTAACAGCAGAGTATCTAATGATGTGTAAATATGAATTTGTTCTTAATTAACTGACTTGTAGGTTAAATAAAGGTAGATTTTTATATATATATATATATATATATGTTACAGTTGAAGACGGAAGTTTAGACAAATACCTTTCAACTCAGTTAATCCTAGTAAAAATTCCCTGTCTTAGGTCAGTTAGGATCACCACTTTATTGTAAGAATGTGAAATGTCAGAATAATAGTAGAGAGAAGGATTTATTTCAGCTTTTATTTCTATCATCACATTCCCAGTGGGTCAGAAGTTTACATACATGGTTGGAATGGTGTTCTTCAGCTTGCAAGCGTCCCCCTTTTTCCTCCAAACATAACAATGGTCATTAAGCAGTTCTATTTTTGTTTCATCAGAACAGAGGACTTTTCTCCAAAAAGTACGATCTTTGTCCCCATGTGCAGTTGCAAATCACAGTCTGGCTTTTTTATGGCAGTTTTGGAGCAGTGGCTTCTTCCTTGCTGAGCGGCTTTTCAGGTTATGTCGATATAGGACTCGTTTTACTGTGGATATAGATATGTTTGAACCTCTTTCCTACAGCATCTTCACAAGGTCCTTTGCTGTTGTTCTGGGATTGATTTGCACTTTTCACACCAAAGTACGTTCATGACAGAATGCATCTCTTTCCTGAGCAGTATGATGGCTGCGTGGTCCCATGGTGTTTATACTTGCGTACTATTGTTTGTACAGATGAACTTGGTACCTTCAGGTGTTTGGAAATTGCTCCCAAGGATGAACCAGACTTGTGGAGGTCTACAATTTTTTTCTGAGGTCTTGGCTGATTTCATTTGATTTTCCCATGATGTCAAGCAAAGAGGCACAGTTTGAGAGTAGGCCTTGAAATACATCCACAGGTACACCTCCAATTGACTCAAATGATGTCAATTATCCTATCAGAAGCTTCTAAAGCCATGACATCATTTTCTGGAATTTTCCAAGCTGTTTATAGGCACAGTCAACTTAGTGTATGTAAACTTCTGATGTTCTAACGGACTTTCCAAAATTATTGTTTGTTAACGAGAAATTTGTGGAGTGGTTGAAAAACAGGTTTTAATGACTCCAAACTAAGTGTATGTAAACTTCCGACTTCAACTGTATATTTATATATATATTTATATATATACAGTGGGGCAAAAAAGTGGCCTAGCCAGTCTCCAGATCTCAACCCCATAGAAAATCTTTGGAGGGAGTTGAAAGTCAGTGTTGCCCAGCAACAGCCCCAAAACATCACTGCTCTAGAGGAGATCTGCATGGAGGAATGGGCCAAAATACCAGCAACAGTGTGTGAAAACCTTGTGAAGACTTACAGAAAACGTTTGACCTCTGTCATTGCCAACAAAGGGTATATAACAAAGTATTGAGATCATTTTTTGTTATTGACCAAATACTTATTTTCCACCATAATTTGCAAATAAATTCATTAAAAATCCTACAATGTGATTTTCTTGATTTTATTTCTCATTTTGTCTGTCATAGTTGAAGTGTACCTATGATTAAAATTACAGGCCTCTCTCATATTTTTAAGTGGGAGAACTTGCACAATTGGTGGCTGACTAAATACTTTTTTGCCCCACTGTATATATTATATTCTCCTACATTCAATAAAAAAATGTCCATCAGCAAAACCTCTGCATTCTTAATAGCCCACTATTCATTATATAGTGCACTACTTTTGCCCATAGACAACTTACATTTAAAAGTTCTTAAGGATCGGCATTCAGTCAAGAGGACAGATATAAATCATGAGGCGGGTTATGTTAAGACCGCAGATTTTAGAGTCACAACAAATGTCGGTATATAGAAGTCTTATAACGGCTGCAAACGTTAATTCTTGTTAATATAACTGCACTGTCCAATTTACAGTAGCTATTACTGCAAAGAAATACCATGCTATTGTCTGAGGAGAGCTCCTAACAACAAAACACTTTTTTCAATACGATAGGTTTGATAAATTCACCTCTGAAGGTGAAATATGTACTTAAATTCTGAAATCTTGCTCTGATTTATCATCTAAAGGGTTCCATAGATAACATGAAGTGTTGTTTTGTTAGATAAAATAATTTTATAATTTTTCATATCCTAAAAAGATCCACATAACATGCACGATCAATCTTGTATTTCCGCTCGTTCAATTTGCAAAGAAAGGAATCTGGGAAAATCTCACCCTAAACGTTGTTTCAACGAGTTAAATCATGTTCGTATCTATTCCTCAGAGATCATAGAAGGTAACAAGACTTCACAATTTCATTAGGGGTGTAGTATATCCTATAGGACACCATATTTGGTCAGAGAGCGAAGCCTTCATGGCACGCCGATGATGCGGGCGCCCATCACGTGAACAACTGTATCTTTGTCAAATAAACACCAATCATAACTCTGAGTATTATAAGGATATTCAGAGTTATGAAGTTATGAAAACTGGTTGTTTTGCAAATGTGGAAATTATAATATGGCTACTAATACTTGGAAAGCTCAATCAAAGTCCAAGTATACAGATTTGATGATATTCTTGCAGAAAAATTGAATATGAATGTCTCCTTCACGATTTTCCCAAATGTACCTGGAGACTTCACACTAAAAGTCTTGAGGATCAGTCATACTCCAAGTTATCCATCTGAAACTTTGCACATACACTGCTCCATTATTGTGGACACTATCAGAATTACAAGAGTGATGCTATAATAGTGACCTTTCTCTTGCATTTCAAAGAAGATGGTAAAAAAAACACTGGTTGGTTTCTTCTTTGTATTTTCTTCTACCAGATCTATTGTGTTATATTCTCCTACATTCCATTCACATTTCCACAAACTTCTAAATGTTTATTTTCAAATGGTACCAAGGATATGCATTTCCTTGCTTCAGGGCCTGAGCTACAGGCAGTTAGATTTGTGTATGTCATAAGGGCGAAAATTGGGAAAAAAAGGGGGCTATGTATGGACAGCAAACTCTGAATTTTAAACTCACCATGAAATGCAAAGAGTAAATGGGAGAAAGGGAAAACTAGTGTAAAACAACACCCTGTTATTGTGCATCCCAAATGGTACCCTATTCCCTTATTGTACACTAAGGGCCCTTGTCAAAATCATTGCAGTAAATAGGGAATAGGGCGCCATTTGGGACACTTGAGTGTGAAAAACCAAGCAACTTCTAGACAGCAATTTCATCACCTCCAATCACACAGAGCAGATGCAGGTCTAGGTCGAGCTAAAGGGGTAACATATCAAGAGAAACTTAATTGAATATGACAGCAATTGTATAGGTTTTGTTACTGTGTGTATTGCTTGATGAGTCATTTAATAAAAAATATGGTGTGTTTAACAAAACAGAGGTGGGGTGCCACTTTGGTATTATTTCAATTAAGGACTCTAACTTTAATGACCTTGATCCAAATATATTTTTGGTAACACTTTACAGGACATTAGAAGAGGGTCATACAGCATGCTCATAACAAGTCTTACAATGCATAATAACTGCATTATAATGTATTATACCTATGACATTAAATATCATGTAATGTTCATGTTAGCATATTTTTAATACAGAGCTACCAAGGATATCTACAGAATAATGGCACCAAAGCTACTAAGGTTTCCTTTGTTAAGTAAGTATTATACAAGACTGAGTAAAGCCATAATGATGTGTTTATATGAATAGCCTAAATGAAATGAACAATACTAGCAGGCAGGGACAGGAACTGATGCATTCTTGAATTGTGTTGTAAATAATACATGACTTAAAAATGGCATGTTAGTGTTGTTGGGCATGTCTTACCATGTGTCCCAAATCGGACACTATTCTCTATATAGTGCACTTCTTTTGACCAGAGCCCAAGCTAGTTATCTAGCTTGCTTTTGCTAGCTAATCTGTCCTGGGATATAAACATTGGGTTGTTATTTTAACTGAAATGCACAAGGTCCTCTAATCCACCGATAAAGGGGTAAACCACGTTTGTTTCTAGTAATCTCTCCTCCTTCAGGATTCTTCTTCTTTGGACTTTATATGGAGGTTGGCAACCAACTTTAATGTGCATTATCACCACCAACTGGACTGAAGTGGGGACATCAGTTCATATTTCAGTCACATGCTAACATCACCTCTTCTCTGCTCAGCAGTCTGGTTAGTTCAGCTCTTAGCTCTGTCAGTGTCTTTGTGTGTGTGTGGTCACATGACAGTTCATGGCAGTTGTGAGTGACCAGTACCAGCTTCAGGAACATGGCTTGACATAGACACCTCTCCTTAACTGCACAGCCCTCCTGTATCATAGACTTGTTCTGTACCATGCTGTAAAATTAAATAGGCCTGGACATCCATAGAACATGTTACAGGATTATTCCATCTCCAGCCAACCAGCCCAAGGAGCCTTAGTGTTATGCGGCCGGAGCAGGTGAACCCAAGTGCAGACTCAAATGAGGAGACAGGGATAAGGTAACTAAGGTATTTATTGAAAATCAGGGGAGATGGGGTGCAGGCCAGGAGAAGCTCGACGGGTAGTAGGGAACCAGGAACTGAGGCTGAGGCTGGGGCAAGGGGAGTAGGGGCAGGGTAAGCAGGTCTGGAGCGGAATCCAAGAAAGCAGTAGAGTGGGGTCCAGGGCAGGAAAGCAGGACTGATGAGATGAGGGATTGGAGACAGGGACCAGAGTCAGAGCGGACAGATTGCAGACTGACTGGGCAGATGCTACAAATTGGAAGTGTGGAAGTGGCAGGGCTGAATATTTGTAGAGAACTTGATTATGGAACAGGTTGCAGCTGGTGGGGATCTGCTCTACCTCCAGCACACCTGTCTCCACTCACCCAATCTCTCACACACACACACACACACACACACACACACACACACACACACACACACACAGAGAGAGGGGGAGAGCAGGAGTGGTGGCAGGTTGGGGAGACACAGGATGAGAAGTAAAGGGCGTGGCTGGAGCAGATTTAACACTTAATCATTTAATATAGCAAAAGTGCAGAGCTGAAAATAAATTACACACACACACACAAAGCGACTGACACAAAAATTGTGTGTGTGTGTGTGTGTGTGTGTGTGTGTGTGTGTGTGTGTGTGTGTGTGTGTGTGTGTGTGTGTGTGTGTGTGTGTGTGTGTGTGTGTGTGTGTGTGTGTGTGTGTGTGAGAGAGAGATTGTGTGAGATTGTGTGAGTGGAGATAGGTGTGCTGAAGGTAGAGCAGATCCCCACCAGCTGCAACCTGTTCCATAATCTAGGTCTGGAATTAATTGATTCCTTGATAAAGATTAGCAAACAATAAATTATACAAATACTGAGCTACAGTGGCAAGAAAAAGTATGTGAACCCTTTGGAAATAAATCTATTTTGATCTGATCTTCATACAAGTCACAACAATAGACAAACATAGTGTGCCTAAACTAATAACACACAAATTATTGTATTTTTCTGTCCATATTGAATACAACATTTAAACATTCACAGAGTAGGTTGGAAAAAGTATGTGAACCCCTAGGCTAATGACTTCTCCAAAAGCTAATTGGAGTCAGGAGTCAGCTAATCTGGAGTCCAATCAATGAGACAAGATTGGAGATGTTGGTTAGAGCTGCCTTGCCCTATAAAAAACACTCACAAAATTGGAGTTTGCTATTCACAAGAAGCATTGCCTGATGTGAAACAGGGCTCCGGGCAGCCGAGCGGAAATGGAGGAAAACTCGCCTCCCTGCGGACCTGGCATCCTTTCACTCCCTCCTCTCTACATTTTCCTCCTCTGTCTCTGCTGCTAAAGCCACTTTCTACCATTCTAAATTCCAAGCATCCGCCTCTAACCCTAGGAAGCTCTTTGCCACCTTCTCCTCCCTCCTGAATCCCCCCCCCTCCCTCCTCCCTCTCTGCAGATGACTTCGTCAACCATTTTGAAAAGAAGGTCGATGACATCCGATCCTCGTTTGCTAAGTCAAACGACACCGCTGGTTCTGCTCACACTCCCTACCCTATGCTCTGACCTCTTTCTCCCCTCTCTCTCCAGATGAAATCTCGCGTCTTGTGACGGCCGGCCGCCCAACAACCTGCCCGCTTGACCCTATCCCCTCCTCTCTTCTCCAGACCATTTCCGGAGACCTTCTCCCTTACCTCACCTCGCTCATCAACTCATCCCTGACCGCTGGCTACGTCCCTCCCGTCTTCAAGAGAGCGAGAGTTGCACCCCTTCTGAAAAAACCTACACTCGATCCCTCCGATGTCAACAACTACAGACCAGTATCCCTTCTCTCTTTTCTCTCCAAAACTCTTGAGCGTGCCGTCCTTGGCCAGCTCTACCGCTATCTCTCTCAGAATGACCTTCTTGATCCAAATCAGTCAGGTTTCAAGACTAGTCATTCAACTGAGACTGCTCTTCTCTGTATCACGGAGGCGCTCCGCACTGCTAAAGCTAACTCTCTCTCCTCTGCTCTCATCCTTCTAGACCTATCGGCTGCCTTCGATACTGTGAACCATCAGATCCTCCTCTCCACCCTCTCCGAGTTGGGCATCTCCGGCGCGGCCCACGCTTGGATTGCGTCCTACCTGACAGGTCGCTCCTACCAGGTGGCGTGGCGAGAATCTGTCTCCTCACCACGCGCTCTCACCACTGGTGTCCCCAGGGCTCTGTTCTAGGCCCTCTCTTATTCTCGCTATACACCAAGTCACTTGGCTCTGTCATAACCTCACATGGTCTCTCCTATCATTGCTATGCAGACGACACACAATTAATCTTCTCCTTTCCCCCTTCTGATGACCAGGTGGCGAATCGCATCTCTGCATGTCTGGCAGACATATCAGTGTGGATGACGGATCACCACCTCAAGCTGAACCTCAGCAAGACGGAGCTCCTCTTCCTCCCGGGAAGGACTGCCCGTTCCATGATCTCGCCATCACGGTTGACAACTCCATTGTGTCCTCCTCCCAGAGCGCTAAGAACCTTGGCGTGATCCTGGACAACACCCTGACGTTCTCAACTAACATCAAGGCGGTGTCCCGTTCCTGTAGGTTCATGCTCTACAACATCCGCAGAGTACGACCCTGCCTCACACAGGAAGCGGCGCAGGTCCTAATCCAGGCACTTGTCATCTCCCGTCTTGATTACTGCAACTCGCTGTTGGCTGGGCTCCCTGCCTGTGCCATTAAACCCCTACAACTCATCCAGAACGCCGCAGCCCGTCTGGTGTTCAACCTTCCCAAGTTCTCTCACGTCACCCCGCTCCTCCGCTCTCTCCACTGGCTTCCAGTTGAAGCTCGCATCCGCTACAAGACCATGGTGCTCGCCACGGAGCTGTGAGGGGAACGGCACCTCAGTACCTCCAGGCTCTGATCAGGCCCTACACCCAAACAAGGGCACTGCGTTCATCCACCTCTGGCCTGCTCGCCTCCCTACCACTGAGGAAGTACAGTTCCCGCTCAGCCCAGTCAAAACTGTTCGCTGCTCTGGCCCCCAATGGTGGAACAAACTCCCTCACGACGCCAGGACAGCGGAGTCAATCACCACCTTCCGGAGACACCTGAAACCCCACCTCTTCAAGGAATACCTAGGATAGGGTAAGTAAGGGTAAGTAATCCTTCTCACCCCCTTCTCCCCCCCCAACAAGATTTAGATGCAAGTGGCTGTTCCACTGGTTGTCATAAGGTGTATGCACCAATTTGTAAGTCGCTCTGGATAAGAGCGTCTGCTAAATGACTTAAATGTAAATGTAAATGTAAATATGCCTCGAACAAAAGAGATCACTGAAGACAAGATTAAGAATTGTTGACTTGCATTAACCTGGAAAGGGTTACAAAAGTATCTCTAAAAGCCTTGATGTTCATCAGTCCACGGTAAGACAAATTGTCTATAAATGGAGAAAGTTCAGCACTGTTGCTATTCTACCTAGGAGTGGCCGTCCCACAAAGATGACTGCAAGAGCACAGCGCAGAATGCTCAATGAGTATAACAAGAATCCTAGAGTGTTAGCTAAAGACGTACAGAAATCTCTGGAATATGCTAACATCTCTGTTGACGAGTCTACAATACGTAAAACACTAAACAAGCATGGTATTCATGGGAGGACACCACAGAAGAAGCCACTACTGCACATCTGAAGTTAGCAGAAATGCACCTGGATGTTCCACAGCGCTACTGGCAAAATATTCTGTGGACAGATGAAACTACAGTTGAGTTGTTTGGATGGAAGGAACACACAACACTATGTCTAGAGAAAAAGTCACAGCACACCAACATCAAAACCTCACCCCAACTGTAAAGTATGGTGGAGGGAGCATCATGGTTTGGGCTGCTTTGCTGCCTCAAGGCCTGGACAGCTTGCTATCAAATAAGGAAATATTAATTCCCAAGTTTATTAAGACATTTTGCAGGAGAATGTCAGCCTATCTGTCTGCCAATTGAAGCTCAACAGAAGTTGGGTGATGCAACAGGACAACGACCCAAAACACAGAAGTAAATCAACAACAGAATGGCTTCAACAGAAGAAAATACGCCTTCTGGAGTGTCCCAGTCAGTACTTTGTTTTCTTTTGTTCTACTGTATTATTGACTGTATATTTTGTTTATTCCATGTGTAACTCTGTGTTGTTGTATGTGTCGAATTGCTACGCTTTATCTTGGTCAGGTCGCAGTTGCAACTGAGAACTTGTTCTCAACTAGCCTACCTGGTTAAATAAAGGTGAAATAAAAATATTTTTTAAAAACTACAGAAACTACAGACAATGTTTGGTTATTGCTGCCAAAGGAGGGTCAACCAGTTATTAAACCCAAGAGTTCATGTACTTTTTTCGAACCAGCACTGTGAATGTTTACACATTGTGTTCAATCAAGACATGAAAACTTATAATTGTTATTAGTTTAAGAATACTGTTTGTCTATTGTTGTGACCTAGATGAAGATCAGATCAGATTTTATGACCAATTTATGCAGAAATCCAGGTATTTCCAAAGGGTTCACACATTTTCTTGCCATTGTATGCACATTTTTAAAATAAAATGTATTTTATTTTATACCTATACAACATCTTAGATTTAGTTGAACAAGTAATAAAAAAGAGAGGTCAAATTGATTGGATTGCTTATTTTCAATACTCCAGCAACTTCACCATGCAAGGATAATGACAGGGAGCATTTAAAAATAAAATGTTTTCTGAGATTGGAGAACACATTGGGAGGGATCTTAGACCATTCCTCTATACAGAATCTTTCCAGATCCTTCATATCTTTCATCTGTGCTTTAAGTTAAGGACGGTTTTCAATGGGGTTGAAGTCCAGAAACTGAGATGGCCATTGCAACATTTTGATTTTGTGGTTAATGAACCATTTCTTTGTGGATTTTGTTGTGCGCTTGGGTTTATTGTCTTACTGGAAGATACACTTGCAGCCACGCTTTACCCTCCTGGCAGATGTAACTAGGTAATTGGCTAAAATGTTGTGGAACTAGTAATCTCTTCCGTCAGGCTTCTTCTTCTTTGGACTTCATATGCCTCTCCTTAATGTTAATATGTCTTGTCCATTGCTGTTCTAGTTAGTGTTTATTGGCTTATTTCACTGTAGAGCCTCTAGTCCTGCTCACTATACCTTATCCAACCTATTAGTTCCCCCACCCACACATGCAATGCCATCTCCTGGTTTCAATCCAGGCCCTGCAGTGCCTAGCTCCACTCCTATTCCCCAGGCGCTCTCTTTTGACGACTTCTGTAACCGTAATAGCCTTGGTTTCATGCATGTTAACATTAGAAGCCTCCTCCCTAAATTTGTTCTATTCACTGCTTTAGCACACTCTGCCAACCCGGATGTTCAAGCTGTGTCTGAATCCTGGCTTAGGAAGACCACCAAAAATTCTGAAATTTTAATTCCAAACTACAACATTTTCAGACAAGATAGAACTGCCAAAGGGGGCGGTGTTGCAATCTACTGCAAAGATAGCCTGCAGAGTTCTGTCCTACTATCCAGGTCTGTACCCAAACAATTTGAACTTCTACCTTTAAAAATCCACCTCTCTAAAAACAAGTCTCTCACCGTTGCCGCCTGCTATAGACCACCCTCTGCCCCCAGCTGTGCTCTGGACACCATATGTGAACTGATTGCCCCCCAACTATCTTCAGAGCTCGTGCTGCTAGGCGACCTAAACTGGAACATGCTTAACACCCCAGCCATCCTACAATCTAAACTTGATGCCCTCAATCTCACACAAATTATCAATGAACCTACCAGGTACCTCCGCAAAGCCTTAAACACCCTCATAGATATCATCCTAACCAACTTCCCCACTAAACACACCTCTGCTGTCTTCAACCAAGATCTCAGCGATCACTGCCTCATTGCCTGCATCCGTAATGGGTCAGCGGTCAAACGACCTCCACTCATCACTGTAAAACGCTCCCTGAAACACTTCAGCGAGCAGGCCTTTATAATCGACCTAGCCGGGGTATCCTGGAAGGATATTGATCTCATCCCGTCAGTAGAGGATGCCTGGATATTTAAAAAAAATGTCTTCCTAACCATCTTAAATAAACATGCCCCATTCAAGAAATGTTGAACCAGGAACAGATATAGCCCTTGGTTCTCCCCAGACCTGACTGCCCTTAACCAACACAAAAACATCCTATGGCATTCTGCATTAGCATCGAACAGCCCCCGTGATATACAGCTGTTCAGGGAAGCTAGAAACCATTATACACAGGCAGTTAGAAAAGCCAAGGCTAGCTTTTTCAAGCAGAAATTGGCTTCCTGCAACACTAACTCAAAAAAGTTAGTTATTACTAGCCTGTTCAACCTCTCTTTCGTGTCGTCTGAGATTCCCAAAGATTGGAAAGCAGCTGCGGTCATCCCCCTCTTCAAAGGGGGACACACTCTTGACCCAAACTGCTACAGATCTATATCTAACCTACCATGCCTTTCTAAGGTCTTCGAAAGCCAAGTCAACAAACAGATTACCGACCATTTCGAATCTCACCATACCTTCTCTGCTGTGCAATCTGGTTTCAGAGCTGGTCATGGGTGCACCTCAGCCACGCTGAAGGTCCTAAACGATTTCTTAACCGCCATCGATAAGAAACATTACTGTGCAGCCGTATTAATTGATCTGGCCAAGGCTTTCGACTCTGTCAATCACCACATCCTCATCGGCAGACTCGACAGCCTTGGTTTCTCAAATGATTGCCTCGCCTGGTTCACCAACTACTTCTCTGATAGAGTTCAGTGTGTCAAATTGGAGGGTCTGCTGTCTGGACCTCTGGCAGTCTCTATGGGGGTGCCACAGGGTTCAATTCTTGGACCGACTCTCTTCTCTGTATACATCAATGAGGTCGCTCTTGCTGCTGGTGAGTCTCTGATCCACCTCTACGCAGACGACACCATTCTGTATACTTCTGGCCCTTCTTTGGACACTGTGTTAACAACCCTCCAGGCAAGCTTCAATGCCATACAACTCTCCTTCCGTGGCCTCCAATTGCTCTTAAATACAAGTGAAACTAAATGCATGCTCTTCAACCGATCGCTACCTGCACCTACCCGCCTGTCCAACATCACTACTCTGGACGGCTCTGACTTAGAATACGTGGACAACTACAAATACTTAGGTGTCTGGTTAGACTGTAAACTCTCCTTCCAGACCCATATCAAACATCTCCAATCCAAAGTTAAATCTAGAATTGGCTTCCTATTTCGCAACAAAGCATCCTTCACTCATGCTGCCAAACATACATTACATTACATTTAAGTCATTTAGCAGACACTCTTATCCAGAGCGACTTACAAATTGGTGCATTCACCTTATGACATCCAGTGGAACAGCCACTTTACAATAGTGCATCTAAATCTTTTAAGGGGGGGTGAGAAGGATTACTTTATCCTATCCTAGGTATTTCTTAAAGAGGTGGGGTTTCAGGTGTCTCCGGAAGGTGGTGATTGACTCCGCTGTCCTGGCGTCGTGAGGAGTTTGTTCCACCATTGGGGGCCAGAGCAGCGAACAATTTTGACTGGGCTGAGCGGGAACTGTACTTCCTCAGTGGTAGGGAGGCGAGCAGGCCAGAGGTGGATGAACGCAGTGCCCTTGTTTGGGTGTAGGGCCTGATCAGAGCCTGGAGGTACTGAGGTGCCGTTCCCCTCACAGCTCCGTAGGCAAGCACCATGGTCTTGTAGCGGATGCGAGCTTCAACTGGAAGCCAGTGGAGAGAGCGGAGGAGCGTGGTGACGTGAGAGAACTTGGGAAGGTTGAACACCAGACGGGCTGCGGCGTTCTGGATGAGTTGTAGGGGTTTAATGGCACAGGCAGGGAGCCCAGCCAACAGCGAGTTGCAGTAATCCAGACGGGAGATGACAAGTGCCTGGATTAGGACCTGCGCCACTTCCTGTGTGAGGCAGGGTCGTACTCTGCGGATGTTGTAGAGCATGAACCTACAGGAACGGGCCACCGCCTTGATGTTAGTTGAGAAGGACAGGTTGAGAAGGACACATACCCTTGTAAAACTGACCATCCTACCAATCCTCGACTTTGGCGATGTCATTTACAAAATAGCCTCCAATACCCTACTCAACAAATTGGATGCAGTCTATCACAGTGCAATCCGTTTTGTCACCAAAGCCCCATATACTACCCACCATTGCGACCTGTACGCTCTCATTGGCTGGCCCTCGCTTCATACTCGTCGCCAAACCCACTGGCTCCATGTCATCTACAAGACCCTGCTAGGTAAAGTCCCCCCTTATCTCAGCTCGCTGGTCACCATAGCATCTCCCACCTGTAGCACACGCTCCAGCAGGTATATCTCTCTAGTCACCCCCAAAACCAATTCTTTCTTTGGCCGCCTCTCCTTCCAGTTCTCTGCTGCCAATGACTGGAACGAACTACAAAAATCTCTGAAACTGGAAACACTTATCTCCCTCACTAGCTTTAAACACCAACTGTCAGAGCAGCTCACAAATTACTGCACCTGTACATAGCCCACCTATAATTTAGCCCAAACAACTACCTCTTTCCCAACTGTATTTCATTCATTTATTTATTTTGCTCCTTTGCACCCCATTATTTTTATTTCTACTTTGCACATTCTTCCATTGCAAAACTACCATTCCAGTGTTTTACTTGCTATATTGTATTTACTTTGCCACCATGGCCTTTTTTGCCTTTACCTCCCTTCTCACCTCATTTTCTCACATTGTATATAGACTTGTTTATACTGTATTATTGACTGTATGTTTGTTTTACTCCATGTGTAACTCTGTGTCGTTGTACCTGTCGAACTGCTTTGCTTTATCTTGGCCAGGTCGCAATTGTAAATGAGAACTTGTTCTCAACTTGCCTACCTGGTTAAATAAAGGTGAAATAAATTAAATAAATAAATATGGCAGGTTGGAAACCAACCTTAAGGTGCATTACCATCACCAGCTGGACTGAAGCTGGGACCTCAGTTCATCTTTCAATGAACTGTGCTCCTGAAAGCCAATGAGGAGATGGGCGAGGCGGGACTTGCAGAGTGTCCAGCGTCACAAGTGGAACCAAGTTCTACTTTAGCTTCTGGCTACGCAGATGCTCCTTGACATGTGCCAGTAGTGCGGATGCAATGATTGAATTCCATGTATGTGTACATATATTTTGCAATTCTCGTGCACGTGAGGCCAGCGGTGTGGTCAGTATGTTAGCTTCACTGTCCAAACAAATACATATAGGGGAGTGTATTTACATGTACCTTATACACCAACTGAATTGAACTGTGAATTCACGTAAATTAATTTGAAATAGAGATGTGAAAAAATGTAGGCCTCCTGTGATTGGTACAGTGGACACAGTACACTGTAACAAAACATCAACCAATACAGTGGTCAATAATCGACATTCGTTCAAAGTCAACGGGTGTAAGTAACCCTTGCTTTAGCCAGGCTGTATTACAACCGGACGTGATTAGGAGTCCCATACGGCGGCGCATAATTGGCCCAGCGTCGTCTGGGTTTGGCTGGTGTAGGCCGTCATTGTAAATACGAATTTGTTCTTAACTGACTTGCCTATTTAAATATAGTATTAAATAAAAAATAAATATATACAATTACTCTACCGAGCGAAGGCAGACGGCAGCGAACAGATTTAGCACCATGGCCAGTTCCTATTCTCGCGCCTGCGCCTGTTCTAGAGCTCTGCTGACAGGAAGAGGCCATCGCTCGCGCTTTTCATTGAAGGAGCTGCTTTCACTCATAGGAGCCCCCCTCCCTCTTTCTAGCATATCCGCTGCTTTCACTCATAGCCGCCCCCTCCCCCCTCCTCACACATCCGCTGCTTTCACTCATAGGCGCCCCCCTCCCTCCCTCCTTCTCGCACATCCGCGTCTGTGGTGCAGGCGGAGATTGATGTGCTGTGTCTGTGCGCGTGCAGCATCTCAGCTCTCTCTCCATCCATAAGTAGTATTTTCTGGCATCCTTCAGAAAAGGCTCAACAGATTCAGTTTTCTTTCGATTCGAGGATTATATTAAATTCTAAATCAGATACAGGTTTAAATTCAGCTTAGGTTACAATCCAAATTCTTATCAAATTCACAAATATTGAGAATAGGAGTTCTGCAAGGCGACATCCTCTGTAAGGCAGCAAAATGTTGGATCCGTCATCCAGTGAGGAGGAATCGGATGGTGGGATGGTGGAGGAGGAACACCATCACAAGGAGGCATCGGCACCCCAGAGCGGAGCCCGCATCTCTCCAAGCCGGACCAGCGAGAGCTCCGGCGGTCTTGCGCCCAGCAGCAGCCGCAGTAGCGCTCGCCCGACCAGCCCGAGCCCGTCAGCTGCCAGCGAGCAGGAGAAGGTAGAGGAGGCGAATTTGCAGAAGGAAGAAGAGGAGCGCAAAAAGAAGTTGCAACTATATGTATTTGTGATGCGGTGCATTGCATACCCTTTCAATGCAAAACAGCCCACAGATATGGCGAGACGACAACAGAAGGTAAGCTACCCACGGTGGAATGGACGTAAATCATCACGTGTAAACGAATAGCCTACTTTTCACATCAACGATTAGCTAGATGCTCTCTTACAGGACCTCAAAAAAGGCCGGATAAAGGCTACGTCAATAATAAGCCCATACTATCCCACAAACTCACACTAAATAGCCTACCATCATATCACAGCAATAGTTATACATTGACCTTCTCCTTCATACACTGTTTACATGAATGTAGAATGAAGCTGAATTCAGCCATGCATAGGCTAATGACAGTTATGATGTGGGTTCGTATTGAACCATCAGCACTGCAGAGCCATGCGGATGGCTGTTAGATAAAACATTCGTTTCTACATACAGTCATCAACTGCAGGGCCTTGCACATCATCCAAACCATGCACGGTGTCATTTATACACTTCTATTGCGGAAGGGAATATTTGGAATATAACCTAAATAAATAAGTGTCATTGCAGTTCTACGCATCACCACAGTCATGTGACTCGTTTTCATTCGCGGTCTTGAGCTGTGTGTGCTACTCCGGTTGTTGGATGAAATTGTAGCCTTTTTGCGCCGTCACTTGCCCAGTTCATTCATTTTCCCAAGGTGACTTATAGTAGTAGCCTAAGCCCTAAAGGTCCGGACAACATTGAACACATTCGGGAGGCCTGCATATGTTCTGTTTAGCGGGGATAATAGAGGCAGCCTATAGCATTGGGCTAATACCTTTTTCTTCATAGAAATGTAATTATTGAATCCGTTTCTGTTCATATTTGATTTGGTCACGTGTCCACAATACGTGACCTATCTACTGCTTAGATAGGGCCATTTATGGTTTATTTCTCGCCGTTTGGTGAATACATTCAGCCTTAAATATATACCCCATATTTATTTGTAAAAAATTATAAACTGTTCCTATACCCTCTAAAAGGGTTACTGTGAATTTGACAGTAGTTTACAGGCTGCTCGGGGGCAAGTACAATTCTGTATTTCATATTACAGTACACCTAATATACTATATATAGTAATGACACAGTACAATAATGTAAAATTGACTGCATTATACTGTACAAAAAAATGTAAATGCTACTGTGTAATCGAAATGAATGAATGAATCATTGCATGATTGAATGAAATTCATTGAGGGGAGGGGTCTGTATTTCATCAGCATTTTACTGTAATTATAGGGTTGGCTGCTAGGTGAAATGGTAGATATTACAGTATATTAATACACATTTATTATTTTATATCACTTGCACTTCTAGAAGTCTTAATAAAGGCTTCTAAACTGGAAGCAACTACTGGGCAAAACAGATCAAAAGGATATGGCAAAAAATGTTTAAGGCTTGCTGCCTCTCCAATTGGTACCCTGTACAAGTTGAAGGTATCACCACATTAGTTAAATTGGTATATCATTCTTACTCATGGGTGCAACAAATATAGCCTCTCATAAGACGCACCTCAAAATATGTTAATGAGACAGAAACAGCAATACCATGCAACCACTAGTGGTCAAAGTTATTTTTTGTTGCTTTTTTGGTGTGGAATTACAGTACCATTTGAAATGCAGCAATTATTTGCACCGCCCACAACATTTTCCCACAATGCAGCATAATTTATAGCATGCTGCTGTAAAACATTTCAGAGTATTTTACTGTTGATAATACCCCAAATTACTGTATCATTTATTGTTTTCTGTTACGGTGTAAGCTACCATGTAGGCTAGATATGTCAGAATTTGAGAACATATTGTACTGGTGTCTTTCGGTGGACACTTATGAACGGTCGTGGGATGCTGCCCAATCGATGCAACATGTCGACAAGAAAACAGGGAAAATATAGAATGTTTAACGGAATAACGGTTTCTTCAATATTACAGCGCATTCGGAAAGTATTCAGACCCCATTACTTTTTCTACATTTTGTTACGTTAAAGCCTTATTCTAAAATTAATTTAATCGTTTTTTCCCCCTCATCAATCTACATCAACCCCACAATGACCAAGCAAAAACAGTTTTTTAGAAATGTTTGCAAATGTATTTAAAAGAAAATCAGAAATATCACATTTACATAAGTATTCAGACCCTTTCCTCAGTAATTTAATAGTTCCCATTGTAATTAAGATGTTGATGCATGTTGTGGATGAGTGGGTATCGATCAGTGGTTCCTATGATCAAATGCAAAAGTATTGACCCATGGCGATTAGCTCAAATTTTCATAACAGCATCCTTTTGTCAGCACTAACGGAGGCTAACTCCACCATGAGGCATGGCTACTAGGCCAAAGCCCGTGGGGAATTTCATCATTTTTTTTGTAGGGTTTTTGTTGGGTTTTTGGATAAGCGTTGAAAATAAGGTTTGTGGTAAACACAGGTTTAGGAGATCTTAGGGTAACGTTGGGTAACTAGCCTCCCGGGGTAACTGCAATGCAAGTCAATGGTACCTAAATGACGCTTTTCCAAATAATGCCCAAAATCCTAAATGTAATTAGTGCAATTAGCCTGTGGTATTATCATTATATTATCTTATTACCTCTACCGACCTAGTGCACAAACCCACACCAATAGAACTCGCCAGCTTGTAGTCCTGAAAAACAGAAATGAGTTAGACTTTTCTACTTCTGGTTCGTTCGCCATTCCGGTTTTGGAAATTAATGGGGAAAGAATGTGATTTTGGGATATACGCCAAAAATAAGGCCTGAGGTTAATACAGGCTTAGGATATCTTTTACGTTTTTTTTTCTCTATGAGATAATATTAGTCAGTTAACATCACCTTTATAAATGATGAAATCTTTATACGCTTTATGTACTTGTTTTGATAACATGAATGCTTCAAAATATTCACCAAAAGTGAGGTTAGCTGATTAAGATTATCTCACGAAACGTATAGGGTAACTTGGGGTAACTAGCCCCCCCCTAAGAACAATGTCCAATTGCTAACACAAAAAAACAAGTTTGGTAAAAATGTGATATATGGATGATGGTCATGCTTAGGCAAACAAACTACAATTCAGGCTGTAACACAACAAAATGTGGAATAAGTCAAGGGGTATTAATCATTTCTGAAGGCACTGTAGGTCTATGTTTCTTCTTTTGCCTCAATGTTGCAACAACCCCACTCTATACCATAGGAAAAAATGTAATATTACACCAGTCTTAAATTCATTTCACTAGCCTATATTCATAATTTTCCAAAAATAATATCTACGTACAGTACTTCCTGTCATGTCAGAGACATTGCACCACAAGAGGAAAATGTCAAAGTTGTTCAGGTCTTATATATATCTGTCTGTTCTTCAATGAGGCACAGCACACATTCACAATGAGGCACAGCACACATTCACAATGAGGCACAGCACACATTCACAATGAGGCACAGCACACATTCACAATGAGGCACAGCACACATTCACAATGAGGCACAGCACACATTCACAATGAGGCACAGCACACATTCACAATGAGGCACAGCACACATTCACAATGAGGCACAGCACACATTCAGGCTGTGTCCCAAATGGCACCCTATTCCGTACGCTACTACTTTTGACCAGAGCCCTATGGGGCCTGGTGACAAGTAGTGCACTACAAAGGGAATAGGATGCCATTTGGGATGAAGCCTCAGTTAATTCCTGTTCACTCAATGCCAGACAAAAGCTTCTTCATATCTGTGATGACTCATGGGAGTAAGTCAGCACTGCACTGCATTGTATGCAATGATGGGATAAAGTGCATTTAGCATATTTACATATTATTATCTCCTATTAGAGGAGGCTGGTAAGCAGGTTGACGTTTATTGGGATGATTCTTGTCCTGGAGGCAGAGCAGAGCAATTTTCACTAGATGGGCCAGCTGCAAAGTCAAAATTGGCAGTATATTGTAAAAATCAGTCTTAATTTAATGTTAGGGTTATAGGCAGATTGTTAGCAGTGTGGTTAAGGTTAGGGTTAAGGATTAGGTTTAAAATCTGATTTTATGAATTTGTGGCTGTGACAGCTAGTGACTACCCTTCAGAGTTTCTCCCAGTACATGAGTCAACCCACTAAATGCCAACCTGTGGCTGGTGAGGGGTGGAAGGCTCATAATTATTGCCAGAATGGAGTAAATGGAATGGAGTCACGTCAAACACATGGAAATGTGCTTGCTGTGTTTGATACAATTCCATGAATTCCAATCCATTACTATGAGCCCGTCCCCCAATTCAAAGAGCCACCAGCCACCACTGTCTTTTATCCCCATCCCTACTAGCAACAGTGGTGTATATGAATGTATAAACTGTATCTATAGGTATGTCAATCCTATTGAATGTATGTTTAGATTAAATGGAAGCCACCACAGTGCCTATGTGTAACGATTCTCCTCCTCTTCTGAGGAGGAGTAGGAAATATCGGACCAATGCGCAGCGTGGTAAGTGTCCATGTTGTTTATTATAACCGGAACACTGAAACAAAAACAAAAGTAGAACAAAGCGCAACAGTTCTGTCAGGTAATCACGCAAAACACTAAACAGAAAATAATCACCCACAACTCCAAATGGGAAAACAGGCTACTTAAGTATGTTTCTCAATCAGAGATAACGATTGCCAGCTGCCTCTGATTGGGAACCATACCAGGCCAAACACATAGAGATAGAAGACATAGAACACAAAACATAGAATGCCCACCCCAACTCACGCCCTGACCAAACTAAAATAGAGACATAAAAAAGGAACTAAAGTTAGGACGTGACACTATAGAGTGTATTTATTATACATAGATTGAATGGAAGCCACATACAGCTATCTGGTACCCTTTACTAGAGACGCTACCTTTGATAATGGAATGCAAGCAATTCTGAGGCCTGTTGATATGACTAGTTTCCAGCTCAATAGCATACTGTACATTCCCTGTATGCACGAAATGCATGCAGTTGTGTATTTTCTAGGGGGTCATGAACTGTATAGACAAGCAGTGCTGGACTTGGACTGAAATAGGGGCTGGTACTCATATTAGGTTCCAATACTGTTTACATTTAGGTGCAGGAGCTTCACAATACTTTTTATCTTATATTCTATAAGAGGAAAAGGAGCTCAAGCAGTAGAACATTTGAGGTACCGGTACTCAGCTCCGGTGAGCTTCTGCCAAGTCGAGAACTGTAGCCAACCATGTCTATATGATGATATAGAGTTACAAAATCCACTGGGCACTGAGCAGAGGGGTTTAGATTGAAATAAAGGTTGAAGTCAGATATTACTGTAAGTCATTAAGTCATTAAAGTCTCAACTTCTAGATAGGGAACTGATAAGCCAGACAGACACATTTACCAGCCATTACCATATTGCCAACCTACACTTTGAGCCCCACAGAGGAACCACACAGTGGAACCATGGCTGCATTACAAATGGCACCGTACTCCTTATATAGTCCACTATTTTTGACCGGAGCCCTATGAACCCTAGTGCACTATATAGGGAATAGACTTCCATTTAGGATACAGCCTCTGACTCAGTCTACTCAGCACCATGAGTCATAAATGTCACTACCAACTGAGACCATTAGGTAAAAGATGAAATCATTGCTCTGAACTTCACTGATCTATTCTTGTGACTGAGTTTGGCATCAGACTTAATAAAATATAGTCTTTTCTATGGATCCAGATTGAAACCTCACTGAAATCTCACTGATATAAAGGAATTTGAGACAAGAAATACAGTATATGAGCATTTGTGATTTTCTGCAACGTGCATTTCTGTAGTAGTAAAGGAGTAATTCTCCAGTACCCCTTGTTTCATATATTTCCTTTTAAAGAAAGAAAAACATTGATCACAGGATTAACCCCCCCCAAAAAAACGAACTGTTGTGTAGTCATTACCCTTTCTCATGAATCCAGACTTACATTTATCGGTACATATCATTTCCCTTTAGAAGCCCATTGATAATCAAACCAATGGCTCACCACTTTTCACATTTGCCCGATGGTGGATACATACAAAAATAATATACAGACTATGGCTATTTCCTATAGTTCCACATTAGTCACAGGAATAGGATGAAAGCAATTGGGTAATGAAAGGACTTGAAAGTCCCCCTGTGTAACTGCCTGGCGAACGAGAGGAGCAGCTAGGCTGCAGCATCATAATCCGTTATTAGGACTTGTGGCTGGCACACTAACAGAACTGTTCACTGGGGCTATCAGTGTTACTTAGTTACTTAGTTACTTAGTTACTTAGTGACTTAGTGACTTACTGACTTACTGACAGACAGACAGACAGACAGACAGACAGACAGACAGACAGAGACAGACAGACAGACAGACAGACAGACAGACAGACAGACAGACAGACAGACAGACAGACAGAGACAGACAGACAGACAGACAGACAGAGACAGACAGACAGACAGAGGAGGCAGCAAAGGCAGACAGACAGAGACAGACAGACAGAGACAGACAGACAGAGACAGAGACAGACAGAGACAGACAGACAGACAGACAGAGACAGACAGAGACAGACAGACAGACAGACAGACAGACAGAGACAGACAGACAGACAGACAGACAGACAGACAGACAGACAGACAGACAGAGGAGGCAGCAAAGGCAGACAGACAGAGGAGGCAGCAAAGGCAGACAGACAGACAGACAGACAGACAGACAGACAGACAGACAGACAGACAGACAGACAGACAGAGGCAGCAAAGGCAGATGCAAATGTGCCGGGCTGTTGCTTCTTGAAGTGCAGCGCAGTGACCCTGTGAAAGACACAACATAATGGGGCAATTACTGACTGTCGCTTCCTTTTGAGGCACGTGAAAAATAATTTATTCAGTCTGAAAGCTCTTATTCTCTCTCAGCTAAAGGGAAAGGTGGCATACTGTAAACAGTGCTGCTTTGCTGTCAATGGGTGTTTTATTAAAAACCAAACATGTTTGAGTCCGTGTGTATGCATATATGTACATTATTCATACGTTACATTATTTCAATGCAGACGTGGGTAGTAACACGCTATAAGTAACACTTTACATGTACTCAAGTCATTGTTTTTAGTAACTAGTATTTTCTTGGAACTCGGTCGGCAGCAAAACAATAATATATATATATATATATATATATATATATATATATATATACAGTACCAATCAAAAGTTTGGACACCCCAACTAATTTCAGGGTTTTTCTTTATTATTTTAATTAATTTATATTGAGATTCTTCAAAGTAGCCACGATTAGCCTTAATGACAGTTTTTCACACTCTTGTCATTCTCTCAAACAGCTTCATGAGGTAGTCACCTGGAATGCATTTCAATTAACAGGTGTACATTGTTAAAAGTTAATTTGTGGAATTTCTTTCCTTCTTAATGTGTTTGAGCCTATCAGTTGTGTTGTGACAAGGTAGGGTTGGTATACAGAAGACAGACGTATTTGGTAAAAGACCAAGTCCATATTATGACAAAACAGCTCAAATAATTGTTATTTTATTTATTTAACTAGGCAAGTCAGTTAAGAACAAAATCTTATTTACAATGACGGCCTACCCCGGCCAAACATGGACGATGCTATCTAGGCTGTGGGTAAACTGGTGAAAGGAGTCAGGCGCAGTAGAGCTGAGATGTGTGGACAAGGTATTTAATTCAACAAAACACCAGTACAAACACTAAATACTATGGTGCTGGAAAAATACCGGAACCACAAAATAAACAGGCGTCAATAACAAATCCCGCCAACAATATACCAGCCGTCAGATACAGCCTTACAAACAAGCACACAAACATGGGGGAAATCAGAGGGTTAAATAATGAACATGTAATGGGGGAATTGAAACCAGGTGTGTAAAAAAACAAATACAAAACAAATGGAAAATGAAAAGTTTATTGGTGATGGCTCGAAGGCCGGTGATGTCGACCGCCGAACGCTGCTCGAACAAGAAGAGGGACCGACTCCGGCGGAAGGCGAGACAAACCCAGGGCCAATTGTGCACCGTCCTATGGGACTCCCAATCATAGCCAGTTGTGCTACAGCTTGGAATCGACCCAGGGTCTGTAGTGACACCACTAGCATTGAGATGCAGTGCCTTAACCTTATACCGCTGCACCACTCAGGAGCAAAGAGAAATGACAGCCCATCATTACTTTAAGACATGAGGGTCAGTCAATCTGGAAAATTTCAAGAACTTTGAAAGTTTCTTCAAGGGCAGTCGCAAAAAAACATCAAGAGCTATGAAACTGGCTCTCATGAGGACTGCCACAGGAAAGGAATCCTCTGCTGCAGATGATAAGTTCAATAGACTTACCTGCCTCAGAAATTGCTACCTAAATAAATGTTTCAGAGTTCAAGTTACAGACACATCTCAACATCAACTGTTCAGAAGAGACTGCGTGAATCAGGCCTTCATGGTCAAATTGCTGCAAAGAAACCACTACTAAAGGACACCAATAAGAATAAGAGACTTAAGGGCCAAGAAACACGAGCAATGGACATTAGACCAGTGGAAATCTGTCCTTTGCTCTGATGAGTCCAAATGTTGAGGTTTGTGGCCTACCCAACTGCTCGGCGGCGTCAGCATGCTCCTAAAGCACACCGAATTCTCGTGTGTATCACATTCCAATGATAAAACTGGGGGGGACAAAACGTGAAAGTTCTGTTACTTAGATGTATATTATGTTATAAACTGGGTTGTTCGAGCCCTAAATGCTGATTGGCTGACAGCCATGGTATACCAAGGGTATGACAAAACACATAGGGTAACAGTTTATAATAGCAATAATGCACCTCGGAGGTTTGTGATATATGGCCAATATACCACCGTTAAGGGCTGTGTCCAGGCACTAGGCGCTGCGTTGTGCATAAGAGCTGTGGTATATTGGTCATATACCACACCCCATCGAGCCTTATTACTTAAATATATGATGACCCGGTGAGGTTTTGGTAAACCCTCTGGGACAGTCAATCTTTCATGTCAGTGGCCCGCTTGGGCCAGTGAAAGAACATATTGGAATTATGCTATTTTCTATCGAGACTATATATCTGATGAAAAAACAGATGTCTTCCTTAAGCTGTTAGTTCGTTATGTAGATTATTTATGACGCACACAGCCTGAGCAGAATAGGTTATCATTTTACGGGCAGCAAGAGTGCGCAGCTGTCAACTGGTTGTCTGTGGAGCAGCTCACAAAAGAACGACAGCTGTCTGGTCGGTATGATTTTATGACAATTTATGACATCTACCAGTAAATGCTAAGGCAGCAATGAGTATGCTTTGGTCTGAAGTTTTCCTTGGACCCTGAAGTTGAAGTGCATTAAATTCTATATCGGGCAGAAATTAGCGTTTAAATCAGGAATGTTTCCTCTCACGACCTCTACAAGCCAGAATGTTGAATCAAATTATATTTGAACTCAGGCACTACTCAACCAGTTGTCCGTGTGGTTGGTCCTGTCACAGGTAGGAATGTGAGACAATTTAAAGTATAATTAAATCAACTTTTCGAAGCGCTGGTAGTGCGTTCAGATTTCTATCACCTAAAGCATGTTCACAAGATGATAATACATGCACGCCACGCATGCATACTTGCTGAGCTGGTGCATGTATTTACATGGTTCTGTGCATGCTTCAGGTGATAGAAATCTGAATGGACAACCAGTGCTTTCATAAGGTGATTTAATTATACCTTTCTGTGGAGATATTGTCTCACATTCCTACTTGAAAAAGAACCAACCGCACGAACAACCGGTAAAGTCAGTTAAAACATAATTGTAATCAACATTCTGGCTTGTACAGCTTGTGAGAGGAAATTTTCCAAACAAACGTATTCCATTAATCTCAGACTGTGAAATAGAGGTATCTCAGTCTGATTGTCAGGCAATTTTGAAGTCTTGGTTAAATCTTTGCGATGCACAGTTCAGTCATGTGCTATTCCAATGACATTTTGTAAGGCTTTCCCAAAAAACCTTCCCAATTAAATGTTGACTGCAAAGTAGGCCTACCTGGCAGAATGATATCCTGATGATTTGCACTGTATCAATTGGATCAGCATTTGTTTTGCAAACTCTGCCATCATATGTACATCGCTGTACATTGTAGCCTATAGTAGGCTACAGAAACACTGCTAGCCAAACACAACTGTCTCTTGCTATGTGTGCAATTTAATTAAAGGGCAACTACACACGAATGCCATGTTAGTAATAGTTTTTCATGTTTTTCTGTCAAAATAGCCTATTCTGTGAGTTTGTCTCTGAATTGCACAGTCTGTCAACAAGTGGTGTTGGTCGTGGTGCTGGCAGGTTTAAATAATAAATGAATGTCAAATCAATTGCACTGAGTTGTTGTTCTTTTTGTTTGCTGTCACAGCTTACCATAAGGTATAAAACATTTGCAAACACAATTTGTAACTAGTACTCAAGTTCTTTTCTGACCAGATACTTCTTTATTTAAAAAAAAAAAAAGTTTCTTTGAGGGCTATTTTTGAATAAATTACATTCTAAGTATCAGTATTTTACTTAGTGGAACTGACAGTGTGTTAACTACTTTGCAGATATGAATCAGACAATCATAATATCAGTTAAAAATATCAATTACACAGTTAATGCTACAAAAACAATTGTATAAGAGGTTTAAAAAAAATATGATATTTGACTCAACATTCCATGACGTACACTAAAGCATTGTTGGCAGAATAGATGGATGAAGTTCAATGCATGATAATTAATCAATACATTTCTTGGAAGTTCAAAATTTTTTGCTATCAGGTTGTAAATCAAAGCTGTCCTGGTACAATGTTTTCTGCCTCCATTCTGGATGCACTGTTTCAGTTTCAATGACTCAATATTTTGGACAAAAACATATGAATATAACTAAGGCTGGGAATGTTAATAATATAATCAAACTAGCAAGGGCAATGATCACAAGTCAGTCATAACGTGGCTAATATTCTAGCGTAGCTATTTAAGTAGCAAGCTAAAACACAGAGCCTAACATTATCTAGATTAGCTAGCTAGCTGCTAGCAGGACATCATGTCATTGGAGGAGTGAGTGAGTAACTGACTTTTTACCCTCATATCGTTTTTTTTTGGTGGCTACACAGCTAGAGATGCAACTCATTCAATTATGTTGAATGAATGTTATTCATCGACTGTTATTCAGTTAGCATACCTCGTGCATTTGCAAATTCACTCTGTCTAGCTATATACTCCGATTTCATAGCACTCTTATCTGAGTGTGCCAGAGCGCAGAATAACTGATGAATTTACGAATGTGCAAGACTCATTGAATATGACCGGTGTCAGTAAATGTAGGCAAAAAGAGTTAGTCAGGAACACTCTATATAACATGGAAACAGCCTCACCAGCTCTGCTAGGGCGAGTGAAATAGTCAGTGAGGTGTTCTCTCATTTGTGTCTGGAAGTAACTAGCTAGCAAGCTGGCTAACTTTAGCCAGTTAGCTTGGGTGCTTGGTTGGGACAACGCATGCATTAGCAGAAGTACGAGCAGGCTGTTCCCCATCGTTTATCAGTGCGATTTTGACGGCCAACTAGCTGAGAAAGTTTGAGAGGGTTTATCTAATGTTCCTTCGTTAGATTTTAGCTAATCTTGCTCTGGTTAGCATTAGTTGTTGATCTTGTTGATGTCTATTTATGATGTGCATATAGGGAAAGTTAGCCTACCATTTTATGGTTGTTTGATCAATAAGACTGTAAAGATCCCAAATGTAAGAGGGCTCCTTTGGTAATTAACATATTTGCAGAAATCCATTAAAGTGTATTTTGTGGCTTTTGTCGAATGCGTTCAAATGATTGAAAGTCGCGCTGTTGCAACTGCCTGTAAACACAAAGTCCAGTTCAAAGTGAATGATGGCAGGCCCTTGTGGCAAACGGCTTGTTTGCATGTAGGGCTACTGTGATTGGCTATGGCGCACCGGTCTGTGTAGCCTACGGTCGTGGAGGAGACAGATGTTTTTATTTTTTATTTTTTTACTGCAGTACTTGTCACACGACCGCTTTCCCACTATACTGCTATGGAATTTTCACAAATTCCTGAGTATACGTAATTCACAAACATTCTAAGAATTTATGAAAATGTGAAAATGACCAGATCTAAGTGCTCGCTAGTCAGAAAATGTAAAAACATTTTTTTTTTTTAAATTTTTTAAGTGTCATATTCTTCCTGAATGAACAGATTTTAATAAAATTCATGATGCTAAAATGCTGTCAGTTCCACTTTAAGTACACATTTTTTGTGCTTTGCTCTACCCACCTCTTGTGACAATGCCTCTGTGGCTGGACTTTCTACTAGAGTTTGTTTGGGTATTAAGAATGTCAGTGGATTACTCAAACCAAATTCTACCTTAGCATGTGTAGGCGGGAGGGGGGTGCAATGCTCAGTGCAGGGTCCCTCCCTTCATCCATCCATCTGAGAAACACCAATTCCCTGCAGTTGAGACTTTACTCAAACCTCCATCAACCCATCTGCTTATGAGTCGACTCTCCACAATAGACTGTCATGAGATGAGCTAACCCACTAATTCCTGGGTCCAGTGCCCCACCACTGCTCCTCGGCTACTCCTCTGCTGCCTGGAAACGGGGAACAACCGCAGGGGAGCTATGCAGCGCAAGCCTGATGATTTCATTGTGAACCAGATTGGGATGCAAATCAGTGGCGCATTAAGAGATTGATTAAATTAGCATTCTTGGAATATAGTAAAGCCTCTATTCAATTTGCTCCTCTGATCCTCCGCATGCCGATTGGTCCTCACGGGTCTTTTAATGATGCTGGTGAAGATGAAGATGTGCCAAAATGGCCTTTTCTGGAAATAGTATGGAAATTAGCATGGCTAGTGTTTGTGTGTGTTTTCTTTTGACCTTTTGACCTATTGTGGGACAGAATGTGCATGTCTATATATACAACAGGGTCCAAAATGATTGACATCCTTGATAAAGATGAGCAAATATTACTGTATAAAATTAATAATTCAAATACTGAGCTGCGTGTAACTGCCAAAATAAAGGAAACACCAACATAAAGTTTCTTAATAGGGCGTTGGGCCACCACGAGCCAGAACACCTTCAATGCACCGTGGCATTGATTCTACAAGTGTCTGGAACTCTATTGGAGACATGAGACACCATTCTTCCATGAAAAATTCTATAATTTGGTGTTTTGTTGATTGTGGTGGAGAACGCTCATAAGTGTTCAATTTGGTTGAGATCTGGTGCCTGAGACGGCAATAGGCAACCTGTGGTTTCAATTGAAGAGGGCAGTCCATAAGCGCAGATAAAGGACATCAAGGATCTGGAGAGATTCTGTATGGATGAATGGTCTAAGATCCCTCCCATTGTGTTCTTCAATATCATAAAACATTTAGTTAAATATTGTTAAATAAAATTCTCTGAGGAATTGTGTTGGTATAAAATAATACAATCAAATTTGCATAAGATAAAGCTCAGAATTTGAATAATGTATTAATGTAGCCTAGTAGGTTAGAGCGTTGGGCCAGAGCTGACAAGGTAAACATCCCTGAGCAGACAAGGTAAAAATCTGTTAAAAGGCAGTTAACCCACTGTTCCTAGGCCGTCATTGTAAATAAGAATTTGTTCTTAATTGACTTGCCTTAGTTAAATAAATACAAATATGTTGCTCAACTTTATCAAGGGTATCAAGAATTTTGCACCCCACTGTATGTCTATCTGAGTGTTTGTCTAAGTGTTTGAAGTGAAGATGAGATGGAAAGAAGCTGAATAAAGACTGCTCTCTAATTCTCATTACTAATACTACCAGAGACGTGGTGCATGATATCGGACACAGATCAAGAGAGTGGGCTGCAAAGATCGTATAGATTGACGGACAACGTGAGCGTAATGGTCAGACTCTGTTCAAAGGGATGAGGGCTGGCTACCGTTTGGTCGATCAACGCGGACAGAGACGGAAGAGAGACCACTAATTGGCAAGAAACCTGAACGAAAGAGAAAGAGGAAAAAGATGTAAAGCTGGGAAAGAGATGTAGCGAAGTAACTGTTTCAAGTGGGTCAAAAGAGTGTAGGGAATAGGGTGCCATTTGGGACACGGGTGTTCAGTGAGAAGAGACTCTGATGAAAGGTTAGGATTTGGAGCATTAATGCTGTATTAATATAACAAGTTAAGTGAAGTGGATCGGCCCAGCTCATTAGCCACATGAATGCCAGGGTCAGATCTGGGCGATATATACAAGTAGGGATAACGAAGGGAATAGATGGCGTTAGGTAGAGCAGTATGGTTTTAAATAGCCATGCAGGGCTGCATTTTGTTCCAATAACATGTTCCCTCCCTCCATCTCCCCTCATTCACTCTCATAATGTGAGCTTGTACACTGTCCCTCGTGGATTTAAAGTCATTTCCACTTATTCGTAAATGTAAATATTGTATTTTTTTTTCATCTATGTTTTAACTTGTTTGTTTTACTGCTTATTTATCAATTCAATATCCATGTATTTCAGTGTATATGACTGAGATGTGGATACTATTAAACTGGGACTGGTTAGAGGAATATGGTGGAAAAGCTCTCCAACCATCCTTGCACCAATGTAATGCTTTTAAATGCATGAGGGTGAGTGAATGAGTGCACACTTCTGTAGAAAGGTAGATAATCAGAACACAGCCAGTGTCTGGAACAGTATAAGCCTCCACCTAAAGATTAATCTGTTACTAGTGCTGAGCGATTAGTGTTTTTTTTTTTGAATAATCAAAGTTTTCCATTTTGGTTTCGATCATGTTTTAAAACATGAAATGCATTATGAAATAATGACATTAAAACGATTTTAGAGCTTCCCTCAGCCACCACCTGCCTTTTCCCTGATGCTGACAGTGGGTTGAATCCTTTAACAACACAGAGTAAAATAATTAATAAGAGCCCCATGATGGTAGAGAATGGCTAATACTGTGTATCACTTATTAACCATCATTTATTAACATTACTTTACTGTAATAAAATATTTCAGTTGTTAATATTACTTCATTTTTATTTGATGACTTTATTATTTTTCTTTCCTTAGTCATTACCGATTCTTCTCAGGCAGTAGCAGCCAGCCAGACAACCATTTAATGAAGGGGTATTCAACCGGGGCTCCGCAGCCCCCGAGGAGGCCATGAAGTTACTGCAGAGGGTGAATATACAGTAGAGGGTGAATATACAGTATATATACATACTGAACAAAAATATAAATAAAACAATTGAAAAAATGTTACTGAGCTAGTCAATTGAAATAAATTAATTAGGCCCAAATCTATGGATTTCAGATGACTGGGACATTCAGGGATTTGTTCCGAAGCCACTCCTGCATTGTCTTGGCTGTGCACTTAGGGTCGTTGTCCTGTTGGAAGTTAAACCTTTGCCCCAGTCTGAGGTCCTGAGCGCTCTGGAACAGGTTTTCATCAAGGATCTACTCCGCTCATCTTTGCCTCGATTATGACTAGTCTCCAAGTCCCTGCCGCTGAAAAACATCCCCACAGCAGAATGCGGCCACCACCATCAGAACAGAGCATCTTGTTTCTCATGGTCTGTCTTTAGGTGCCTTTTGGAAAACTCCCAAGTGGGCTGTCATGTGCCATTTACTGAGGACTGGCTTCCGTCTGGCCACTCTACCATAAAGGTGTAACGGCGTTCGTTTGTCGAAAGAGAGTCGGACCAAAATGCAGCGTGGTTGTTACTCATGTTCTTTAATGAATGATCGCGATACATGAAATAACTTATAAATATACAAAACAACAAACGGAACGTGCAAACCTATACAGCCTGTCTGGTGAACACTAACACGGAGACAGGAACAATCACCCACGAAATACACAGTGAAACCCAGGCTACCTAAATATGGTTCCCAATCAGAGACAACGAGAATCACCTGACTCTGATTGAGAACCGCCTCAGGCAGCCAAGCCTATGCTACACCCCTACTCAGCCGCAATCCCAATGCCTACAACACCCCAATACGAAACACAACATATAAACCCATGTCACACCCTGGCCTGACCAAATATATAACGAAAACACAAAACACTATGACCAAGGCGTGACAAAAGGCCTGATTAGTGGAGTGCTACAGAGATGGTTGTCCTTCTGGAAGTTTTCCCCATCTCCACAGAGGAACTCTGTCAGAGTGACCATCGGCTTCTTGGTCACATCCCTGACCAAGGGCCTTCTCCCCCGATTGCTCATTTTAGTCGGACAGCCAGCTCTAGGAAGAGTCTTGGTGGTTCCAAACTTCTTCCATTTACGAATGATGGAGGCTTCTATGTTCTTAGGGGCCTTCAATAATGCAGAAATTTTTTGGTATCCTGCCCCAGATCTGTGCCTCAACACAATCCTGTCTCGGAGCTCTACGGAAAATGCCTTTGGTCTCATGGCTTGTTTTTTTTGTCTCTGACATGCACTGTCAACTGTGGGACTTTATATAGACAGGTGTGTGCCTTTCCAAATCATGTCCAGTCAATTGACTTTACCACAGGTGGATTCCAATCAAGTAGTAGAACAGCTCTAGGATGATCAATGAAAACAGGACGCACCTAAGCTCAATTCCGAGTCTCATAGCAAATGGTGTGAATACTTAAGTAAATGAGGTACTTTTTTATATTTTATACATTTGCCCCCAAAAATTGAAAAAAACTGTTTTCCCTTTGTCATTATGGGGTATTGCTGACGATTTTTTAAAATTATTTTATTTTTTTTTTTTTACATTGGCTGTAAAGTAACAAAATGTGAAAAAAGGGAAGGGGTCTGAATACTTTCCGAAGGCACTGTATATAACATCCCTGGCATGCAGGATGAATTGAATAATAAGGGATAATCATTCCATGATTAGCAAACATATGAGCATGTCTATGTTTAGCCACGTTAAACCATGTTTTGACAGCTATCTAGCTGAAAACAAAAACAGGCAATGTGAAAAAGAGCTAATGTACAGGAAGGGTAATGTTCAAAAGATGAAGATATTGACACAGAAAGTGTGAGTGTGTATGTTTATGTTTGGGTTGTAGAGGTTGGTGTGTGTGTGTGTGTGTGTGTTTATTTTTTTATTTTTTGGTGTGCGAACAAACATTCTGGCATACACTTTCGGCCTCTTTTGGCAATTACTGTGTGTGTTCCTAGTGTGTGTGTGTTTATGTGAGTCTATGTTTATATTAGCAGTGACGTGCCCTGATTCCCCTGCTCCTGCTGCTCTGAGCTGTTTAGGCCAAAGTCAGGCAGGCATTATTCAAGGTGTACGCTACTGTAACTCATTAATTACTAGTAAACCTATGTTCACTCTATGTGGCCCCAGGGAGCCCATTAAAGCCTGTACAGTACTTCGTCCTTCTCCCTAACGGACAGCTCAATTAGTACTGAGATTAATGTGATCCACCTACGCCTACGGTTTGTGTTCATCCCCTAGAATAGAGGCCCTGGAAAGCACATATAAAACACAACACAAGACCACCTACAGATGTAGGATTATATTTTGAACAACCTGTTGCAGGAGAACTTTCCTGCAATGCAGGACATTTAAAACATGTTGTGTATCTGAGGTTTAATAAGGCGTCTGAAGTTTGTAATTTCCACTTAGAAATGTATGACTTAATTTTCTCTTATTAAAAAATGAATCAACTACTATAAAAATATCCATTAATTATAATCCACATAACAATTCACATTTCCTGCAGGATTATTTTCCGGCTCTAGCAAACTGGCTCAAATTAAAATCTGACATCTGCAGGCTGTCCTATTGGAGAATATAGCTATGCTTTTACTGAGCTAGTGTGACAGACTCATGCCTATCACAAGACTGTTTTAGTCCACTGAGCTAAAGCTTAGGCTGTGGTTTTAGTGAGCTAGGAGAGCCATTAAATGATAGCGGTTGATTTGAAGTCCCAATCAGAGTGTCCTCCCATGCATGGCTTGACAGATACAGTATCTCCAGTGCCATTCATCTGCTTGTTATTGTCTGAGACGAGGTCTAAGGCTCACTGGAGCAATGGGATGAAACCCAGAGAGGAGAAATGGATTGAGGGAGAAAAGAGATGGGAGGGATGAGACATAGAGTGGTAAGACAGAGAACAGAATCAGAGGAGTGATAGTGAATGGTCTTGTCCCAGTGGAGAAACAGAGGGACAGGGGCATGAGCTCATGAGCTATAGCTGGATCATTAACATCCTCAGCTGTACCCACCTACCCCTGGATCACATCCACTCCTCTCTTTCCCTCCTTCCTCTCCATCCTTCACTTCTAGCACACATACACTCCTGCCCTTCCCCTCACCTTCACCCATTCTCAACAACAACACCAGTGTAGCGCAGCAGCCAAGGCCCTCCAGGGGCTGTGTGTGTGTTGTGTGTGAATATGCATGTGTGCGTGTGAGTGAGGTACAGGACCGGTCACTCCCTCAACATACTCAATATTCCCCCCCTCCGCTTTCTCCCCTCATCCACAACCTGTTTTAAACCGAGCCTTTTCCCTGTTCACTCACTCAGGAAAGAGGAGGCCGCCTCCTCAAGGTCTCCTGCTTCGCCCGCTGTCCTGATATCTGTGGCACCTACTGCAGGAGACGCCTCGTTTATTTTGCTGTGTATCTGTGGCGGGTTTAGCTGAGCATCTCTCTGTCCTCTGTTTACGTTCACTCAAACCCTGTAATATGTATCTTATTTGTATAGCTGATCCAAGCAGGTGCATATTACAGTGTGTCTTTGTTCTTAGCCTTTCCAGTGGAAACTTGATCTGCCTCCCCTTTGTTGAGGACTCATGCCGGCCTGCGTTTCGCTCCAACCTCGTTGGATATCAAACAGGACCCATAGTTCTACATCAAAATGGATTCATATTGGAGGCAGATGATACGTCCACCCACACACACACACGCTCACACACAGCAAGAGAAAGACAGCGAGAGGGAGATGGAGACAAAGAAAAAGAAACAGAGATATAGAGAGAGGGCGGCCCTGGGATCTGTTTCTTAGATCCTTGATGTAGGAAGTGCACAATCAGAAGAGTGAGTTTGTGCCAAACATGCTCATGCACAGTCAGCTCCAGCTAGCTCAATGCTCTGTAGCTACAGTATGGCAGCAGCATGCCAATGGGCTTTTAATCACTTTACAACAGCACCCTACTTCTCCCTGAGCCTCACATATCATCCACCCTGATGCCGCCCTCTTCCCATTCACTCTCTGAAGGTCCAACTAACATGGCATGTTGCAACTAAAATCCATTACATGCAACTAGGTTAGAGCCAATATGGATGTTGTTTAGTTTACAATATCGTCTGTATCTATTCTGATGAATCTGAGAGAGAGAGAGAGAGAGAGAGAGAGAGAGAGAGAGAGAGAGAGAGAGAGAGAGAGAGAGAGAGAGAGAGAGAGAGAGAGAGAGAGAGAGAGAGAGAGAGAGAGAGAGAGAGAGAGAGAGAGAGAGAGAGAGAGAGAGAGAGAGAGAGAGAGAGAGAGAGAGAGAGAGAGAGAGAGAGAGAGAGAGAGAGAGTAAGCCCAGAGAAGTAACCAGCAGCTTTGTGGGCGCTCTGGGCTGAGTAATGGGGACGGAGGGAGGGGAGGATAGAAGAGGGAGGAAAGGAGAGGGGAGAGCTGTACGTGGTGCTTTTCTTCACGGAGCAGCCTTAGAGAGCCTCACAGCTCACGAGATCCTGATATGGGCCAGACGGAGCGATAATGTTGTGTTGTGGGCCGGAGCCTGGGGAATAAGTTGTGGGCTGAAGTCTGCCTTGGGGATAGGTTATAGGTTGTGAAAGGTGCAGTTTGCCTATTTCCCTCATGTGTTGTGTTGTTTGTTGAGCCTGTATCAGACACAGACACAGAGGGTGCTGCAAACAGTACCTGACTCAGACAAGGACTGGATCCGTGTGTGTGTGTGTGCATGCTTGTGAGTTTGTGTGTGTGTGTGTGTGTGTGTGTGTGTGTGTGTGTGTGTGTGTGTGTGTGCCAATGTTAATTGTGGCAGGTATTTTATATTTAGTCTTAATTTTAGGTTTAGTTTTAGTCTTAAAAAAACGTTTTTTTCATCGTCACATTTTTTGTCATTTTATCCTTCGTTAGTTTTAGCTATTATTAGTTGACTAAAACTGGACAATTTTAGTCTAGTTTTAGTCACAGTCATTTTAGTAAGTTATATTCAGTGCTTTTTTCCCCACTAATATTTACCTCTAACTTCCATTAGGTGCATATTCAGATAATTTTGTCCAACTAGGCCTACTTTCCCTTGTATACAGTACCTTAGCTGGCAACATTCCCCTTGTGGCAGGTTGTAACCAATGCCAGCCATAATTATACACTACCATACCCCTGCATTGTCTACAATGATATACAAAAGAATCTGATCCCGAAACCAACAAGACAGTTTTAAGAAAATATAGTTAATAAATATTTACTAAATAAGCTAAAGTTTTTTTTTTTAAATGAAAAAGTCTGGGTGGCCATTTGATTAATTGTTCAGCAGTCTTATGGCTTGAGGGTAGAAGCTGTTAACGAGCCTTTTGGACCTAGACTTGCCGCTCCGGTATAAACTTGCCTTGCGGTAGTAAAGAGAATAGTCTATGACTTGGGTGACTGGAGTCTTTGACAATTTTTTGTGCCTTCCTCTGACACCACCTCGTATATAGTTCCTGGGTGGCAGGAAGATTTGCCCCAGTGATGTACTGGGCCGTGCACACTGCCCTCTATAGTGCCTTACGGTCAGATGCCGAGCAGTTGTCATACCAGGTGGTGATATAACTGGTCAGGATGCTTTCGATGGTGCAGCTGTAGAACTTTTTGAGTATCTGGGGACCCATGACAAATCTTTTCAGTCTCCTGAGGGGGAAAAGGCGTTGTCGTGCCCTCTTCACAACTGTCTTGGTGTGTTTGGACCATGATATTTTGTTGGTGATGCAGACACCAAGGAATTTGAAACTCTCGACCCACTCCACTACAGCCCCGTCTATGTGAATGGGGGTGTTTGGCCCGCCTTTTCCTGCAATCCACGATCAGCTCCTTTGTCTTGCTTACGTTGAGGGAGAGGTTGTTATCTTGGCATCACACTGCCAGGTCTCTGACCTCCTCCCTACATGCTTTCTCATCATTGTTGGTGATCAGGCCTACCACTGTTGTGTCGTCAGCAAATGGAATGATGGTGTTGGAGTCGTGCTTGGCCATGCAGTGACGGGTGAACAGGGAGTACAGGAGGGGACTAGGCACGCACCCCTGAGGGGCCCCCGTGAGAGGATCAGCGTGGCAGATGTGTTGTTACCTACCCTTACCACCTGGGGGCAGCCTGTCAGGAACTCCAGGATCCAGTTACAGAGGGAGGTGTTTAGTTCCAGGGTCCTTAGCTTAGTGATGAGCTTTGTGGGCACTATGGTGCTGAACGCTGAGCTGTAGTCGATGAACAGCATTCTCACATATGTGTTCCTTTTGTCCAGCTGGGAAAGGGCAGTGTGGAGTGTGATTAAGATTGTGTCATCTGTGGATCTGTTAGGGCCGTATGGGAATTAGAGTGGGTCTAGGGTTTCCGGGATGATGGTGTTGATGTGAGCCATCCATTCAAAGCACTTCATGGCTACCGATGTCAGTGATACAGGTCGGTAGTCATTTAGGCAGGTTACCTTCACTTTCTTGGGCACAGGGACTATGGTGGTCTGTTTGAAACATGTAGGTATTTTTCATTATTGGTTTTTACAATTTGACCAGAGCAAAAATGGCCTACAGATGTAGGATCTTAATTTGATCACTATTCTGTTGCTTAGAATGCAAAGGTGTAGTTTATTCAAGATTTAAAATGACTTCTAAAGTTTGCAATCACCACTTTAAAGTGTCAGACTTTTTTTGCCCTAAAAAAATATATATATCAACACCTATAAAAAATGGCCATTAATTATAAACCACATAATCATTCACATTTACTGTTGCTGCAGAATAATATTTCTGCTGTAGCAAACTGGCTCAAATTAAGATCCTACGTCTGTATATGAAAGCAAACATTAACATTATTGTATCTAATGGAAGTAAGTTACAAGTAAAGTCCTGGCACATCAGTTCAAAACAGAGTGATTGAAATGGCCTCTCAGGTGCTGTGTGGGAGAGCCGGCTTAGCTCAAGCAGCCCACGCAACAGAAATATGTATTCGGCCAATGAGAGGATTGCATTAAATAATCTGCATGCATGGCATGCATACTTATGATTGGACAAAACAGATGAAAAGTAGCTTCATGTCCATTTTTTTCAGGGCCTCGCGTCTCTTTCAAGTCATTATTTTATCGTCGTAAAAAAATAGGTTGTTGAGAAATATTTTTCGTCATAGTCATTGTTGACAAAATGAACACTGGTGTGTGCGTCTCGTTTGTTGTTTACTCAGATGTGAGCTGGTGGAGTCATCTGTTATCCCTGGTCAATATTGTGGAAACGGCCTTCACCATGCACAATAGCTGTCATTGCTTCACAATGACCTTCAGCTTGCACAATAGCCATCTCATTTTACATTGGAAGCAATAATGACTCCCATTCAACAATACAGGGTTTTTATACCACACTCCTTTCAACCAACCACCATCTAAATGGCAAAAGAGGTTACCAGGTAGAGACAAACACTCTACCAGGTAGAGACAAACACACTTAAAACGTTTACTCTCTTGAACCAGCCAGTTGGGTACAAATCAACACTATTGGTTAGGGAACACAGATTATGTGACAGGAACGTAGGTACACAAGTGATGATTTCATTGGAATTGTGAGAGCTAATTAGTGTGTGGAAATCATTGTACAGACTTATTTGTCTCATGACATCATATCACGTCTTCATTCTAGAATAAAAATGGAGTTTATTGTTGGACTTGGTTGTTTAAGTAATACTGGCATGCATGTCATAGAAATCAAGACCTAATATAAGATATATAAGTATATGATGACACTCAAATATTCCATGTGTATGTGGTCAATCAGTAGTTAATCACATATGTATAGCCGCCCGCCTGAGACCCAGCAATTCATTTTTGTCCCCTCTAATGGAAATTCCATTTGGGTCTGTATCTTTAAGGCCATACATGCCTCTGACCGGATAGTAGCTCATATCCCGCGTAAGGTCTTATTCGGGATAGCCTGTTTACATGCACCTTTGACATCCCGCTCATGAGTATCTTTGTACGCATTAATAAACAGAATATTCCTCATTTAAGTATATTTGTTGTAATATAATAATTTGAACACCTGCAGAATTATGTATTTCTTGCAGTTAAATTAAACAACAAATGTTAATTTTATCTCAGGAACAGGAGTGGTGAAATATGATTTTGTTCTTTCAGCATCTCTTGACAAAATGTGAATCTGCGTGTAATGTGTTATCTTTGACACTGTTATGCAAGCAGACAGTATTTCAACCACATAAAAAATGCAGCCAAGACCAAGTCTTATCAGAAACATGTTTCGTCATTTTCTCAGCTTTTCATGTCTTTAAAACCGGCCAAACGGATGACATTTGGACATTTTGCAGAGGACACATCTTTTCACTGTTTTGGAGTTATTGTGCTTTCTTCCCGGTCCCTAAATGAAACACACAACTTTACCAACGTTAATTAGATTACTAATGCATTCTATCAATGAAAGACATTCTGGTGAGCATTACTTTATTTAGTCTTCTAGGCCAACAAGTTATGACAGAAGAGAAGCTGCATGTATAAAACTATAGTTGACAAACAAATGGCCTACCAAATGTCATAAATTATAATATGGCCTACCAAATGTCAGAAATTATAATATGGCCTACCAAATGTCAGAAATTATAATATGGCCTAAACAAATATTAGAAATGATAATATGGCCTAAACAAATATTAGAAATGATAATATGGCCTACCAAATGTCAGAAATTATAATATGGCCTACCAAATATCAGAAATTATAATATGGCCTACCAAATATCAGAAATTATAATATGGCCTACCAAATATCAGAAATTATAATATGGCCTACCAAATATCAGAAATTATTAAATGGCCTACCAAATATCAGAAATTATAATATGGCCTACCAAATATCAGAAATTATAATATGGCCTACCAAATATCAGAAATTATTAAATGGCCTACCAAATATCAGAAATTATTAAATGGCCTACGAAATTATAAGCAGACCCTTGTCTAAATTAAGGGTGAAAGTAGCCAGTAGTAAATTATAGTAAATTAATTGTAGTATTATGGTGGATCAAACTGTGATTTGTTTGACAATCAAATTAAAATATCATTGCACAACACCCATGGTATGCGAAACTGAGCCTGTGAAGACAGCAAAAATAACAGTAAGCGGAATAAGATGTTTACATTCCACAGTGTCACGTAGAGTAGGCCAGAAGGCTAAACTGGATAACCTAACCTCTATCAAAATAAAAAGATGGCGGAGCCGCAAAAGTTCTTCTGTGCAAAGGTGTTTATTTACAAGTGATTCCGGAACAAAAAACAACAGTACTGCCATCAACGTCTACCTTATGGGACAGCTTAAAAACAATGCTGCCCCATCCACAGCTCAATCCAAAAATGCCTCCCAATGACTGAAAGAGAGGCTCCTTTTTGTAGGGCTAGCCCCTCCCCTCAGAACAATTAACCCTAATTAATTAATCAATTAACAATACAAACCTACATTTTCCATGAGCTAAACATACTAAAGGATATACATTGCAACACGGTTTTAAACAATATCACAACATAACATTTACAACATTACATCACTACTGACAATATCTTTCAATATGCCCATATGCATTAATGAGCCATTTGGGCCAGGCACTATAAAGCCAACCCAATTCCCTTAGCTCGGGTCCTTTTCCAGCATACCCGGAAGCTACAGAGATGGAGAGAGAGGAACAGAACAAACAAACAATGCGCTCATCCACAACATTGATAAGTATAATAATTATTGTATCTCTCAAATATGAACATTGACAAGTGTGAAATGCATGCACCAAGACAGAAGTTAATTTGTGTGTCGACCCACATTGTTAACTTATCTTATAATGGCACAGGGAGGAGTGATGAATATGTGTGTGCGTTAAAGAACCAAATGCTGCCCGCGGCCAGTGACGGACTTCTACGTCACACACAGTATCCCGTCTTAGATCAGCATATCCCATGCATTTTATCCGGGTTTCTCATAAAAAGCTTTTCGGATTATTGTAAATGGGATATGATCTTTATATGCGTCAACCCCGCAGGTGGCAGGTTGGGGCAGCAGGTAGCCTAGTGGTTAGAATGTTGGACTAGTGACCGAAAGGTTTCAAGATCAAATCCCCGAGCTGACGAATCTGTTGTTCTGCCCTTGCCCCAAGGCAGTTCACCCACTGTTCTTAGGCTGTCATTGAAAATAAGTTGTTCTTAACTGACTTGCCTAGTTAAAAATAAAGCTAAATAAAAAATAAAACAGAATACTTGAGTATCCCTAATGGTATATTGGTGTGCATGTAAATGTGGTCATTGTGTAAGGTCCTGTAGTACTTTTGAGAAGACACTGGGCTTTTCAATGATATCACGTGTGGGGGTGTCACCTTAATATTGTTTTATTTCTGGTTCTTCAAAATAGCTACCATCACAATTACCACATTTTATGGTAAGTGTGCATGTAATTTTGTAATTATACTTTTTGTGAGTTTGATATTCAAATTGTTTCTAATAGGTAAATATCGAAGGAATATATTGGTTCGTTTTCAGAGTAGTTTAATATTTCACATTAAATAAGAGCTTGTTAATAAATGTGACTGACCGGCTCAAATCGGTCTTATGTTGCAAAATTTTAAATGTTTTTTTTTTTTTACATTAGTACAAAGTAAAGACTCAGAGCTACAAAATGGTACATCATACACTGCATTTTGTAGGAACAATGGGAAAGTAATTCTGCTTTGAAAGTTGATACACTTGTAAACTCACTTTTGAGAAAAGGACCTTTGAATGTTCTGGACCCACCCTACTGGAGAACTCTCCTTTGTCTACAGCCATTCAGCATTGTTGACACCTGCTTAAGCCAGCCCCACCCTTCTCTTTAAGAATTCACATGTGAGGTCATGTGCTAAACAGTGAGTAGTGTAGTAAAGCTTAAGACAAAAAGTGATAGTAGCCTACAATAAGGAAAAATTCCAGCTAAACAGAAAGTGTCCAGATAAAAATATTTGACAAATATTAGATGATGCTTACCCAGACACACTTGTCTAAATTGGTTGGTCATGTGAAAGAAATGGTAGAACCCCCAGTATTGGAAAAAGTACAAAATTGTCATATTTGAGTAAATGTCAAGACACCTTAATAGAAAATGTAAAAGTACTTTAGTAAAAGTAAAAGTCACCCAGTAAAATACTACTTTAGTAAAATACTACTTGAGTAAAAGTCTAAAAGTATTTGTTTTTAAAAATACTTAAGTATCAAAAGTAAATGGAATTGCTAAAATGTACTTAAGTATCAAAAGTAAAAGTAAAAATCATTTCAATTTCCTTATATTAAACCAGACGGCCCAATTTTTGTAAATATTTGTTTTATTGACAGATAGCCAGGTGCACACTCCAACACTCAGACATAATTTACAAACAAAGCATTTGTGTTTAGTGAGTCTGCCAGATCAAATGCAGTAGGGATGTTCTCTTGATAAGTGTTTGAATTGGACAATTTTCCTGTCAAAATGTAATGAGTATTTTTGGGTGTGAGGGGGAAATGTATAGAGTAAAAAGTACATTAACTTCTCTACATTCCGTAAGAAAATAAAGTAAAAGTTGGCAAAAATATAAATAGTAAATTATGGTACAGATACCCACCCAAAAATACTTAAGTAGTACTTTAAAGTATTTTTACTGAAGTACTTTACACCACTGCCCAAATGCCTTTACACTAGTAGATTAGCATACTTTATATGCTGTTACATATGCACTTATCACATAGTATTCCATAAATAAGTTAAGGCCATGCAACCTGAGTTGAAACCTGAGTGTGGTGCAGATGTACAGCACATAAACAGATGCATGCGCCATATATTTATATGGTGGACACTTGATACGGTCACATACGCCTCGTTTCCTGAAACGGGTCACAAATGTCCTCTGTAGTGGATGTTAGGATGCGCTGTTTTTTTTTACCTATTTTCTCCATTTACTGTAATGTAACATTTTTCATATTTACTTTCACCCGAGACCTTATGGCCACTACAAAGCACATGCAATAATAATAATAATAATAATAATAAATGTGTTTTTTTTATATAATTTTTTTTTTATACCCCAAACACTTACATGATACAAACAGATATATATTTCAAAACTTTTTTGCTGGGTCTCAGGAGGATAGCAACATCTTGTGAATAGAAATGTTCCACGAACATTCACTCTGAAAATGAACAGGTGACTCATTGAATCCCTATGAGTGATATGATACTTTATTTGCCATCATTTCCCCACCATATGCATATGGTAAATGACGTTTTCTAGACATACATCTGCTTTGTGAACCAGCAGTGAGCAAAATTAGAAGTAAGTGAGAATATGAGTTAACAGCTGGTGTGGCTGGTATGGCTTAGACAGTTTGGTGTGTGTGTGTGTGTGTGTGTGTGTGTGTGTGTGTGTGTGTGTGTGTGTGTGTGTGTGTGTGTGTGTGTGTGTGTGTGTGTGTTTATTTGGATCTCCGTTAGCTTTTGCAGAAGAAGCCCCTACACTTCCTGGGATCCACACAAAAAAAAACACAAAACATGACACACACTGACAGACAAGGAAAGTTACACAAATCTCCAGGTCAAACAAGGCAACAGAAAAAGTATATGTCTGTTAGAGTGTGTCTGTGTGTGCATGTGTTTGTGTGTGTTTCCCCTCACAGTCCCAGTTAAATTAGTTGTTTTTTATAACAGTTCGTTAATGGTCATTTTGCTGTTCGCTTGATTATTTGGAGATGGAAGGGAGTTCCATTCGATCGTGGCTTCTGTATAAAACCGTGTGTTGCCGTGGATTTGTTTTGGACATGGGGACTGTGAAGAGACACTTGATGGCACGTGTTGTTGGGAATGTATGGGTGTCTGAGCTGAATGTTATTTGATTCTGCAGGCAATCTGGAATTTATCGTCAGAGTAATATTTCTCCTAAAAACCAGAAGAGAAGCAGTTAATCTCCCGTCAACCCTCACTAGGAAAGACTGGCATGCATGATGCTGATGTTAGTTCTGTTTGTGCTTTTAAGGACAAGGCGCACTGCTCTGTATTGAGCCAGCTACAGCTTTGCCAGGTCTTTCTGTGTTGCACTTGACCATCTTACCGGACACTAATCAAGATCAGAGCCGGAACAACTAGTACAGTTGATTTTTGTGTCAAAAAGGCAGAACATATTTTTATAACAGACATACCCCTCCCCGTCTTCACGACAACTTTGCCAATATGACTTGACCATGATAATTGACCATCCGTTGTTATACCTAGGAGTTCAGCTTCCTCAACTTGCTCAATGGTCACAGCCTTTATGTACATATCCAGTTGAGGTTTAGCTCTTAGAGAATGTTTTGAACCAAATACAATGCTTTTGGTTTTAGACGTATTTAAGACCAGTTTATTATTAATCACCCATTCTGATACTGACTGTAACTCCTTATTTAGAATTTCAGTGAGCTCACTGGCGTTGGGTGCTGACATGTAGAGTGTGGAATCAGCCACATAAATAGTCATTCTAGCTTAGTGTAAGACCAGCGGCGAATCATTTGTAAAAATAGAGACGAGTAACGTCCCGAGGCAACTGCCCTGAGGGACAACGCACTGTACCTGATGTTAGAGAAGCTGATGTAAGCAATGTTCCCACTCTCTCTTGCAGCTTTAATAGCTGGGATACGTTTTTTCCACCTCTGGCACACAGCTTCAGAGAAGTCCTCGTTGAGGAATATGTTGGTTCCTCTCAAGTTCTTGAACAGCCATCTTGTCCTTAAACCTTGACCAATATCGGCCTGGATCTGTCACCTCGGCTGGTTACATGTTTCCCAGACCTGTGGGCGCTCTCCACCTCAATCTTCGTATGATCCATCTGCAGCTTGTCAGTGATCATTTTTCGTACGTTCTCCTCAGACCTGGGCCAGTTCTCATGTGAAGAATCTGGTATGCCAACCGCAACCATTTTATTCCTCCTGGACTGTCCCTCTGAATAGTCTGTTTTCACAGTCATTGTTAATATGGATTCACAAGACAGTGCTGATGTCATCTCGAGATTACTTCAAGTTTGTTGTCACCTTGCTGCAAGTGTCTTTCAGGACATCCACTCCTCCCTGGGTATTTTGGTATTTTATTAGGATCCTCATTAGCTGTTGCGAGAGGAGCAGCTACTCATTTACATTTACATTTAAGTCATTTAGCAGACGCTCTTATCCAGAGCGACTTACAAATTGGTGCATACACCTTATGACAACCAGTGGAACAGCCACTTGCATCTAAATCTTGTTGGGGGGGGTGAGAAGGATTACTTACCCTTACTTACCCTATCCTAGGTATTCCTTGAAGAGGTGGGGTTTCAGGTGTCTCCGGAAGGTGGTGATTGACTCCGCTGTACTCTTCCTGAGGTCCACACAAAACATGAAACGTGACATAATACAGAACATCAATTGACAAGAACTCCTCAAGGATAGAACTACTGTACTGTACATCAAACTGCAAACCGTTCTAAAGGTCCTGGATCTCCCTGGTCAGATCGTCCATTCTTTTGTTAGTTGAGTCCATGAGTATTTGGACAACGCTCTTGAAGCTATTTTCCTGTTGTTGTAACCGCTGCTTGTAGAAACAGTCCTTCACTGAGGTCCTGTATACAGATACACACAGACAGATTCATTATAGCCATTATAGGCATACGCGACCTGTCTGTCTGTCTGTCTGTCTGTCTGTCTGTCTGTCTGTCTGTCTGTCTGTGTGTCTGTCTGTGTGTCTGTGTGTCTGTGTGTCTGTGTGTGTGTGTACGTTGGGCACACATGCATGTGGGTGCTGCTAGCATGTGTATATGTCTGTGTGTGTACTCTGTGTGTGCATGTATGGGTGTGTTTATATGCTGTTTAATATGACATGTAGCATATTTGAAATTATGTTCACGTCTTACATTCACCTTTTCATGTTTATTAAACTACTTTTCATTCAAACCCATATGGTTTGGTTTCAATACTTGAAAACCAATTGGTAGGTCCAGGTCGTCACAACAATAGATTGGTGTTGGTTAAATTGTGATTCTAATGAATGGAGCGAATTTGGAGCAGCAGTTGTTTGTTTTTTCCTGTGAGTGCAGAGCGGTTTTTGCAGAGCAGGAGCGCTAGGAAAGCACATGGAATGCCAGAGCGCCGCTCCATGAGCGATGAGCGGGATTTCCAACCGCTCAACTCCGCTCACCTGCTCTGGTGGGAACATAACACTCTGTATTATTTGGGTTCCTAGCTCACATAAAGCACTTGAAAAAGAAGAGATGGTTGAAGTTAACTTCGGTGTTTGTGAGAAGTGGAGCATTGGAGGAGCCAGATTGAAATGATTCATCATTGGCTCTCTATTGTTAACACTCTCCCATGTTGAATAAATCATCTGTCCTAAACTAGGACATCAGCAGCAGGCAGGGCCAGCCAGGGTAAAGTAAACATAACCATTATTATGTATGTATTATAGGTTATTCACGCAACACAACTGGCTGGTTCAAAATAACCCAGCACGTGTTCTGTCCAATATTTGCTGGGTTACCAAATAACCCACACAGGGTTATTCCCTCAGGGGTGTGTGCTTAGTCCCCTCCTGTACTCCCTGTTCACCCATGACTGCGTGGCCAAACACGACTCCAACACCATCATTAAGTTTGCTGACGACACAACAGTGGAGGGCTGATCACCGACAACGATGAGACAGCCTATAGGGAGGAGGTCAGAGACCTGGCAGTGTGGTGCTAGGACAACAACCTCTCCCTGAATGTGAGCAAGACAAAGGAGATGATTGTGGACTACAGGAAAAGGCGGGCCGAGCACGCCCCCATTAACATCGACGGGGCTGTAGTGGAGCAGGTCAAGAGTTTCAAGTTCCTTGATGTTCACGTCACCAACGAACTATCATGGTCCAAACAAACCAAGACAGTCGTGAAGAGGGCGCCTGGTATGGCATCACCGCCTGGTATGGCAACTGCTCGGCCTCTGAGGGTAGTGCGGAGGGTAGTGCGTACGGCCCAGTCCCTCACTGTCGCCAAGCTTCCTGCCATCCAGGACTTATATAGTAGGCGGTGTCAGAGGACACCCCAGAAAATGTTCAAAGACTCCAGTCACCCAAGTCATAGACTGTCCTCTCTGCTACCGCACGGCAAGCTGTACCGGAGCGCCAAGTCTAGGACTAAAAAGCTCCTTAACAGCTTCTACCCCAAAGACGTAAGACTGCTGAACAATTAATCAAATGGCCACCCGGACTATTTAAATTGACACCCTCCCCCTCCATTTGTTTTTTACACTGCTGCTACTCGCTGTTTATTAGCTATGCATAGTCACTTCACCCTTACCTACATGTACAAATGATCTCGACTAGCCTGTACCCCTGCAAAATGACTTGGTACCGGTACCCCTATATATAGCCTCGTTTTTGTTATTTTATTGTGTTACTTAAAAATATATATATTTTCTTAACTCTTTCTTGAACTGCACTGTTGGTTAAGGGCTTGTAAGTAAGCATTTAAAGGTCTACACCTGTTGTATTCAGTGCATGTGACAGAGTTTGATTTGATTTGATTTAACTCAGTGTTTTTTGGAGTGTAGGAAACCTTTTAAGATAATGCAATCAGCCTTCTTAAACGCTATGGCGTTCAGCAGAGAGAATTTAATTATTTTTTTACCAGCACAGAATTACGCCCACCTATTTCCCCATATGGTGCAATTGAATAGACATTTTCTGCGCCATGCAGTAAGTCTTTGAAGGTGTGGGTGTGTTACTGCCTTTAGGTATATATCCCAAATAGCACCCTATTCACTATATCGTGCCCTACCTTTGACTAGAGCCATTTTGGCCCTTTTCAATATTTAGTGCACTACTTTTGACTAGGGTGCCATTTGGTACATAACTTAGGTCTATATTATGCATATCCCTAATGCCTACTGCTGGGTGGTTAAAGCTTTATAAGGCCACTCAGCCTTTGTACTGTAGCCTAGCTGGGTCTAATTTTGGAATACACGTCCATTTTGCTTCCCTCCCTCTCTGGAATTATGTAACGACTGGAAGACGCTTGAGTGAGTGTGAGTCTGGTGAAAAGTTTACTGCTTGGGACTAGAGCTATCTGTGATGCCTAAATTAGCAAAACACTCACTGCTAAAAGAGCCATATAAATACATTTGGACGACTGTATTGGACAGGATCAGTAGAAATGTCACTGGAAAATGGTGTGAAATGGTTTTCTTTTCAGAGGTGTTTAGAGTTAAAATAAGCACAGTGCATGAGAATTTGCCTTCTGAGTTTTGTAAATGTTGATTTTGGCTATGCTGTTAACACCTAACTGCAAGCATTATACAGACATTGACACATCAAATAATAATGTGCACTGTCTCTTGTGTCTGTCTCTCACCCTCTTGTGTCTGTCTCTCACCCTCTTGTGTCTGTCTCTCACCCTCTTGTGTCTGTCTCGCACCCTCTTGTGTCTGTCTCTCACCCTCTTGTGTCTGTCTCGCACCCTCTTGTGTCTGTCTCGCACCCTCTTGTGTCTGTCTCGCACCCTCTTGTGTCTGTCTCGCACCCTCTTGTGTCTGTCTCGCACCCTCTTGTGTCTGTCTCGCACCCTCTTGTGTCTGTCTCGCACCCTCTTGTGTCTGTCTCGCACCCTCTTGTGTCTGTCTCGCACCCTCTTGTGTCTGCACCCTCTTGTGTCTGCACCCTCTTGTGTCTGTCTCGCACCCTCTTGTGTCTGTCTCGCACCCTCTTGTGTCTGTCTCGCACCCTCTTGTGTCTGTCTCGCACCCTCTTGTGTCTGTCTCGCACCCTCTTGTGTCTGTCTCGCACCCTCTTGTGTCTGTCTCTCTTCCTCTTGTGTCTGTCTCTCTTCCTCTTGTGTCTCACCCTCTCAGCAGAAATAGATATGCTCATTTGTATTTTCATAGAATGTAAATGACCCAGTATTGACATACAGTAATCTGACCACGAGGGGGGAAAAGAGGATAATTGGTAGTATGGTATTGGCTATTCTGACAAACATACCATGCTCTTGCAGTATGTTAAACACCAATTAAGCATACCCAATGACTGACTGCAAATTTAACTGTATTGTATGCATCTACGTGTTTCAGTTCTGCATGGTTTAGGTCACACTGCATGGGTCTGGTTTCATGCTGCATTCAATCTGTGTCTGTGTCACTAGTATCATCCAGCACGCACGCACACAGACACACAGTTTGCAGCAGTGTCACTTAAAGTCCTACAACAGCACAACACAGAACTGACTGCCTAAGCAGAAAGCATTATTAGCATTGACCTTTCAGAGTCAAGTCCTGGTAAAAACAACAACAAGGTGTCTGGATGAATGGATGCCACTACCTCATCTTTTACACATTTTAATATTTTCATGTGACCCTTCAAGTAGAATTGAGGCATTTGTTAAAAAACAAATACAGCTGTAGTCTACCAGTGAATTGCCTAATATTAGGACAAGGGGGAACAATTCTCTTCGGTCAACATTATGGAGTGTCAGGGGAGCTGTGGCTAGGCTTGGGCGGGTATGCATATTGTCATACCTTCATACTGACTTACCGGGATATTTGGAATCAACGGCACTGAACACAAGGGGCGTTGTTTTCAAACCCCACTGAGCCTTTGAAATCCACAGATTAGCAATGCTAACAAGTACATGTAAAATCCTACAGCGAATGCTAACTAAATGGTAATGAGCACATTGCCAACATTTTATACAGTCCCTGACATCAACTATTTTCAGGACAGACATCCCAGCTCATAGAGTAATACAAATAAGTAAAAAATGCTACTCACAATTTACTGCACAAATTAAACAAATATTAGACACTAAGGCTCTTGATCCAGGAGGTGATTCTCTGCTGTTACCAGCAAGCGAGGCTTGATTTTGGAAGAAGCTAACCACTTAACTAGATAGCTAAGTAGCTACTAAATTAGCAAAGCAAATGCACAACTGCAGAGCATTTAGCACATTTTAAACAGTTTACTTAATAGTCATACGATATCTAGCTGGCAAAACATTTAGTTGTGAATTCCATACTGTAACTAGATCACCTGGCACGTGCTGAACAACAATGACTCACAAGGCCCCTGTCTCTCGTCATTGTGTGCTTGTTAACGAACACCACGAGACTGGGTACGACTGGTAAGCTTCATCATGAAACATTATGTGACGGGTGAAATGAAGAACGCACATCTTCTTTATCTCCTAACATAATGCACAAGCAGACTACAAGTATTTACTTAAATAGTAGCTACAAATATTCACATTTATAAAAAAAAAAAGTAAAAACAACCATCAAAGAAATAGTTTCAACGGTATTGATGGTTTGAAAAACCATCCCGTGGCTATTTCCAAATACCCCGGTATACGGTATACACGGTATACCGTCCAAGCCTAGCTGGGGGAGACTAATACCATACCAAGACCAATATCTAGTGAGGGCAGAGCCTAGGTGTATGTGTGTGTTTGTGTGTGTGTCTGTGTGTGTGTGTGTGTGCACGCAGAGGTGGGAAGAGGCAGAGAAAGTAAAGCTGGTCGTTTGCTGAGCAACAACAACAATGGGTGAACATCTGACAGCTGTATTGATTTTGGTGAAACAAAACACAATTACCCTCTTCAAGTCTCCTCTAACTCATTTTTATTTTGTAGCTCGCTTTCACTCCCTGTTGAGTAAAGTACCACTTGGACTCCCCACCTTAATCCAATTGAATTTATCTAAGATTATGTCTGTATTCTCTCCATTTCATCCTCCAGGTACTGTACACACACACACACACACACACACACACACACACACACACACTTGGACGCATACACACACACACACACACACACACACACACACACACACACACACACACACACACACACACACACACACACACACACACACACACACCTCGTATGCCTATAATGGCTATAATGAATCTGACTGTGTGTATCTGTATTCAAAGGGATGTGCGGGACCTCAGCTCAGCTGGACTAGTGGGAGCTTTGCCAGCGTCGCCTCTGGAGCAGTCCGTTAGCTTCCTTGAGTCTTTTACACTCTCGCTCTTCCCTACGTGGAAGCACAGAGGACTGACACTAAAAACCATCATAGTAAAACACGGTACAGGTGTCATCTGTCAACACCATTACATCATCTATACACATGTATGCATAAACAAAAAAACTATGTACAGCAGATAAAAGGACAATTAGGCACTTATAAAGAAATATCTTCGTTGGAGGATAAGGTTGTAGGCTTTGGTGCTGGCATTTACCTGTTACCTGATAAAATGTCTCAATGTATTATTTTCACCTGAACCGTTCAAATGTTCATTTTGGATGGACAACTGGTGCATGCACAGTTGGAGTATTTGCAAGATGCCCCGCAGTTGCAAGATCCAGCTTTGGAGAATTCACAAGGATACATTTTTCAGTCTTTGATCTCCCTTCTTTATCTGAATGGACCGTAGTCGTTCGGCTGGGTCTCAGTGGTGCACTGTATAACCTGCAGTAAAGCAAGGCATGTTTCAAAGGAACCATCGTTACAACTGTGCGCTATACATGAGACCTTTATGAGACATGTGACCTCTGTGGTGAATCTTGGTTTGTATCACACAAAACATAGGGAATTCTGAATGCTAAGTTTGCTGTCTCCTTTGCTCCCAGATTGTCTGCCCCTTGAGCAACTACATGTGATAGGCAGCCAGCTTGCCACAGGAGTAGCCTAGCTGTAGACATTCTAATTAGTTGTTGTTGGTACACTGATTACATTATGTAACCATTGGACAATGAAGTTCGTCATGTAAGAGCCAATGAAAACAGAGAGCCGAGCCCAGCTGTCAAGAAGGAGTGCGTCCTGTGTTCCCTGTCTCAGTCTGTGAAGTGAAGACACACCCCCTCTTTCCCAGAGAGGACAGCCAAGGGCGTGGGGGTGGGGGTGGTGGTGTGTGCGTATATGTATTAGGACACAGCAAGGACGAGTCAGAGCATTTCTACTCGCCTCTGTTCTAGCTGCTGTTGGGGAAGAGAGATTAAACCACAGAGGCTGAATCTCAAGTATTGATCTCACTGATGTTTTTCATCCTCTGGTGTTTCTGCTTTGCCTCTCTCTCTCCCCTCTCTCTTCTCTCTCTCTTCTCTCGCTTCTTTCTCTTCTCTCTCTCTCCTCTCTATCTCTCTCTTCTCTCTCTCTCTCTTTCTCTCAGAAGGTGAAGGTGGTCTTGTCAGAGGACAGTTTTTTGGTTTGAACATTAGACAGAATGTCATCCAAAGACAGAGGTTCTCTACAGAGCCAGATACTTTCGCTCTCCTGTTCGTTTTTGGGAGTGGGAGTGAGATGGGGGCGGGGTGTAAAAGAGGACGAGGGTTGGTCAAGGGGGGGGTGTTTTTTTGTGCAGGTGAGTGGAGAGAGGTGGGGGTAATGGTGATTTGGACACACAGATGGTGCCGAGGCACAACGCTACGATGTCGTACTTTTCCATCTCTTCCTACAGTTCACCACCGCAGCCTGGCACTTCAAACCCAAATCTGAACAACAAAAAGGGGGCCTAACCTGCAGCTGCCCCTTGTGTCTGTATGAAATGGCACCCTATTCCCTAAATAGTGAACTTCCTTTGACCACATACTCCAGTCAAAATAAGTGCAATATATACAGAATAGGATGCCATTTCAGATGCAGTGCTTGTCTTGTATTTTGTTAACACACCTAGCTAGCCATCACACCTAGAGTGCTGTATGAACTGAACATTAAAACTGCAGTTACTCCTCAACTTGCATTGATCACACGTACTGTAGGAGTTGAACAGTAAAACTGCAGTTACACCAGTCTCAACGCCAACAGTGAAGAGGTGACTCCGGGATGCTGGCCTCCTAGGCAGAGTTGCAAAGAAAAAGCCATATCTCAGACTGGCCAATAAAAAGAAAATATTAAGATGGGCAAAATAAAACAGACGCTGGACAGAGGAACTCTCCCTAGAAGGCCAGTATCCCGGAGTTGCCTCTTCACTGTTGACGTTGAGACTGGTGTTTTGCGGGTGCCATTGAATGAAGCTGCCAGTTGAGGACTTGTGAGGCGTCTGTTTCTCAAACTAGACACTAATGTACTTGTCCTCTTGCTCAGTTGTGCACCGGGGACTCCCACTCCTCGTTCTATTCTGGTTAGCGCCAGTTTGCGCTGTTCTGTGACGGGAGTAGTACACAGCATTGTACGAGATCTTCAGTATCTTGGCAATTTCTCACATGGAATAGCCTTCATTTCGCAGAACAAGAATAGACTGGTGAGTTTCAGAAGAAAGTTATTTGTTTATGGCCATTTTGAGCCTGTAATTGAACCCACAAATGCTGATGCTCCAGATACTCAACTAGTCTAAAGAAGGCCAATTTATAGCTTTTTTTAATCAGGACAACAGTTTTCAGCTGTGCTAACATAATTGCTAAAGGGTTTTCTAATGATCAATTAGCCTTTTAAAATGATAAACTTGAATTAGCTAACACAACATGCCATTGTAACACAGGAGTGATGGTTGTTGATAATTGGCCTCTGTACGCCTATGTAGATATTCCAATAAAAATCAGCCGTTACTTGCTACAATAGTCATTTACAATCTTAACGATGTCTACACTGTATTTCTGATGGATTTGATGTTATTTTAATGGACGAAAACATTTGCTTTTCTTTCAAAAACACGGCCATTTCTAAGTGACCCCAAACTTTTGAACGGTTGTGTACGTTTCTTTTTGTTTAACACTTTGTTGGTTACTACATGTTTCCATATGTGTTATTTCATAGTCTTGATGGGTAGCCTAGTGGTTAGAGCATTGGACTAGTAACCGGAAGGATGCAAGTTCAAATCCCTGAGCTGACAAGGTACAAATCTGTCGTTCTGCCCCTGAACAGGCAGTTAACCCACTGTTCCAAGGCTGTCTGTAACTGACTTGCCTAGTTAAATAAAGGTAAAACATTTTTTTTTTAATACAATGTAGAAAATAGTGCAAATACAGAAAAACCCTTGAATGAGTAGGTGGGTCCAAACCTTTGACTGGTACTGTATACGCCACTGGAGCTGCTATTCTACTGTACCGCTAATGAATATCAATCGGAGATAGTCAGTTCTTCCGTCTGGACCTGTGTGCATACAGACATAAACTCAGAGAGAACATGAAATACCATTAAACACACTGACACATAGGCGGGTTTTGAATTAAAGTTTTACCCCAAAGTCGAGCACATATTACAAATTTAAAGTGCACCGACTTTGATTTAATGTTTTAATAAAACATAGCTACATGTGTTGAGGGGCTCATAAAGTATTGAGAGAAAATACCTATTCAAATACCTTCTTGTCATCGACAGGAAATGAAAAAGGAAAAAGAAAGATGTTGTAATTATTATTACAGTGTGGACCAGTCAGTCTATGTAGGAATTAGGTTTAATAGAACATGACAGGGTTGTCTAGTACAGTTATATCTTAAAGGGGAACTGCACACACTGATCTGGCTTCATTATTTGGCTTGCTCCTCAAGACATGCTGGTAGCCATGATAGAAGCCAAATGTGAGTTGGCTTGGGGGTGTGATTTGAAGAGGGTGTTTTTTTGGGTGTGTCCTTGCCACCACCAAGACACACCCATCTGCCAGAACCTTGCCCGCAGCTGTTTCCCCTCACTCAATCACAACACACAAACCCCCTGCAGGTTGAGTTCAATAACTACAGGCAGATGTATGAGATGCCAGAGGAAGCTTTGAATAGGTCAGTAGTTTACAGAGTAACATAAGAAGAATGCAATTTCTGAATTTATGTGCAGTAGTTATTCTGAGGAATGGTTTGGAATTTACACAACAGTTGCCTGGAGGAAAATGCGAGAGGGTCATGCTTTTTCAATTTCAGTCAAAGGTAGGGTTTAGTATTTTTTTTGGTCACTTCCGGGGAGGGTCATGTCATTTGTAATTGATTACATTTCTATATTTCTCAGTGTTTTAGTATTAGTTGCCGACCCTCATTTCTGATTCTAAGATGGTGTAACAGTATAACTTTAGACCGTCCCCTCGCCCATACCCGGGCGCGAACCAGGGACCCTCTGCACACATCAACAACAGTCACCCACGAAGCATCGTTACCCATCGCTCCACAAAAGCCACGGCCCTTGCTTAGCAAGGGGAACTACTACTTCAAGGTCTCAGAGCAAGTGACGTCACCGATTGAAACGCTATTGAGCGCGCACCGCTAACTAAGCTAGCCGTTTCACATCCGTTACACTGGGCACGCAATATCAAGTGCGCCTAAAGGCTATTTAGTATGGTCTCAATCAAATGCGTCACAGACTATAGGCTACGAAGTGCATGCTCGGAGAAGCACAAAGTAAAGTTATATTTCTAAGCTGCTGGGATGGTGTAAATAAAAGTAGGTTGCATTACACACTGCAATGGATATTCCAACCTGAGCCCCGGCCTGCTCTGCTCTTGCCGATCAAAACCTTTTTTGTGTGATACATAACCAATGGCTGTGCTGTGTAGGCCTACAGTGGCAGTTCAGGAGTCAAAGGCTTCTTCCTAAATTAATTTTGGATTAGGCCTAGTCTATTACCCTATGTTCTGTTCAGTTTGAGAAGGAGAGCACGAAGATGGGAAGGAAGACCGGAGGTAAACGTTGACAGCTTGCTACTACTATAATTGCCGCGGCACAATCAATCAGACATTAACAGCTTATGGTGCTGAAAGCAGGCAAATTGGAGTATCCATTTTAATTAGACTTTACTAACAATAAGAGGGCTTTGAATTGTAGCCTATTTCTTCCTATTTAAGAAATAAGAGGTAGGCCTACCTGTTTAACATGTGAAATTAGGCTTTAGGGTGCTATATCCATAGATTTTTCAGTCAATTTCTCCACCCACAATGCACTATTTAAATAGCCTACACCAGTGTTTGTGAAGAGCGGCAGGTAGCCTAGTGGTTAGAGTGTTGGACTAGTAACTGAAAGGTTGCAAGTTCAAAACCCCAAGCTTGTGAGGTAAAAATCTGTTGCTGTACCCCTGAACAAGGCAGTTAACCCACTTGTCATTGAAAATAAGAATTTGTTCATTGCTGACGTAGTTAAAATAAATAAAAGAGCTGGCAAGTTAAAATGAAAACATGAATTGAGAGGGTATGCCCGTAGGCCTACTTTCTATTAAATAAAATGTCAAAAAGCACTGGTCTACCCATTGTTATCTTAAGATTTTGAGGAAAATTCAACAGATCCGATTATATAAAGTCATCTAGGCCTGTAATTGTGCTTTGGTCCGCGATGCTTTAAGCTAGAAACAAGCTCTAGAGGAGACAAAAAATGTACTTTCTTTGGGAAGTAATCTAATTCTGTCACTATCAATTGATTAAGCTATTCACTTTCTGTAGAATAGAAGATGTTTAAACCCAGACAGCTTTTAGGAAAACACTTCTCGTTGGGTTGAATAATGGCAGCAGCAGTTAAAGTTAAAAATTTTCTGCGTCGGTAAGCCTACTCTGTCTGGGGTGGAAAGGAAGGCCTAACTTTTGAATGTACCATGCTTAGATTCCTTATAAATTCTCAGATTTAATTATTTGCGAACAGGGATCGTTTCGTTGCAAACAAGACACACTGATTTGGCATTAGAGAAATATTTTAAAATGAACACAATGGCCCATCTCTTTGTCCATTCTTAGCCTGTTATTTCATTAAATGGTGTAGTATGAAAAAATATTCAGGTAATATGTCAAATTAGGTAGAATTGCAAGACTTTTTATAAAAGGCCATTTTTTCATGGACCTGCAAAGCACGATGATTGATTCATGCAAGTATTTACTATAAAGGTGATATTTGCACCCCTACTTTTGTCAACTGTGGTTTGCTGGCCCGCAGGCCTGTGCTCTATCACAATTCCTGCTTTGCCATGCAATGCTTTCTAAACCATTTCTAAAACGGCATATTTAAGGCTCTGGTCGGTACAAGAAGTGAAGTTTAATGGTAGGTATGTTCTCTGCTATCCACTTTGTTGTAATTAATATATTGGGTATAGGGGAGGGTCACTCAATTTATTTCCCTCAAGTATTCAGGGAGTGTTTAGGTCAAATATATTTTGCTGAAGGGAGGGCCGTCCATTTTCATTTCAGAGGGGTACAAATTTCTCCATGTATCCTTTATTATAAATAACGTTCCCTCCCTAAACTAAGTGTTTTGGTAACATTTCAAATGTAGTAAGTAGTCCATGTTTCTTATGGTAACTGTGTTAAGGGTTTTGGGCCATCGAGGAATGAAGATGATGAGCAATCGGCAAAGGTAATCTGTAATCTGCCGGCATCACGGCACATCGTTAAGACACTAACAGTTTACAGACGGTAGGCAATTAAGGTCACAGTTATGAAAACTTGGGACACTAAAGAGGCCTTTCTACTGACTCTGAAAAACACCAAACGAAAGATGCCCAGGGTCCCTGCTCATCTGCGTGAACGTGCCTTAGGCGAGAAAGCATGAGGACTGTGGCCAGGGCAATAAATTGCAATGTCCGTACTGTGAGACGCCTAAGACAGCACTACAGGGAGACAGGATGGACAGCTGATCATCCTTCCAGTGGCAGACCATGTGTAACAACACCTGAACAGGATCTGTACATCATCCGAACATCACACCTGCGGGACAGGGACAGGATGGCAACAACAACTGCCCGAGTTACACCAGGAACGCACAATCCCTCCATCAGTGCTCAGATTGTCTGCAATAGGCTGAGAGAGGGTCGACTGAGGGCTTGTAGGCCTGTTGTTAGGCAGGTCCTCACCAGACATCACCGGCAACAATATCGCCTATGGGCACAAACCTACAGTCACTGGCAAAAAGTAGTCTTCACTGACGAGTCACGGTTTTGTTTCACCAGGGGTGATGGTCGGACTTGCGTTTATTTAATTTTTTATTTCACCTTTATTTAACCAGGAAGGCTACTTGAGAACAAGATCTCATTTGCAACTGAGACCTGGCCAAGACAAAGAAAAGCAGTGTGACACAGACAACAACACAGAGTTACACATGGAGTAAACAATAAACAAGCCAATAACACAATGAACAAATCAATGACACAGTGGAACAAAGAAAGTATATATAGAGTGTGTGCAAAAGGCATGAGGAGGTAGGCAATAAATGGGCCATAGGAGTGAATAGTTACAATTTAGCAGATTAACACTGGAGTGATAAATGAGCAGATGAAGATGTGCAAGTAGAGATACTGGTGTGCAAAAGAGCAGAAAAGTAAATAAAATAAAAACACTATGGGGATGAGGTAGATAGATTGGGTGGGCTATTTACAGATGGACTACGTGCAGCTGCAGCGATCGGTTAACTGTTCAGATAGTTGATGTTGAAAGTTGGTGAGGGAAATAAAAGTCTCGAACTTCAGCGATGTTTGCCAATCGTTCCAGTCACTGGCAGCAGAGAACTGGAAGGAAAGGCGGCCAAATGAGGTGTTGGCTTTGGGGATGATCAGTGAGATATACCTGCTGGAACGTGTGCTACGAGTGGATGTTGTTATCGTGACCAGTGAACTGAGATAAGGCGAAGGGTTTATTTTATGAGCCTGTGATCAAAATATACAATTATGGCCTTATTTTTATTTCAGCATATTGGATGACTGTCATTCATATTCCATTCACCCAGTTCAATGTAACATCGATTGTGACGCTACTACATGATACTGACATTTTCCTTGTACCCATCATGAGGTTGCTACAACCTAGCCTATGAATGAAAGTTTACAATGTAGGTGCACAGGTCAGAGAATTTTGAGTAATCTTGAGTAATCAATGTGACAGACACATTCAATACTGCCCTGCACACTCTTGCCTGCATCTAGTTGATCTAGGGTCTAATCATTAGTCCAACAGTTGCAAATGAGAGTTTCTATTGGACAAATTCATGTATGTGTATCCCCATTCTGTTCCGTTTGCTTCCGTTCAAGAAAAGTGAACAGAATCTGCAGAATGAACACTCCCCTGATCACAAGCAACCAGTTCACTTTCATAGCAGCCACATAAAAACATTGTGATCACTTTGATTGTTGAATATATACTTCCTTCTTGCAACCATCTACTGTACATGCGCTCCTCCTCTAACCTTTCCCTTTGCTTGTGGACTTCAGTGCACAACACATCAGCTGTCTGTGACCAGGCGAAAAAACCTTTCCAAGCCAAACCTTCAAATCATGACCGCTACACACAGTCTACATAGTTCTCACATCATAGTCAAGAACTACTAGAACTAACGTATTAGTTAACCCGCTACAATTGTGCAGTACAGTTTACAGTCAGAAAGCAGTTTAGCAGTTACACCGGCGAGCCCCTTTGGTAATAAATAATGTTAAGTCAAAAGCTTACCTTGACTTGGAAGAGTTCCAGTGCTGGACAGCCAAAGCAAGATAGCTAAATTGTCATCCTTCTTTGTTTGAGCCGGGAGTTTGAGTAGGCTAAACTAGCTAGCTAGATTAACTAACTAAGTGAAAGTGAAAGTTTTAAAAAAACTATGCAACTAAATAAAGCTAGCTCGCTCTCTTGCTTCTCCTTCATTTTGGAAGAAATCTATTTGTTACAAACTGTTCAACTAACTCTGTCTTTCTCTCAGTCAGCTACCCAGCTAGCACAGTGGATCTGGCCCGATAACGGCTGAGAGTCGGGGGACTCGGCTGAGAGTCATACTCGTCATGTGGCCCGAGTCTGGGCCGCCCTAGGCAGTATTACTTATGGCTAGGGTGCAGGGATTGAGCTCGGGCCTATTCCGGTGATAGTTATCTGGCCCAGATGTATTACTTGGGGCTTGGGCCTACTCTATGGCAGATGATTACACAGGGTGCTTTATATAATTAACATTTCATCATTTATTTTTCCATATTTTCTCATTGTTTTTGTGATCAAAATATACAATTAAAATGTGTGTATTATTTTAGTATTTTGATACTTTGTGTAAGGCAATTGATAAGCATTAAAAACCTTGTGGATGGAGCCTCCCGAGTGGCGCAGTGGTTTAAGACATTGCATCGCAGTTCAAACTGCGTTGCTACAGATGCTGGTTTGAGACCTGTGCGAGCCATAACCGGAAGACCCAACGCACAATTGTCCCAGCGTCGTCCGAGATAGGGGAGGGTTTGGCTGTCCGGGATGTCCTTGTCCCATCGTGCTGTGGCGGGCCAGGCGCATGCACGCTGGCACGGTCACCAGGTGTATGGTGCTGGATGGGTATAATTTGTATGCACAAAAAATGTATAATAATAATATTTAAAATGACTAAATGTGGTAATTTTGTGTACATGTATTTACATTTGCATCGGGCCGCTTCTGGGGGGATTCTGGTAAGATGCCGGCAAAGTCGGACAAATTTTTGATAGACGGAAATGGCATGATGTACTTGGGCCGCTTCTGGGCAGTCCTACACCCGATTCCGTGCCGATTCAATCAGTTCCGGCCCCCCGGAAGAGGGCCGCTTCTGGGCCGATTCCTCATTGCTAGCTGGGTACTCACCAGATTTTATGCACTGCAGTGGTAGCTAGATGTAGTTTATTCTTTCAGTACTAGATTTATCATCTGATCTTTTCATTGGGTGGACATTGGGTGGACAACATGTCAGTTCATGCTGCAAGAGCTCTGATAGGTTGGAGAACATCCTCCAGAAGTTGTAATTACTGTGTAAGTGTATGGAAAAGGGTGAGAACCATGAGCCTCCTAGGATTCGTATTAAAGTCAATGTACTCAGAGGAGGACAGAAGCTAGCTGTCCTCCGGCTGGCTACACCATGGTGCTACCCTACAGAGTGTTGCTGAGGCTACTATATGCCTTAATTGCAAAACAGTATGTTTTAATCAAATATTTGGTCATGTGAATATATTTTGTATAGTTTTATCTAAAAAGGATAACTTTGTTAATGTTACACTCTTTAGATTTTTATGAAATTCACTGAGGAGGATGCCCTCTCCTTCCTCTTCTGAGGAACCTCCACTACCTTTACATAATAGAAGCTGCTAATATAACAATGTGCACATTTCACCTTTCATGGTCATTCCCAGCCAATGCAGATGCTGTGCCTATTGACATTTTGTCTGGTGGTAATGGGGCTACCTTAGAAAACATGTCAGAGTGGTCATACCTTCCTGTGTGTTGTCCCGTATACAACAGGAGTTCCCTGATCCTGGTGCAGAATACACAGGGTTTCTCTTTCCCCATCTTGACTGATACCATTCAATTCAAGACAAACTCCAAGCATCTATTCCGCATACCTAGCAAGGGTCTTTCTAGCCTGGTTGCGTCTCTGTTCAGCGACTACATTCCACTCCTTGCCACACCTGTCATTTGCTAAAAGAAACTGGCCTTGAGTGCCAAGGATTGGAATGTTAGATAAAAAAGACTGGTGCCCAGACTAGGGTCCTTCAGCAGGGCATGCAAACTATAGAACTTTAGCTGTGGAGGCATTGTCAATCCATATAAGGCTTTCCAGTCTGCTGTTCTTGAAACACATTGGGGTCAATCAAACAATGGAACCCATTGAAGGGAAGTGAAGGGGGAGGAGGGGCGATTTGCTCGTGAGCTTGATAAAAGGGGGCATGACTTGTTGACATAATTGTAATCCAAACCAAACCTTCATTTACTCACTGAGTACTCACATTGTGACTCACTGAGGTTCCAAACTCCATTTTAGACATGGCTGTCACGTCGACTCCCGCTCCCCCTCTCTGGTGCTCATTGTCATCAGTTTACTTATTATTACGCACACCTGCCACAATCGTTAGGCACACCTGCACCTCATGAGACACACTTGGACTCCATCACTTCTATGATTACCTCCCCTATATCTGTCACTCCCTTTGGTTCTTTCCGCAGGCAGTGTTAGTTATGTTTCTCATGTCCAGACGCTGCTCTTGTTTTGTATTGTTCCATGTTTTTGTATTATTAAATTCACCCCCTGTACTTGCTTCATGACTCCCAGCGTCTGCGTTACAATGACTTTGACACAAATGATCCTATTCACACATTGTAGTACATTTTGACACTCGAATACGTGTTTCTGACTAATATCGTTGCCATAGAGGTCGTTTTCAAAGGGATTAGTTGCTTCTATGGGCAATCACTCTTTAAATGAGAGGTGCTCCTGGTACACCCTGTCTCTCTGGCATGTGGTGTTTACTACAGGTTGTACTTCATTGAGAGACATTATTACACAAATCCGAGCAAAGACAGAAGGGGCAACGTAACATATTTCATATATAATTGTTAGAAATGTACAGTTTATACACATACTGTTTCCTCGTGCTAAGCAAGCAACCCTCCCTCGTCAGAAGCAATCAAATCAAGAGCAATCAAAAATAACCCCAAAAAATGTATCTTCTCAAAACACTGAACTATCTTGATGAACGAACGTACGTCAACTGTCGTCCATAGCCATAACCCATACATATGTAACAGGTTGATTTATCCCTACCCATGGCTGTGTTTTCTGACTCTGATTGAGGTGTCCTCTGTGTGATAAGGCTGTGTTATTGAAGTGTCCCCTGTATGCCTCTTCTGCCTCCCCAGATCACAGAGCAGCAGCTCCGGCAGACCAACGACCGCTTCAAAGCTTTCCTCAATGGAGACACCCAGATAGTGGCTGATGAAGCATTCATCAACGCAGTCCAGAGCTACTATGAGGTACATATTTATTTATTTATTTATTTATTTCTCTTTCTCTCTAACCTACAAAATGTGTCGTCTCATCCGCCGACTGTCTCTCAGCACACCACTGTTACAATACGCTTGTTAAATGAACCATCCTTTTCTCTTTCTTTACAGAGACCGCTATCACGTGTTTTAACCCTGTGTTTCCTATGTGTTGTGGTGCTGAGCTGGTGTTAGCATTCAATGTAATAGACCAGGCTGATTAGCTGCCATTTACTGCTGTAACTCAATTAGCATAGACATGAGAGTCGTAAAAAGACCCCCCAGTTCCCTCTGTCTCCCGGAACTGTAAATCAGAGCTTTTCCTAATCAATCAAATTCCGAGCTGTTGAGATACAGTCTGTCAGTGCTGCTGAAAACAGAGTGGCAGAGATACTGTACCTCTTCCTCAGTGCTGCTCAGTGAATTAGTTTCTCTCTCTCTAACTGTAGGGCTAGGAATCACTCGTAGTGGGATGGAAGCGGCTGCTCAGTTTCTCAGCGCTCTGTTGCTTTGGCCTGAATTCCAGGGAACTGCTGTGCTCCGTGGGGGGAAAATGGTGGATGAGATGATGCATCGTGTCGTGTGCACATCACATCTATTCACTGACGATATGGATTAGCGAACACACTTGTGCTAAAGAGGCTGCCATCGTACTCCCACCTACATTACAGTCACAATTCAACCAGTTCAACAATAATAGAGAATTATTGTGCAGATAAAAATACCCTTATATTGGTATTGTCCCCTATCCCACTACATAGGATACTTAGAGTCCCCAGACTATACTGTCCTAGGGCTTCTTTACTGTACGTTCATACATGTAGGGCACTGTATGATGGATATTATAATGTTGTTATAAATCAAATCATGCAATGCCTTGAAGGAGCTCCAAAACCAAAGCAATCCATTTGAAAACAAGTTAATTGTATTTAATTTGACAAAACGGCGACTCAATTGACATACTGTAGTGATTACCCACATAATGCTAGCTGGCCAATGTTGACTCCAATGCTTGGCATGTTGACTCCAATGCTTGGCACAGTAGTGTCAAGTTGGCTGGATGTCCTTTGGATGGTGGACCATTCTTGATACACACGGGAAACTGTTGAGTGTGAAAACCCCAGCAGCATTGCAGTTCTTGACACAAACCGTTGCACCTGGCACTTACTACCATACCACGTTCAAAGACACTTATATCCTTTGTCTTGCTCTTGCCCGTTCACACTATGAATGGCACACATACACAATCCACGTCTGGATTGTCTCAAGGCTTAAACATATTTTCTTTAACCGGTCTCTACCCATTCATCTACACTGATTGAAGTGGATTTAACAGGTGGTCATAGGATCATAGTTTTCACCTGGGTTTACCTGGTCAGTCTATGTCATGGAAATGTTTTGTACACTCAGTGTATATACTGACAAGAGGCAGGATCCAATACTGTAACTATGGGAATGAAGACAAGATTCTAGCCAATGAGATGGCAGATTCGCACGTGAACAACAGGCACACATCTGATAGTAAACATGGTTTTTCTCTAAGATTTGATTTAAACTTTATTTAAGCAGGGATTCATGCAGACACAACGGTCTCTTTCACAGATGAGCCCAGCATAAACACATCAATAAACAACAATTATACTATACATGAAAAGCAAAAGCAATCATATGAAAGAAACACAATCTTCAGTAAAAAGGGCCTCTAACATCCATCTGAATTGCCCGAGATGCACCATCTCCACCAACTTTAACCAGTTTTGGATATCATTCCACATGACAGCCGCCAAAATACAATAAGCAGATTTACGTACCTTGGTGAAGATTGAAAGGATCTCCAGTGTTAGCCATCCACATGTCCGGGTCTGGTAACTTATATGCCTGAAGGTTAACAATGAGGTAAGCTATGGCAGAAGTTTATGCAAGAGGGCTTTATATACAAAGAAAATAGTCACCCTAAGTAAATATGAACAAAAAAGGCTGTGAAAAGCATTTCATTGTTGTTTATCAGCTTGATATTACGCTCAATATATCATATGAATCTAACCTTGAATTGAGTTCAAATTGTTAAAAGAAAAAAAAAATGTCATCAAGAAATCATTGGCACCCATATATTTAGTACTTTGTGCACCCTCCCTTTGTTAAGATAACAGCTCTGAGTGGTCTCCTATAATGTTTCATTGGGTGGGAGAACACATAGGAAGAGATTTGAGACCATTCCTCCATCCAGAAACACTCCATGTTGATAGATGACAGAGGGAGTTCAGTCTGTGAGTCACCTCATATTTATACCCCAGTGAAACAGGTAGTTGTGGATTACCATTTAAGAGTTCCCAAAGACTCAGATGAACTTTAGAAAGTACAATATTAATCGAAATAATCATCAATTACATTTTGCTCATAAGAATTTCTAGGTGTGCCAATAATTGTGACGTATGTTTTTGAATAAAACAATTATTTATTGATGACAATATATATATATATATTTTTTTTAAAATTTATTTTTAAAACAATTTTAACCCAGTTAAAGGTTAGATTCAACAAGGACATTTTTTCACATACTTTAATTAGGATGCCAGTAATTCAGGAGGGCAGTGTACTAGGTTTTTACCTGCATTATGTACCCATTTCAGTTCAACAAATGCTTTCTCCAGAGCAATAAAGGCTCTGACAGCTCTAACAGAGCCTGGTCTGACAGAGCCTGGTCAGCTGTGTAAATAGTGAAAAGTGTGTTCTGTCTTTTATAAGATGCCACGTATATCCACTTATATCAATACAATTGCAACAACAGAAACATTATAAAACTTAGCCTCACTTAGCAAAATGAGCAATTACATTTTATGTTGACAAAATTCAACACGCTCTCATTGCCCCTCCATACAAAAAAAATAAACACTTGGTCTGCTTCACGCTGTATTTTCGCACGTACAGAGTCATCCATCTCCCTTTGCCTCTTCCTCTCTACTGAGAGATGCCCAAATACAGGTGTCTATCTGTTTCCTGGGCCTAGAATAACTCAATGCGCCAATGTCAAACAGGACAAATAGATTTACTGTTACAGGCTTGTGCAAGAAAGGTATCTCCCTCTTGTTCTGTCTCTCTCTCAACCCCCACTCTCGCTCTCTCTCTACCCACACACATCAACGTGATTATTTAATTCAGTGCTGTAAATACATAACATAACAGGGTTAAAACTACTGTCCTCTTATTGTAGTGTGTCACTAGTGTTTAATCACAGCGGACAATGTGGCCACAATTTAGCTGTCACAGTGTAATGGATGCAGGGGCCTGATAGACAATTTCTCTGATGTGTGTGTGCGTCCAATGCTATGACAATGGCCTTGTCTTGCTCACTCCCCATCACTCTGTCATTAAGGGGATGGAGGATGACCCTGAGAACTGTCTGTCCCGTCCCTGGCTGCTGCCGCCACGCACGCACGCACGCACGCACGCACGCACGCACGCACGCACGCACACACGCACACACGCACACACACACGCACACACGCACACATGCAGTCTGCCCTGGCTGCATGGAGGAGTACCGGCTCCTTCTATTGATCACACTGTCATGTCTTTGGCATCATTAAACTGAAAACTGTTAGTTTATCCAATAAATTCTCTGTAATTATTGTTATGTGATTAACTATTCAGGTAAATGTAATTAACTAGGAAGTCGGGGCACCAAGGAAAATATTCAGATTACAAAGTTATCATTTTCCTAATGTAACTTTCAGATATTTTAATATCTGATCAATTAGTCTTCTAATTAATGAATTATTCTTTACCTCGCGTTAGTCTCATTCCAAACATTGTAAATGGTTGGTTATCTGCACGAACCCAGTCTTCGTTTAGGCAAAGCGTCAACACAGGACTAAGATTGAATCCTACTACACCAGCTCTGACACTCATTGGATGTGGCAGGGTGTGCAAACTATTACGGACCACAAAGGGAAACCCAACTGCGAGTTGCCCAGTGACACGAGCCTACCAGACGAGCAAAATGCCTTTTATGCTTGCTTCGAGTCAAGCAACAGTGAAGCATGCATGATGTACCGGATGACAGTGTGATCACGCTCTCCGTAGCCGATGTGAGCAAGACCTTTTAACAGGTCAACATTCACAAGGCCGCGGGGCCAGACGGATGACCAGGACATGTAATCAGAGCATGCACTGGCCAACTGGCAAGTGTCTTCACTGACATTTTCAACCTCTCCCTGACTGAGTCTGTAATTCCTAAATGTTTCAAGCAGACCACCATAGACACTGTGCCCTAGAAAACAAAGGTAAGCTGCCTAAATGACTACTGACCCTTAAGAAGTCGGTAGCCATGAAATGCTTTGAAAGGCTGGTCATGGCTAACATCAACACCATCATCCTGGAAACTCTAGAATGACTCCAATTCACATACCACCCCAGCAGATCCACAGATGGCGCAATCACACTCCACACTGTCCTTTCCCACCTAGACAAAAGGAACACCTATGTGAGAATGCTGTTCATTGACAACAGCTCAGCATTCAACATCATAGTGACCACAAAACTCATCACTAAGCGAAGGACCCTGGGACGAAATACCTCCCTCTGCAACTGGATCCTGGAGTTCCTGACGTGCCGCCCTCAGGTGGTAAGGGTAGGCAACAATGTATCTGCCACTCTGATCCTAAACACAGGGGTCCCTCAGAGGTGCGTGCTTAGTCAAGAGTTCCTTGGTGTCCACATCCCCAACAAACTTTCATGGTCCAAACACACCAAGACAGTCGTGAAGAGGACACGACAATGCCTATTCCCCCTCAGGAGACTGAAAAGATTCGGCAAGGGTCCTCAGATCCTCAAAAAGTTCTACAGCTGCACCATCGAGAGCACTGGTTGCATCACGCCTGGCATCACAACTGCTGAGCCTCCAACTGCAAGGCGCTACAGGGGCCCTAGGGGCCCTTAAAAGTGCCAAAGACTCCAGCCACCCTAGTCATAGACTGTTCTCTCTGGTTCCGCATGGCAAGTGGTACCGGAGCGCCATGTCTAGGTCTAAAGGCTTATTAACAGCTTCTACACTGAAGCCATAAGACTGCTGAGAAGCTAATCAAATGGCTACCCGGACTATTTGCATTGAACCCCGACCCCCGCATTTTTTAGGCTGCTGAAACTCTCTGTTTGTTTTCTAAGCCTAGTCCCTTTACCCCTACCTACATGTACAGTTGAAGTCGGAAGTTTTTCAACCACTTTTTTCAACCACTCCACAAATTTCTTGTTAACAAACTATGGTTTTGGCAAGTCGGTTAGGACATGTACTTTGTGCATGACACAAGTAATCTTTCCAACAATTGTTTACAGACGTATTATTTCACTTATAATTCACTGTATCACAATTCCAGTGGTTCAGAAGTTTACATACACTAAGTTGACTGTGCCTATAAACAGCTTGGAAAATTCCAGAAAATTAGGTCATGGCTTTAGCAGCTTCTGTCGATTGGAGGTGTACCTGTGGATGTATTTCAAGGCCTACCTTCAAACTCAGTGCCTCTTTGCTTGACATCAGGGGAAAATCAAAAGAAATCAGCCAACCCCTCAGAAAAAAAATGTAGACCTCCACAAGTCTGGTTCATCCTTGGGAGCAATTTCCAAACACCTGAAGGTACCACGTTCATATGTACAAACAATAGTATGCAAGTATAAACAACATGGGACCACGCAGCCGTCATACCGCTCAGGAAGGAGACGCCAAACTTCACTCAACTTGTTGTGGGAAGCTTGTGGAAGGTTACCCGAAACGTTTGACCCAAGTTAAACAATTTAAAGGCAATGCTACCAAATACTAATTGAGTGTATGTAAACTTCTGACCCACTGGGAATGTGATGAAAGAAATAAAAGCTGAAATAAATCATTCTCTGTACTATTATTCTGACATTTCACATTCTTAAAATAAAGAAGTGATCCTAACTGACCTAAGACAGGGAATTTTTACTCTGATTAAATGTCAGGAACTGAGTTTAAATGTATGAGTTTAAATGTATTTGGCTAAGGTTTATGTAAACTTTTGACTTCAACTGTGCATATTACCTCAATTACCTCTAATAACATGTACCCCAGCACATTGACTAGGTACCAGCACACCCTGTATATAGCCTCGTTATTGTTATTTTGTTGTTACTTTTTTATAGTTTTATTTTTTTACTAGTTTATTTAGTAAATGTTTTCTAAACCCTTAGTTTTCTTCAAACTGCATTGCTGGTTAAGGGCTTGTAAGTAAATCAAATCAAAGTTTATTTGTCACGTGCGCCGAATACAACAGGACCTTACAGTGAAATGCTTACTTACAGGCTCTAACCAATAGTGCAAAAAAGGTATTAGGTGAACAATAGATAGGTAAATAAATAAAACAACAGTAAGACAGGCTAAATACAGTAGCGAGGCTACATACAGACACCATTTAGTCAGGCTGATTGAGGTAGTATGTACATGTAGATATGGTTAAAGTGACTATGCATATATGATAAACAGAGAGTAGCAGTAGCGTAAAAGAGGGGTTGGCGGGTGGTGGGTGGGACACAATGCAGATAGCCCGGTTAGCCAATGTGGGGGAGCACTGGTTGGTCGGCCCAAATTGAGGTAGTATGTACATGAATGAGTAGTTAAAGTGGCTATGCAGATATGATAAACAGAGAGTAGCAGCAGCGATAAAAGAGGGTTTGGGGGGCACACATTGCAATTAGTCCGGGTAGCCATTTGATTGTTGAGAAGCATTTTGTCCAAGACTCTGCACTCCGGTAATGCTTGCCATGGGGTAGTTTAGAGAACAGTCTATGACTGGGGTGGCTGGGGTCTTTGACAATTTTTAGGGCTTTCATCTGACACCGCCTGGTGTAGAGGTCCTGGATGGCAGGCAGCTTAGCCCCAGTGATGTACTGGGCCGTACACACTACCCTCTGTAGTGCCTTGCAGTCAGAGGCCGAGCAATTGCCGTACCAGGCAGTGATGCAACCAGTCAGGATGCTCTCGATATTGCAGCTGTAGAACCTTTTGAGGATCTCAGGACCAATGCCAAATCTTTTTGGTTTCCTGAGGGGGAAGAGGCTTTGTCGTGCCTTCTTCGTGACTGTCTTGGTGTGTTTCGACCATGAAAGTTTGTTGTTGATGTGGACACAAAGGAACTTGAAGCTCTCAACATGCTCAATTACAGCCCCGTCGATGAGAATGGGGTCGTGTCGGTCCTCCTTTTCCTGTAGTCCACAATTATTTCCTTAGTCTTGTTTACGTTGAGGGATATGTCCAAATCAAAGAGAATGTTTTGGTAAAGATGAAATGTGAAGTTAGTTGTCTAAAATTGGATTTGAATCAAATCTAGACCTTGCTCTTAACTTGGTACGCCCAGAGAATTGCCCAAAAGGCGGTTACGCCCACTTCTGACCCGAGTGAAGAATTAACAGATCAGACTAAGTTACCCAAGCTGCAGCCGAGGTCGAAAAAGTCAATGGACCCAAAACGCAACACAAGTTTGAAGACAAAGAAAGCTTTTTCTACCCAAGCTATGGATGAATAGCTGTGTCTAAGCGGGTGAATTCAAGTCGAAACACCTAGCCTCCACTCCCCATCGAATCGTGGTATCTACACTGTTTCATTCCTACGCTGTGAGCTCTGAACTACAGAGTTGTCTGTCCTCAGAAGAGCCCTTCCAGAGCAAGGGTGAGGGAACAGACTCCTAAGCATAAAGGACACTGACATCGTGAGGGCAACCAGAGAGTTGCGCCGGAGAAGTGTGTCATTGAGCAGCCTAAACGGTCCACGCGGCGAATCCACGGAGACCCTCCCCACGTAAGGTCATTACGTCATTATATTCTGACCCATAAGAGCAGCATAAGAGCGGCAGTTTGGGGCAAGGCTAGGGTTAGAATAAGCATAGCTGACAAATTCACCCAAATGTATATTTCTCTCGTGTACTTTCACTTTTTCTCTCTCTTTTAAATCCCCATTTTGGGTAACACGCGCCAGTGTGTTGGCCCGTTATTCTAAGTTCTAATCAATAGCCTAGAATGTGTTTTTGTGTATGTGTATCTTTTATCATCATTTTAGCTTTCTAGTAAATAAAAACTCAACAAAGATTGCTGTGGTATGAACTCATTGGTGAGACCCGGGTCCGTGCAGATTCCCGGATTATGCGACGTTCAGAACGAGACTGTAACTGATGAATTAGCGGCTGTTGTAAAATCGGTATTCTGATATTCTTTGAGTTAATTTGGGAAATAGAAACTCAATGAAACCAATTTTCACATGGTGCCCCAGGTTAAAGAGTTAATAATTGCTTGATTCAGTTAATCACGCAATTAGAAACCTTTAATCATTCGATGAGCAACAGTCGTCGCATTAACTAATACAACGTCACAACAAATCCATGGCTTCATGTTGGGGTATGTACGTACAGTCACTGTGGGGACGACATCCTCGATGCACTTATTGATAAAACCAGTGACTGATGTGGTGTACTCCTCAATGCCATCGGAAGAATCACAGAACATGTTCCAGTCTGTGATAGCAAAACAGTCCTGTAGTTTAGCATCTGCTTCACCTGACCACTTTTTTATAGACCGAGTGCTGGTGCTTCCTGCTTTAGTTTTTGCTTGTAAGCAGGAAATCAGGAGGATTGAGTTGTGGCTGTTGTTTACAAATATGCACAGACCGCCCTCCCTCGTCTTACCGGAGTGTGCTGTTCTATCTTACCGGTGCAGCATATATCCTGCTAGCTGAATATCCATGTCGTCATTCAGCCACGATTCCGTGAAACATGTCCCATTGGTAGGATATTCGTGATCGTACCTCGTCTAGTTTATTGTCCAATGATTGCACGTTGGTGAGTAGTATTGACGGTACCGGCAGCTTTCCATCTCGCCTTTTCCGGGTCATGACCAGGCATCCGGCTCTTTGTCCTCTGTACCTGCGTCGCTTCCTCTTCCTCTTAACGGGGATGTTGGCTCTGTCGGGTGTTTGGAGAATGTCCTGTGCGTATGTCTTGTTGAAGAAAAAATCTTTGTCTAATCCGAGGTGAGGGATCGCTGTCCTAATTTTTAGAAGCTATTTTTTGCCTGTAAGATTGCAGAAACATTATGTACAAAATAAATGACAAATAATGCAAAACACCCCACATAATAGCACAATTGGTTTGGCGTCCGTAAAACTGCTGCCATTTCTTCCGCCGCCATTTCACTGTAAGGTCTACTACACCTGTTGTATTCGGCTCATGTTACAAATAACATTGTATTTCATTTTGATCTCTGTCGTTCCCAGGATACAGCCAGTGTTCTATATGCTTCACTATAGTTAGAGAGGTAATCAATGAATCTGAAAGTCATACAAGAGACAGTAAAAGTTACACACAGAGAACAACCACCACTACCAATATCAGAGAATGGTGATGGATGATGGATGGGGTATTAGGTGTCTCTCTATGTGAATGCTGGTCATAATTGCCATGCATTCATTCAATTTCAATTGTAAGGGCTGTACATTTTTTATTTAACCTTCATTTAAGTTAAGAACAAATTCTTATTGACAATGACGGCCTACCCTGGCCAAATACTAACCCGGACGACGATGGGCCAATTGTGCGCCGCCCAATGGGACTCCCAATCACGGCCGGTTGTGATACAGCCTGGAATCGAACTAGGGACTGTAGTGACTCCTCTAGTGCTGAGATGCAGTGCCTTACACCGCTGCATCACTCAGGAGCACAAATGGACATAAAGGATAATAAAAACAGTGGAGTCTATCAGAAACAAACTCAGAAATCAATCCACCATTTCTTTCTATGTTTTCTAATGATGTACAAAGCCTGCCTGTCCATCTTCCATCCCTGCCAGATAATGACCACAGAATACGATAGCTATTGAATTGAGATGATGTGCTTCTCCAGCAGTGGTTTCGGTCAGCGGTGCTCCACAGGTAGAGTAGCTCTCTGTGAAATGTCTGCAGTCTGCTTGGATAGGAACCAGATATTAATACAGAGCCCCATCTCTCCCTGTACGTTTAAAGAGAGAGCAGGCAAAGTATATCTGCCAGACATCAGACCGACTGTGGGACCAACGTCAATCAGTATATTAGTAGGTCAGCTGCTCTATAAAGTAAGATTGGTTTGGACCAGGAGAGAAAGTCAGTCTGGCAGGTAGTTCTCAGGAACGCATTAAATCTAAAACACAAACACGCACACACACAGTTTGGGAGTAAATGAGAAAGAATAGCATTCTCCCCGTTCAGTCTGAATAATTCAGGAGTAGGGGGTAGGGAGGCCTGGAAGGAGAGTCCTGATAATAGCAAGTGCGTTTCCATCCAATGGCCATCAACATTACTCCCCAATATTTGAAACGTTGTATACTGTATGCTGCTCTCTCTGCTATTATGTCTGTAGTTCTATTACTCCAGTATATCACTGTAGAGCACGGAGAAGAAATCTTAACACTGCATTAGTATTCCACCATTAATGTGGTGTGGTTACTGCAGTCAGGCACTTCTTTCTTTTTTTGTCATCTTGCATTGATGGCTACCTTCCATTGGTTCATATTCCATTGCAGCCTGAGTAAGAGTGGTTGCAATCATGTCTTCAATCCGCCCAGCTCGCTCGCGTCCAGACGACGGACACACAGGCACACACGGGATGACCCTACCTTTTGTACTTCCGTACATTGGATCCACAGCGATGAAGAAACGGCTGTGTGTGATGTATGGTATGATTTGGTTTGGTGTGTGGTCTTAATTGTTATGGTGAACAGACATCTCACATCACCCCGACAGTCATAACAACTCACGTGTGTCTATTGTACAAGACATCCGGCGATGATGAGTATAAAATATGAATGTATTAGAAACATAGTGCAGACTAAGACGAAAAGGGTGACTCATCATCGTCTGAGTCGTTATATAAAGTCAATTCCTCTTCAACCTATATGGTCATAATAGAGTCTACTCGATACAATGGACATGTTGAATAAAACACACAAAAAGCTATTCGCTGTTTACCGTCGGTAATACTGTAAGATCCGTTTTAGCGGTTAGCCTCTTACAGTTGCAGTGTAATTGTTTCAGTTATTTTATTATATATTATCGTTCATATGTTTTAACATCTACACGCTCTGCTGTTTGCACTCTTGCTCCAGGTGAAGACATGCCACCGTTGGAGCTTTGAGATTCTTTGTCCTGAAAAGCGCTACGTAAATGAAATGCACCATTATCTGTAGCTGCAGCAGCAGTCTGACCATGTCAATCTGTACTTGTTTACCTGCCAGTCATTGACGTCACGTTGCTCTCCCTCTCTGTCTGTTGTAATAGATTTTCAGATTCTCTATTTGTATTTATTGCACCTAGGTTTGATTATGTCATGTAATCCACATTTGTATGAGCCAAATGTATGTGTTCGCCCTTTTATGACACTAATGATGGTTAAGTCAACCAAAATATTTGTCTTATTTACGCACGTTATTGCGCTGAGCACGTCCTAATAAAATATCATATATTTTTGGAATCTGAGCCTCCTTTTGAAGTGGTATTCATGTTTTCAACAGTGTGCGGTTATCGATCCTTTCCAACATCTCTCTCTGTGACCACAGGTGTTCCTGAAAAGCGACCGCGTTGCCAAGATGGTCCAGAGCGGGGGCTTCTCAGCCAATGACTGCAGGGAGGTGTTCAAGAGGCACATCGAGAAGCGTGTCCGCAGCCTGCCCGAGATCGACGGCCTGAGTAAGGAGACGGTGCTCAGCTCCTGGATGGCCAAGTTCGACACCATCTACCGCGGGGACGAGGACCCACGCAAGGCTCAGCAACGCATGACGGCTAGTGCAGCCTCTGAGCTCATCCTCAGCAAGGACCAGCTCTACGAGATGTTCCAGAACATTCTGGGTATCAAGAAGTTTGAGCACCAGCTGCTCTACAACGCCTGCCAGGTAAGAGCAGGCGTTAGTAGAGGGAGGGTGTGTTTGTACGCATCACTGTGAAGTACGGTTGCGTCCGAAATGGCACCCTATTCCCTGCACTGCTTTTGGACAGGGCCCATCGGCTGCTATTTCTGACACATCTATGTGTGTGTACATCACTGCTGAAAAATGACTGTTAGATCTTTCCCAGTGGGCAAAACTGACTCGTTGCACTGACGTCATCGTGATGTTGCAGACATTTTTGCCTGCTGGGTGAGGTGTTGTCCTCATGAGCAAAGCCTCACCTAGTAAAAAGAACAAACAAAAAACAACGCAAGGCCAAGAACAGTGCAGCACTTGCTACTGTTGTATAGGCTATACCTGCAGCTGTACAGATTTTGCTACTGTAGCTGTCTGTTTTTTAACCTTGACTAGAGGGCCTGTTTCCATTCAAAAACAGGCTCTTCCTATTCCTTTACTTTGGCTGAAACAGCCTTTTTCTTTAGAATTTTTTTTATTTCACCTTTATTTAACCAGTTGGGCAAGTTGAGAACACGTTCTCATTTACAACTGCGACCTGGCCAAGATAAAGCAAAGCAGTTCATCAGGTAAATTCATATAAAATAACATGCACCTGACACTTATGTTCAAGAGGGAGATAGCACAAAGCCAAAGCAGGGGTATATTCATTACGTCTTGCAATGGTAAAGGTTTACATTTTAAGAACCGAACGGAAGCAAACGGAACTGTGAGAGACCAGCCTGAATTTGTCCAGTAGAAGCTCATGTTTTCGTAGCAAAACATTTTCCATTTTGAGTGAACAGTTTCTGTTGCAAAACATTTTGCAACAGACTAAACGTTTTGCAACAGAATCAGTGTAATGAATACACCCCTGGTAAATCACAGGCCTATCTGTCTTATAGCCTAGCGCTTCAATCTCCACCCTATTAAGAGTGACATGTTGAGATTGCTAGAGGATAATGGTGGACACCAGGGTGCCCGTGTCAGAAAATAACTCTCCCTCCTCGAAGCACTACTTCACTTTTACAACAGACTATGGGAATGCTGAGACTAAGAGAGCAGATAGCAGCACTAATATATTCTTCTTCCAGGAGCTTAATTAAAGTCTGATCACAGGAAGCATTCAGAGCCAGAGTTAAGATACATTTACATTTCCTCATAATTTAATACATTAGCAACCACACAAGTGAAGAATCTCTTTCTCTCCCATTTCGATAATGCACGTTGTCCTCGGAAACCAATGAATTGTTGAAGCAACTTCATTTCTGTCTGAGCGAAGAAGTTCTTGCTCTTTTCTTTGTCATTAATGTTGTATAAACTTTGAAAGGTTGCAAACCCAATGGCGTATCCTCAGGTGCAATTAAACAAACAGTGCCTACTTTTAATATTTAAACACAAACTGAAGTGTTTTTCCTTCAACAGTCGTTTTATGGCAGATTGTGAATGCAGACTGGGTTACAATGTGAAGTTAAAGATTGATCGTAAATCCCGATCCATGCTCCATCTCTCTCTGTCTCGCTCTCTCTCTCTCTGAACCTTCATTTGTTGGAGGTTTGTCTCACGCTGAGATAAAGCACATCCCCTCTGAATCTTCCCATAGCCTTTCCACAAATTCACTGTGCTTTAGATTCTTCCCTGCTCATCCTTTGAAGATGGCTAACCTAGTTTTCCTGTGCTGCCTGGTGGCAAAGCGGAGCAGAGTAGAGCCGCTAGTGGAGGGCCAGGTCATGAATGAGGACATTGGGCGGTGGTGGTGTGGTGTGCAATCCCTCTAAACATGCTCTAAGCCCTGCAGAGCTGCAGACAAAGAAAACGCAGCTAAATGTTCAATGTCATCGCTTTCTGTATGTTCTTTTGGCCCTTTAGATTTTTTGGGGGGGCCATGGAAATGGTAGGCTGTGCTGCAGGGTTAGTAGGTAAACACAACTTGTTATTTTATTTAGGTCAGGGCCGCTTGCTTGTAGCAAAGAGCTAACCTGATCAGATTGATTTACGATTTGTCTGGAACAAACACACATGCCTGAAATATACTTATACACACACTCACACACGAGGACACGGACGCGGACACACTCACGGACACACGGACACTTACAGATTGATACACATACACGCAAACACACACATGCACAGATGACTATTGCACACATTAACACACCAGCGCAGAGCAATCAGAGTCGGGCCATTAAAGCGTACTAAATCTCTATTCCATTGACCATCTTGTCATAGCAAGTCAGTACATCACTGCTCACAAGCAGTAGAATGGCGGACGCCTTTTTACCACAGTGTTCAATATGACAGGAGCAAAAATTCAACCTCTCATGCCTGATTTTCTGTAGCTGCATAGAGAACAACAAGGTCTCACCAGATTTAATAGCCTGCGGTTCGGTTGTTTGTCTAATGTCCGTCGAGCAGTAAATAAATGTATTTGAAGGATCTTTGATGATTTTCATTCTTTATGATGGATGCTTTTCTGTTAAAGGGGAAATCCAGGATTGAAATAAAACAACAAAGGCTGTATGCCATCAATTTAATAGTCCAAAAATAATGTGCCAATCACGGATTGCCCCGTTTAAAGACCTCATTTTATTGGCTGCTCTTCTCCCTTGAACATTTTCTTTCAAACATTTTGATGATGGTGATGGGAAGTATTCTGACTGACTGACTGTGCCTCATATGGAAAATTATATTTTGACAGTGACAGTAAGCCAGCCTTTCCTCAGCTGCATCCCAAACGGCACCCTATTCCCTATACAGTATTAGTGCACTCATTTTTGATCGGGGCCGATATGGCTCTCTCGGGTCAAACGTTTCAAGATTCAAAGTGTTTTGGTCACATGCACAGGATACAGCAGGTGTAAAACAGTACAGTGTAATGTTACTTACAAGCTCGTTCCCTACAATGCAGTATACAGTATCAATGTGGGAGTAGGGTTGGGCGGTATCCCGTCATATTTTGAAATACCCTCGGCATGATTTTCCAATACCGTCAGTACTGTTAAACTGTTGTATTTTTTTTTTTATAAATACTTGCAGTCAACTTATGCACGAGGTAATAGACAAAGCAGATCGGGTTCATCATTTTGCCTGTTAGATCATTTTTCATTATGAAGTTAACCGGTACTAGTTTCCCAAAACAGCAAACCATTTCTGACATGCAAAACATTTTGGGACTTTATCAACAGTGGACTAATGAAAAAAAAAAATGGAAAATATCGTTTTTGAGTAGAACCGGAGTAGAACACTTGAAAAAGAAAAGCAGAGCCGGCACACTCTAGGAGCTCAGATGCAATAATTTAATAACCAAACGTACAACGTTTTGACAGACAAGCTGTCTTCATCAGGGTGTGCGGCTCTCCTGGCTAATTCATTTGCAAGATCAATGTTCTTGGCAGAGAAAATCCCCTTCTGGATTAAGATCCCGGCTGACTAACATTTGTTTTGAAATACTTGCATAACTTTGAGCTGCGTTGTCTGTCTTACTAGTTAAAGGGGTAGTTATCTTTTTTTTTTACAACCAAATCTCTATTATTGATGTAAATGGAATGTTATAGAATGGTCAAGACACCTTTTTTCTATTCACATGGTTTTGAGAAACTTAACCCAAACACCAAATCACTTCCTCATTCTCATTGTGTGATATGGGTGCATGAATAAAGGCTCCAAAAACACCCAAAATACATCCTTCTAGAAACGGAAAAGTTCTCAGTATAGTGATGCAGGTCTTAAGTTGCTTTGCACATGGAATTGCGTCATTCTGAATATTATACACAACGTTATATTCAATTTTGTTGCAACTTGAGCGATACCTCTCCGTCCAATCTACAGGTACGTGAACACTTGAACTGGACTGACCACCTGCTTTGATTCTCCGCACCTTAGCACACATGCACTCACATATACATTCATGCTACACACACATCACAACTGCTGCTACCAGACTCTTATTATACAGTGCATTCGGAAAGTATTCAGACCCTTTCCCTTTTGCACATTTTGTTACGTTACAGCCTTATTATAAAATGGATAAAATTGACATTTTTCCTCAATCTACACACAATACCCCATAATGACAAAGCAAAAACAGGTTTTTAGAAATGTGTGCAGATGTATTAAAAATAACAAACTGAAAAAACGGATTTACATAAGTATTCAGACCCTTTGCTATGAGACTTGAAATTGAGCTGAGGTGTATCCTGTTTCCATTGATCATCCTTGAGATGTTTCTATAACTTGATTGGAGTCCACCTGAGTTAAATTCAATTGATTGGACATGATTTGGAACCTGTCTATATAAGGTCCCACAGTTGACAGTGCATGTCAGAGCAAACACCAAGCCATGAGGATGAAGGAAGGCACTGATCTGGGGAAGGGTACCAAAACATTTCTGCAGAATTGGAGGTCCCCAAGAACACAGTGGCCTCCATCATTCTTAAATAGAAGCAGTTTGGAACCATCAAGACTCTTCCTCGAGCTGGCCGCCTAGCCAAACTGAGCAATTGGAGGAGAAGGGCCTTGGTCAGGGAGGTGACCAAGAACCCGATGACCACTCTGAAAACAAATAATAATAATAATAATTTTATAATAAGGCTGTAATGTAACAAAATGTGGAAAAATTCAAAGGGTCTGTGTACTTTCCAAATACACTGTATGTCTCATGTGGCTGGTGATGACGCTATGGACATAGTACTGGGTGTGCTCTCCCTGTAGCGGCAGGATCGCTTTAGGGAAAACGAAAGGAGGCAGTGTTATTTTCCTAAATAATAATGTGCTGCTTCAAGTGTGAAGTAAATTTCAAGCTTTTGCTCAACTGATATAGAATAATTAATGGTAAGCTGCAGACCCTTTTAACTGTATGGGGCCATAAACAAACAAGAAACCGCTCACCCAGAGGCAGCATTTCTGGTGGGCGAAGACTTTAACACGAGGAGACTTAAAACCGTCCAACCTCACTTCTACCAACACGTCTCCTGTGCCACTAGGGGCTCTAAAACTCTAGACTACTTTTATTCTACCTACAGAAATGCATACAAGACCCTCCCTCGTCCTCCCTTCAGCAAATCTGACCATGAATCCATTCTCCTGCTGCCTGTTTACAAACAAAAGCTCAAACAGGAAGTACCAGTGATGCACTCAATACGGAAGTGGACGGACGAAGCAGACGCGAGGCTACATGAATCCCAAAACATATCCTAGTACAGACTAGGATATGTTTCAGGGTTCATCCGATAACATTGAGGAGTTTACCACAACAGTCCCAGGCTTTATCAATTAGTGCATAGACAACCTCCCCAAAGTAACTATAAGAATGTATCCCGAACAAAAACCAATGATTACAGGCAGCATCGGCACTGGGCTAAAGGCTAGAGCTACCGCGACGCAGAACTCCCAAACGAGCAAAATGCCTTTTCTGCTCGCTTCAAGGAATATAACTGTGCCTTGTGTGAAAGCCCCTGCTTTTTCAGATGACTGTGTGATCTCACTCTCTGTGGCCGATGTGAACAAAATGTTTAAAACAGGTTAACAATCCCAAGACCACCGGGCCAGACGGAACACCAGGGCACGTTTTCAAAGCATGTGCAGACCAGCTGGCAGGTGTCTTCGAAAGACATTTTCAATCTCTCCTTGTCCCAGTCCTTAATCCCAACATGTTACAGGCTGACCACCATTATCCCTCCAAGGTAACTTTGGAATGACAATTGCACCGCCCTTGACCTCAAAATGCGGTGGTGCAGACAGCCCAGTACATCACTGAGGTCGAGATCCCTGCCATCCAAGACCTCTATACCAGGCTGTGTCAGAGGGAGGCCCGATAAAAATTGCCAAAGACTCCAGCCACCCAAGCCACAGACCTTTCACTCTGCTACCGTCCAGCAAACGTTACTGGAGCATCAGCTTTCGGACCAACAGGCTTCCAGACACTTTCTACCCCCAAGCTGGTTGATCAGCTGCATCAGGTTAGTTACAAGTAGGGTTGGAGCGAAAACCTACAGGAGGGTAGCTGTCCAGGAACAGGGTTGGACAACCACTTGATCTGACTAAATGGCTCTCTCAGAGGCGTGTGACAGTCCTTAGTGTGTGTGTGTGCGTTAGTTTAGCCACTACAAGCAACGATCAAGCTACTCTATCAAACGCATCCATCCAGATCAAACACAAATCATTTAGCCTTTCTGATGGTGATGGAGTGAATGGCATATTTTCTTCCTAGAAAGGTGGCCTCACGGGGGCGTGAGGCATTGAAGAGGCGTTCTGAATGAGTTTGTGCCAGTAGATGACTCAAACACCACCTGGAGTTTATTTAATGAAAGCACAATCAGACATAATTGACAGAAACTGTCGGGCTTGAGCAAACGCAGTCAGAGACAGAGAATGTAAATGTGCTTTTGCCTGTATTGTGCTCACGCATAGCAATGAGATGAGATGGCCTTGCAAGATCTCTTTCACATGTTAACTAAACATTTACCATTTTAGGGACTTGAATGACCGTTTGCCTTGCTGAAGAGGTTGCCACAGGAGGTGATAATGACATGTCATCACAAATGTGATGATGATCACACCTCAGAGTTCAGTCTCTCAGCTCCTCTCAAAAGGCTGCTTGGGTGCTGCTGAACGGTTACGGACACTATGGATGGAGGTGCAAACATGAATATTATTCACATAATCACATCTCACATGGATCAGAGAGCACACAGGCTGTGTCCCGAAATGGCACCCTATCCTATCCCCTATATAAGTGCACTACTTTTGAACAGTATTGTTTTTGTAACAAACAATAGTATACACTCAGCAACTAATGTATTTGTACTTACAAAGTACATAAAGATAGCCTAACTCAAACACATTTGACAGAAATGTATTTTTTGAGGATTCTGGGTCTCAAATTGAGTGGGAGGAATTGCATTAGTATTATTTGTCTATTTTAGACTCTACTGTTACATAAGAGAATTTGCCATTGAATCGTTTTTGTTTTGTTCTCCCGTCGATGCGTAGGGTTCATGTCAACAATAGCCTGGGTTTCCAATTGAGATTTGAGTGGGGAAAATCATATCCATAAGACATGATTTATTTATTAGCCCCAACGGTGCAGTTGTATAACAGAATTGTTGATGTTATCTATAGCATGATCATAATGCTGAAATGTTGCTCTCCCAATCAATTTACAGTACAGTGCCCACTCCCTAGTTCATACCTGCTATCATCAGGAGGAGGGACCTTAACAGCCATTGGGGTTCACATTGACAATAGTTTACATTATGTGCAGCTCTCATCAGCCACTGTTGCTGTGTGAATCACATGAAGGATAGGCTGGCAGTCTTTACAGTCTCTGTTCTCTCGGAGGCGTAGGAGGTACCTTCAACAGCGCTGGAGTTTGTGTGGGTGAGAGAGACGGCAGGTAGCCTAGTCGTTAAGACCGTTGGGTTCAAATCCCTGAGTCGACTAGGTGAACAGTCTGTTAATGTGCACTTGAGAAAAGCATTTAACCCTAATTACTCCTGTAAGTCGCTCTGGGTATGAGTGTCTACTAAAATAATTATAATGTAGAATTCCTGGGCTAGCTACAGTCACTTGTGTGTGCTAGCTACAGGAAGGGAACATCATTTCAACAGGAGCAAGGCTATTGTAAGATGTCACATTTCTTGTGAAAGGAGTTTGGTTCAACATGGACAGTTTTATTCATACTCAGATAAGGAAACACATATACAATAGTTGAGGGTAGAGGACGTTTACGCTGCACCTAATGCCTCTAATATAAATAGGTAAGCACTTGAAACTTCGAACCTCAGTACTGCATCTAGAGGCACTCGATGAAAGCAGATTTGGTCTCAGGTTAGTGCTATGACACCAATTAACAGGGTAAAAACAAAATGGTTCTGTTAGTGGCGTGTGAAGCTCAGACAGTGATACAATGATGCAGTGTCACAACGTCGTTGACTGGTTGAAAAAACCTTCCCTTTTCTCACGCTCTCCTCGCTCAGCTGCTCTGCTGTGTGATCATGAATATTTACCCGCACGGATGAACTCTCTCTCCAGCTAAAATTATTCTCCCAATCTCAAGTGGCAGCTTATTCAATTACCTGGATCGCGCACACGGTGCGATGTCAAAGCGGAGGTAAGGGAAAGCAGACAACATCAAACTGAACCTTTCTAACTCTAAAGCGGCTAATCACAAACCCACAGCCAACAGACAGAACATATACACACACGGGCACATGAATGCACACACACACACCAAATCAGCCAGTGTTACCACCTAGTGTTAATTTTCCAGTGTAACATTTCTAGTGTTGATTCAGGAGTCAAAGCAACTCAGTGGCATAAAAGCACCCCAGTGTGGGTGTTAATAACCAGTGTTGAACCAAAACCATTACCATCATTATTATATTCCCAGCATATTCTATTGCATGTACATTTTTTAAATGTTTGTTTTAATATCTATTTTTGCATGTACATTGCAGTTGCGGCCCGCCCGTTATGGCGTTAGGGATGGCGCCTCACTTGTGATTGGTAAAAAATATACAGTACCAGTCAAATGTTTGGACACACCTACTCATTCAAGAGTTGACATCAAAACTATGAAATAACACATATGGAATCATGTAGTAACCAAAAAAGTGTTATTCTTATATTTTCGATTATTCGATGTAGCCACCCTTTGCCTTGATGACAGCTTTGCACACTCTTGACAATGTAGAAAAGAGTAAAAATAAATGAAAAACCCTGGAATGAGTAGGTGACCAAACTTTTGACTGGTACTGCATATATTTTAATGCTCATAAAAATGTGGTAAATGTGCAACTTTTCCTGTTTCAAATATATATTGTTGAAAACAAGCTATTCAGTTATTTAATACAACACGCACCCATTAAAGCCTACTTAGAAATGATTACACAATCATATGCTTCCATCTGCAGCCTGTGGCTGCCTGAATAAATAATTAACTTACTTATTATTCATTAAATGGTCAAATAGGAAATAGGAAATCATAATCGTATTAATTAATTAATGATAGCACACTATATTTGGATGATCATGTTAAAAAATGAATGTTTGTTTATATGTAAAGTACAGGTGAAAAGTTTGGACACACCTACTCATCCAAGGGTTTTTCTTTATGTTTTTCTATTTGCTACATTGTAGAACAATACTGATGACATCAAAACTATGAAATATAACATATGGAATGATTAAGTAAGCAAAACAAAGTGTTCAGATTCTTCAAAGTAGCCACCCTTTGCCTTTATGACAGCTTTACACACTCTTGGCATTCTGTCAACCAGCTTCATGAGAAATGCTTTTCCAACAGTCTTGAAGGAGTTCCCGCATATGCTGAGCACTGTTGGCTGCTTTTCCTTCACTCTGCAGTCCAACCCATCCCAAACCATCTCAATTGGGTTGAGGTAGTGGGATTATGGAGGCCAGGTCATGTGATTCAGCACTCCATCACATCCCTTACACAGCCCAGAGGTGTATTTTGGGTCATTGTCCTACTTTACGTAAACCAGATGGGATGGTGTATCGCTGTAGAATGCTGTGGTAACCAGCATGGCTAAGTGTGCCTTGAATTCTAAATAAATCAGACAGTGTCACCAGCAAAGCACCATCACACCTCCTCCTCCATGCTTCACGGCGGGAACCACACATGTGGAGATCATCCGTTCACCTACTCTGCGTCTCACAAAGACAGGGCAATTGGAACCAGAATTCTCAAATCTGGATTCATCAGACCAAAAGACAGGGAGTTTGGAACCAAAAATCTCAAATTTGGACTCATCAGACCAAAGGACAAATTTCCACCAGTCTAATGGCCATTGCTCGTGTTTCTTGGCCCAAACAAATCTCTTCTTTTTATTGGTGTCCTTTAGTAGTGATTTCCTTGCAGCATTTCGACCATGAAGGTCTGATTCACGCAGTCTCCTCTGAGACAGTTGATGTTGATGTGTCTGTTACTTGAACTCTGTGAAGCATTTATTTGGGCTGCAATTTCTGAGGCTGGTAACTCTAATTAATGTATCCGGCAGCAGTAACTCTGGGTCCTCATGAGATTCAGTGTTATCATAGCGCTCGATGGTTTTTGTGACTGCACTTCAAGAAACGTTCAACGTTCTTGAAATTTTCCCGGATTGACTGACCTTCAGTCATTTCTCTTTGCTTATTTGAGCTGTTCTTGCCATAATATAGACTTTTACCAAATAGGGTGTCTTCTGTTTACCAGCCCTACCTTGTCACTACACAACTGGCTCAAACACATTAAGAAGGAAAGAAATTCTACAAATGATCTTTTAACAAGGCACACCTGTTAATTAAATTGGATTCCAGGTGACTACCCCATGAAGCTGGTTGAGAAAACACCAAGAGTGTGCAAAGCAGTCATCAAGGCAAAGGGTGGCTACTTTGAAGAATCTCAAATATAAAAACAAATCTGATTTGTTTAACACTTCGTTGGCTACATGCTTCCATATGTGTTATTTTATAGTTGATGTCTTCACTATTATTCTACAATGTAGAAAATATTAAAAATAATGAAAAAAAACCTTGAATGATGAGATGTGTCCAAACGTTTGACTGGTACTGTAGGTGTGGTAACCATATGTATTATCATAAGTAGCCTATAACAACATTGGAAAATATTTGTTTCATTTGTTTTTTTGTATTCAGTTAGCACAGTATGGTATTCATTCATTGAAAATCGCAATATCTGGCCCAAAATAGTGAAATTCGATATTTTGTCCAAATCATGCAGCTCTAGTGTGTGTGCGCATGTGCATTTGTGTGTATGCGTTCGTGTATGTCTTTTTGCGTGCCTGCATGTGACTGTGCATGTGTTTGTGTGGGTGCATGTGGTAAGGCACATGGGCTAAGCTTGACTGCACCATCCTGGAATGGGATCGGCACAATGCAGATTGGAAGAAGAGTAGGTACACACTGCATACCAGTTAGCCACGAGGCAAGCACGGGCTATATAGAGATGAACACATTCTGTAGCAGCAGGCAGGCAGAGTGCTCCCTCATTAGCATGCTCCGCATACAACAGAGGCTCTGGCTTTCTCTCTCTCACACACACACACACACACACACACACACACACACACACACACACACACACACACACACACACACACACACACACACACACACACACACACACACACACACACACACACACACACACACACACACACACACACACACACACACAGAGAGAAGCACGAGGCATCACAGGCTCAGCTATAAATAGACCAGCAGTCACCTCTTTTTCTCCCCCTCCTCCAGTCACCACTGGTCTGTGTGTGCTGTCTGAGGATGTCACTTCTCCATCTCTGTCCTCCCACCTGGGAGTCATCTGTCATCAGCTGTGCTGTTAACTACACCCATCCTGTCACCCATTTCCTCACCCTTTCCCTTCACCATCACCCCTCCCCTCCCCTCCTCACCCCTTCCAATCACACCTCACTGTCACCCCTCCCCATCACCCCTGACCTGCTGTCAACTCTACTAACGTTCAGGCAACGTCACATCTGTGTTCGCTGCAGCGGGGCTGTCACTTCCACTATCATTGAAGGAGCGTTACATTTTAGCTTGGGGGAGCCTGTGTTTGTGTGTGTGTCTGTCCACCTGTGTTGTGCTGGTAACCACAGTGACCTACTTCAGTTCTACCACTGAAATGCATACACCCTACAAAACTACAAACATCAGAGCCTGAAATGTATCCAGCAAATTAATTCACCCTTGGACTTTGTCATTGTCCTCGTATTCAGGGAATCTAAATGGGATGTCTTAGTTTCTGTAATGTATATCTAGACTAGAGTGCAGTCCTTGTGTTGTCAGAATGTAGTTAGACGAGCACAGCTAACACAAGCTGCTGTTTCCAGGCAGGCGTGGCCCTCTTTCCCTCCCTCTCTGTGAGTGTGACAGTTCTGCTTGGATTGCACCATGCCGTCCAGTTAGAGGTCACTAGCTAGCCTCACACACCTACACACACGTGCATGCAGGCACCCGCAGGCACCTGCAGACACACACACACCAGTCCCTCAGTGCTTCACAGTTCAGCACGGCATGATCGGATGGACGGGCATCAGAGGATTTGCAGCAGCAGCCAGCATCAGGGGAAAAAATGTATCCAACCACACACACACACTCCCTTAGTGTTAGCCTCGCCCTGCCTGGGTAAATTCTAGGTACATTTCTACCTGCGAAATGTATTTAAGCCTAATAGTCAGATAAACGTGGTGTCAAATAAAGCCCGTGTCTGCTGAGGTGTCATTGTCTGACAGCGCTGTGCGTGTGTGTGCGACCACACTGTGTGTGAGTGCGTGCGCGTGCCTGTTTGTGTGTGTGCGCTACTGAGCTGTGTGTGTGTGGCTCTGAAAGGCTAAAGCCCTGCCCATGTAGAGGCAGAGCAGATATTCTCTTCTGCTGCAGCTGGTGGCAAAGTTCTGATTATGTGCTCTATTAACCAGGAACTCTGATAAATGCATCCCAAATGGCACCCTATTCCCTATATAGTGGGCTACTTCCCGATAGACCCTGGTCAAAAGTAGTGCACTAAAAAGGGAATAGGGTTCCATTTGGGACATGACCTGTGAAACACAGCAGGCAGGGTGGGTGGCTGTGCCAGCTCGGTCGCTCAAGATTCACTTTGAAATTGGACATCCATCCATGTCCCAAGGACATCAAGGTATTCCTTCAAAACCCGCCACTATGGACAACGTTGAGCACTATTACCATCAAGTATGCTTCGGTTTTGCTAAGGTGTTGTGGACGGGGATGGCGAATCAGTGTAAGCCACGAGCTCCGGCTCCGAGGGTTGAAGGGTTCTATTATAGTGGTAGAGACTAGTTTATTTTTATCCTATCCCAAACAGTAACCCTTAACCATTCAGAACGAATGCCTAAACCCTAACTAAACCCTAACCTAAGCTTAACTTTCTGAACATTCGAGACGTGTAGTCCACTTGTCATTCCAATCTCCTTGCATTAGCGTAGCCTCTTCTGTAGCCTGTCAACTATGTGTCTGTCTATCCCTGTTCTCTCCTCTCTGCACAGACCATGCAAACGCTCCACACCGCGTGGCCGCGGCCACCCTAATCTGGTGGTCCCAGCGCGCACGACCCACGTGGAGTTCCAGGTCTCTGGTAGCCACTGGAACTGCCGATCTGCGGCCAACAAGGCAGAGTTCATCTCAGCCTATGCCTCCCTCCAGTCCCTCGACTTCTTGGCACTGACGGAAACATGGATCACCACAGATAACACTGCTACTCCTACTGCTCTCTCTTCGTCCGCCCACGTGTTCTCGCACACCCCGAGAGCTTCTGGTCAGCGGGGTGGTGGCACCGGGATCCTCATCTCTCCCAATTGGTCATTCTCTCTTTCTCCCCTTACCCATCTGTCTATCGCCTCCTTTGAATTTCATGCTGTCACAGTTACCAGCCCTTTCAAGCTTAACATCCTTATCATTTATCGCCCTCCAGGTCCCCTCGGAGAGTTCATCAATGAGCTTGATGCCTTGATAAGCTCCTTTCCTGAGGACGGCTCACCTCTCACAGTTCTGGGCGACTTTAACCTCCCCACGTCTACCTTTGACTCATTCCTCTCTGCCTCCTTCTTTCCACTCCTCTCCTCTTTTGACCTCACCCTCTCACCTTCCCCCCCTACTCACAAGGCAGGCAATACGCTCAACCTCATCTTTACTAGATGCTGTTCTTCCACTAACCTCATTGCAACTCCCCTCCAAGTCTCCGACCACTACCTTGTATCCTTTTCCCTCTCGCTCTCATCCAACACTTCCCACACTGCCCCTACTCGGATGGTATCGCGCCGTCCCAACCTTCGCTCTCTCTCCCGCTACTCTCTCCTCTTCCATCCTATCATCTCTTCCCTCTGCTCAAACCTTCTCCAACCTATCTCCTGATTCTGCCTCCTCAACCCTCCTCTCCTCCCTTTCTGCATCATTTGACTCTCTATGTCCCCTATCCTCCAGGCCGGCTCGGTCCTCCCCTCCCGCTCAGTGGCTCGACGACTCATTGCGAGCTCACAGAACAGGGCTCCGGGCAGCCGAGCGGAAATGGAGGAAAACTCGCCTCCCTGCGGACCTGGCATCCTTTCACTCCCTCCTCTCTACATTTTCCTCCTCTGTCTCTGCTGCTAAAGCCACTTTCTACCACTCTAAATTCCAAGCATCTGCCTCTAACCCTAGGAAGCTCTTTGCCACCTTCTCCTCCCTCCTGAATCCCCCCTCCCCTCTCTGCAGATGACTTCGTCAACCATTTTGAAAAGAAGGTCGACGACATCCGATCCTCGTTTGCTAAGTCAAACGACACCGCTGGTTCTGCTCACACTGCCCTACCCTGTGCTCTGACCTCTTTCTCCCCTCTCTCTCCAGATTAAATCTCGCGTCTTGTGACGGCCGGCCGCCCAACAACCTGCCCACTTGACCCTATCCCCTCCTCTCTTCTCCAGACCATTTCCGGAGACCTTCTCCCTTACCTCACCTCGCTCATCAACTCATCCCTGACCGCTGGCTACGTCCCTTCCGTCTTCAAGAGAGCGAGAGTTGCACCCCTTCTGAAAAAACCTACACTCGATCCCTCCGATGTCATCAAATACAGACCAGTATCCCTTCTTTCTTTTCTCTCCAAAACTCTTGAACGTGCCGTCCTTGGCTAGCTCTCCCGCTATCTCTCTCAGAATGACCTTCTTGATCCAAATCAGTCAGGTTTCAAGACTAGTCATTCAACTGAGACTGCTCTTCTCTGTATCACGGAGGCGCTCCGCACCGCTAAAGCTAACTCTCTCTCCTCTGCTCTCATCCTTCTAGACCTATCGGCTGCCTTTGATACTGTGAACCATCAGATCCTCCTCTCCACCCTCTCCGAGTTGGGCATCTCCGGCGCGGCCCACGCTTGGATTGCGTCCTACCTGACAGGTCGCTCCTACCAGGTGGCGTGGCGAGAATCTGTCTCACCACTGGTGTCCCCCAGGGCTCTGTTCTAGGCCCTCTCCTATTCTCGCTATACACCAAGTCACTTGGCTCTGTCATAACCTCACATGGTCTCTCCTATCATTGCTATGCAGACGACACACAATTAATCTTCTCCTTTCCCCCTTCTGATGACCAGGTGGCGAATCGCATCTCTGCATGTCTGGCAGACATATCAGTGTGGATGACGGATCACCACCTCAAGCTGAACCTCGGCAAGACGGAGCTGCTCTTCCTCCCGGGGAAGGACTGCCCGTTCCATGATCTCGCCATCACGGTTGACAACTCCATTGTGTCCTCCTCCCAGAGCGCTAAGAACCTTGGCGTGATCCTGGACAACACCCTGTCGTTCTCAACTAACATCAAGGCGGTGGCCCGTTCCTGTAGGTTCATGCTCTACAACATCCGCAGAGTACGACCCTGCCTCACACAGGAAGCGGCGCAGGTCCTAATCCAGTCACTTGTCATCTCCCGTCTGGATTACTGCAACTCGCTGTTGGCTGGGCTCCCTGCCTGTGCCATTAAACCCCTACAACTCATCCAGAACGCCGCAGCCCGTCTGGTGTTCAACCTTCCCAAGTTCTCTCACGTCACCCCGCTCCTCCGCTCTCTCCACTGGCTTCCAGCTGAAGCTCGCATCCGCTACAAGACCATGGTGCTTGCCTACGGAGCTGTGAGGGGAACGGCACCTCAGTACCTCCAGGCTCTGATCAGGCCCTACACCCAAACAAGGGCACTGCATTCATCCACCTCTGGCCTGCTCGCCTCCCTACCACTGAGGAAGTACAGTTCCCGCTCAGCCCAGTCAAAACTGTTCGCTGCTCTGGCCCCCAATGGTGGAACAAACTCCCCACGACGCCAGGACAGCGGAGTCAATCACCACCTTCCGGAGACACCTGAAACCCCACCTCTTTAAGGAATACCTAGGATAGGATAAAGTAATCCTTCTCACCCCCCCCCCCCTTAAAAGATTTAGATGCACTATTGTAAAGTGGCTGTTCCACTGGATGTCATAAGGTGAATGCACCAATTTGTAAGTCGCTCTGGATAAGAGCGTCTGCTAAATGACTTAAATGTAAATGTAAATGTAACTGTGGAGTTGTTTTTATTTTAACACTATGCCAAACCTTAACCCATAACCTTTCGGATGAATGGCGGAGGAACTGCAGCAAAATGTAACAATTTTCTTCCTGGGAAGGAGAGGAGAGAAGGTTCGGAGGACCAAAATGCAGCGTGGTTATTTATAAACAACTTTAATGAAAGATAAAAACGTGAACACTATACAAAATAAGAAAACGTGGAAAAACCGAAACAGTCCTAACTGGTGCAAAACACAGACAGGAACAATCACCCACAAAATACCTAAAGAATATGGCTGCCTAAATATGGTTCCCAATCAGAGACAACGATAAACACCTGCCTCTGATTGAGAACCACTCCAGGCAACCATAGACTTACCTAGCACACTCAACTGAACACAACCCCATAGACTACACAACCCCTAGACAAAACAAGACACATAAATCACCCATGTCACCCCCTGGCCTAACCAACATAATAAAGAAAACACAGAATACTAAGGCCAGGGCCTGACACAAAAGGATGAACCCAGGCTGTCAAAAACACATCGAAATTGGACGTTTGGAGCAACTTCAAAAATGTACGTTTGGATAAACATGGGTAAACATCAGAATCTGAAATCAAATTGGTCAAATCGTGAGATCTTTTGGGCTGCACAGTGGCCCATGCACTCTAAACATATACAGTGCATTTGAAAACCTTCCCTTTTTCCACATTTTGTTATGTTACAACCTTATTCTGAAATGTATTAAATTATGATTTGTTTTTATCAATCTATCCACAATACACCATAATGACCAATAGAAAACAAGTTTGTAGAAATGTTTGCAAATAAAACATAAATATCTTATTTACATAAGTATTCAGACTTTTTGCTAAGAGACTTGAAATTGAGCTCAGGTGCGTCCTGTTTCCATTAATCATCCTTTAGCTGTTTCTACAACTTGAGTTGAGTCCACCTGTGGTAAATTTAATTGATTGGACATGATTTGTATAAGGTCCCATAGTTGACAGTGCATGTCAGAGAAGAAAAACCAAGCCATGAGGTCGAAGAAATTATCCGTAGTTCTCTGAGACTGGATTGTGTAGCGGCACAGATCTTGGGTAGGGTACTGTACAAAAAAAAATCTGTAGCATTGAAGATTCCCAAAAACACAGTGGCCTCTTAAATGGAAGAAATTTGGAAACACCAAAAATCTTCCTAGAGCTGACCGCCCAGTCAAACTGAGCAATCGGGGGAGAGGGGCCTATGTCAGGGTGATCGAGAAGCCGATAGTCACTCTGATAAAGCTCCAGAGCAAAGTACAGAGAGATCGTTGATGGAAACCTGCTCCAGAGCGCTCAGGACCTCAGACTGGGGCGAAGGTTCACCTTCCAACAGGACAATGTAGGAGTGGCGTCTGATCAAGTCTCTGAATGTCCTTGAGTTGCCCAGCCAGAGCCCGGACTTGAACCCGATCGAACATCTCTGGAGAGACCTGAAAATAGCTGTGCAGGGACTCTTCCCATCCAACCTGACAGAGAAGAATGTGAGAAATGCCACAAATGCAGGTGTTCCAAGCTTGTAGCGTCATACCCAAGAAGACTCTAGGCTGTAATTACTGCCGAAGGTGCTTCAAAAAAGTACACAGTAAAGGGTCTGAATACTTATGTAAATGTGATATTTCAGTTTTTTATTTTTAATACATTTGAAAAATATTCAAAATAACTGTTTTTCCTTTATCATTATGGGGTATCGTGTGTAGATTGATGAGGGACAAAAGCAATTTAATCTATTTTAGAGTAAGACTGTAAAGTATTAAAATGTGGAAAATAATATTTTTCAGAATCCACTGTACGCTACTGTACACGCTGACGTTTAAGCATCTCATTCCAAAATCGTATATTTACATGGATAATGAGTACAGGGACTGTACAATACTGGTAAGAGGATGAAGAGGATGCATGAAAAAACAATTAATTATATTAAACATTCCCAGTAAAGTTAATATATGAATTAAATGCAGAATCACAATTATTGTAGTTATTGCTTTTTTTTAACAGATGTTAGGATTGTTGGTATTTTATAACAGATCTCATCCAGAGAGTGGCTGCATTTTCCAAGTCCATTTTAATCTGAGGAGAGCACCACACTGTGCTCCTTCCTCAGGTATTTAAGTGAAACCCTTCAATGTGCTTAAAGCTGTATCCCCATTTTCCCTCTCCCTCCCTGTCTCTCTTTACCCCTTCTCACTCTCTTACTCTCCCTTTGTATCGCCCCCCTTTTCTTTGTTCTTACCCCTTATCTCCACTCCCATCTCTCTCGGTCCCTCTCTATTTCTCCATCTCTGGCAATCTTCTCCTCCGTCTCTCCATCTCAGTTCAGTCTGAAAACAGTCCAGCAGCTTTCACTTAAAACCCCCCTCCCTTCCCATTGTAGCAGCCACACATTAGTAGCAGCTCATTCTCTCTTTAAGGGGATTGCTGGAAGGAGCAGTGAATCAATACAGTAAAGCCTCAGAGACACACTGGGCCTGTTAATGTAATAGGAGTGGGTGAAATACAGGAGGGAGAGGAGGGCGATGGAAGGTTGAGGAGAGAAGCGGAGAGAAGAGGTGAGGAGAGATGAAGGAAGAGAGAGGAGGAGAGAAGGCAAAGTTGGGGTGGAGTATAGAGAGGAAGTGTGAGGAGAGATGGGAGAAGAGGAGAGAAGGGAAAGGAGCGGTGGAGAGGAGAAGAAAGGTGGAGGGGAGGAGAGGACATGACAGTAGAGTAGGGGAGAGAGAAGGAAGGGAGGAAAGGAGCACAGACGATAGGAGAGGTCAACACTATGTTTTTGTTTTATTTCACCTTTATTTAACCAGGTAGGCCAGTTGAGAACAAGTTCTCATTTACAACTGCGACCTGGCCAAGATAAAGCAAAGCAGTGCGACACAAACAACAACAGAGCTACACATGGAATAATCAAACAGTCAATAACACAATAGAAAAAGTCTATATGCAGTGTGTACAAATGGTGTGAGGATGTAAGGCAATAAATAGGCCATAGTATCGAAGTAATTGCAATTTAGCAATTAACACTGGAGTGATAGATGTGCAGATGATGATGTGCAAGTAGAAATCATTGTGTGCAAAAGAGCAAAAAATAAAATGAAACCAATTTGGGGATGAGGTAGTTAGTTGGATGGGCTATTTACAGATGGGCTGTGTACAGGTGCAGCAATCAGTAAGATAATCAGATAGCTGATGCTTAAAGTTAGTGAGGGAGATATAAGTCTCCAACTTCAGCAATTTTTACAATTCATTCCAGTCATGGGCAGCAGAGAACTGGAAGGAAAGGCGGCCAAAGCAGGTGTTGGCTTTGGGGATGACCAGTTGATGACCATACCTGCTGGAGCGCATGCTATGGGTGGGTGTTGTCATCGTGACCAGTGAACTGACATAAGGCGGAGTTTTACCTAGCAAAGACTTTTTGATGACCTGGAGCCAGTGGGTTTGGCGACGAATATGTAGTGAGGGCCAGCCGACGAGAGCATTCATGTTGTAGTGGTGGGTGTTATATGGGGCGTTGGTGACCAAACAGATGGCACTGTGATAGACTGCATCCAGTTTGCTGAGTAGAGTGTTGGAGGCTATTTTGTAAATGACATCGCCAAAGTCGAGGATCCGGTAGGATAGTCAGTTTTACAAGGGTATATTTGGCAGCGTGAGTGAATGAGGCTTTGTTGCGAAATTGGAAGCAGATTCTAGATTAATTTTGGATTGGCTATGTTTAATATGAGTCTGGAAGAAGAATTTACAGTCTAGCCAGACACCAAGGTATTTGTAGTTGTCCGCATATTCTAAGTCAGAACCGTCCAGAGTAGTGATGCTAGATGGGTAGCGAACAGTTGAAGAACATGCATTTAGTTTTACAAGCATTTAAGTGCAGTCGGAGACCACGGAAGGAGTGTTGTATGGCATTGAAGCTCATTTGGAGGTTTGTTAACACAGTGTCCAAAGAAGGGCCAGATGTATACAGAATGGTGTCGTTTGCGTAGAGGTATATCAAGGAATCACCCTCAGCAAGAGCGACATCGTTGATATATACAGAGAAAAGAGTTGGTCCGAGAATTGAACCCTGTGGTACCCATAGAGACTGCCAGAGGTCCGGACAACAGGCCCTCCCATTTGACACACTGAACTCTGAGAAGTAGTTGGTGAGCCAGGCGAGGCAGTCATTTGAGAGACCAATGCTGTTGCATCTGCCGATAAGAATACGGTGATTGACAGAGTTGAAAGCCTTGGCCAGGTCGATGAAGACGGCTGTACAGTACTGTCTTTTATCGATGGCGGTTATGATATCGTTTAGTACCTTGAGCGTGGCTGAGGTGCACCCCTGACCAGCTCGGAAACCAGATTGCACAATCTTTAGGAATCTCCAACGATATGAGAGATAGGTTGAACATACTGGTAATAGTGGTTGCAACAGTGGCAGTGGATAATTTTAGAAATAGAGGGTCCAGATTGTCTAGCCCAGCTGATTTGTATGGGTCCAGGTTTTGCAGCTCTTTCAAAACATCAGCTATCTGGATTTGGGTGAAGGAGAAGCTGGGGAGGCTTGGGCAAGTAGCTGCAGGGGGTGCGGAGCTGGTGGCCGGGGTTGGGGTAGACAGGAGGAAAGCATGGCCAGCCTTAGAGAAATGCTTATTGAAATTCTTGATTATCGTGGATTTATCGGTGGTGACAGTGTTTCCTAGCCTCAGTGCAGTGGGCAGCTGGGAGGATGTGCTCTTATTCTCCATGGACTTTACAGTGTCCCAAAACGTATTGGAGTTAGAGCTACAGGATGCAAATATCTGTTTGAAAAAGCTAGCCTTTGCTTTCCTAACTGACTGTGTGTATTGGTTCCTGACTTCCCTGAAAAGTTGCATATCGCAGGGACTATTCGATTCCAGTGCAGTCCGCCACAGGATGTTTTTGTGCTGGTTGAGGGCAGTCAGGTCTGGAGTTCTTACGTCTACATTTTTTTTAAGATGGTGAGGAAATTACTTTTAAAGAATGACCAGGCATTCTCTACTGACGGGAGGAGATCAATATCCTTCCAGGATACCCAGGCCAGGTCGATTAGAAAGGCCTTCTCACAGAAGTGTTTTAGGGAGCGTTTGACAGTGATGAGGGGTGGTCGTTTGACAGCGGACCCATAGCGAATGCAGGCAATGAGGCAGTGATCCCTGAGATCCTGATTGAAAACAGCAGATGTGTATTTGGAGTCCGAGTTGGTCAGGATAATATCTATGAGGGTGCCCATGTTTACAGATTCAGGGTTGTACCTGGTGGGTTCCTTGATAATTTGTGTGAGATTGAGGACATCTAGTTCAGATTGTAGGACTGCCGGGGTGTTAAGCATATCCCAGTTTAGGTCACCTAACAGAACAAACTCTGAAGATAGATGGGGGGCAATAAATTCACATATGGTCTGAGCAGCAGCAGACAGAGGCTGAGATCTGCCAGACATCACATTAGCAGAGTATGCCCACTCAGCAGGAGAGGCTATGCTGGAGCTTGTCTTGTCTGGATGGAGGAATTCCTCTCAGATGGGAGTCAAAGACCCATCGAACAACCATTATGATCTCTAACATGTCAGTAATTACACAGTAGAAATAACAAAAGAAAAAGTCCACACTATTCCTAGTGCAAGCCAAAGTCAGTCCCAGTTATCCTAAAACGTTTTAGGCCTTTTTTTTGTTGCCTCCGTCTGTCTGTAGGGTGTATGCTCAGGGCTCTGCTGTGTCCTCAGTGGCAGACGGACTGACAGTCAAGGTCATCAGAGGGGGTGGCAGTGAGTCAAAGCATTATTGTTGCTGAAGGGTGACCAATGTTGCTTAGAGAGAGCGAGAGCGAGACCAAGCCCTCAGCTCTATCCTCTCCTCTCTTTGCATGTGTCAGCTAATATAAATCTCTCCATTCATTATTGATATGAGGGAGCTTGTGAATTCCTCTGCTTTACAATACTCTGGAGTAGAAAACGTCTGAAGTAGCGCAGGGTGAGTTATCTAACCAGAACCAAACCACACCAGCTCCCACGCATGAACCCAATAGTAACGTTTAACATGCCTCTCACTTACAAGGCATTCTCTAGGTGCCTAATAAACACAGTGTAGAACTGTTCTTGAAGTCTCACAGACTGTCGATTTTTTTTATGAATCACTGTGCTTGTCATTGATTGAGGTTTGTGTACAGACACCGTCATCTCTCCAGACACCTCTAGTCTTAGTCACCTCGGAAATGAAAGCAGACTCACAAAAAGCGAATGAACCCTCTAATTAAATGTCGAAGTGAAGATTTTCTCAAGTGATTGATAAAAAAATGCTATTTTGAATGCATTTATTCAGGTATGCAGTCAGTCAGTTCAAATGAGTCTTACAGCTGTATGAACTCGCAGGAACATAATTACAAACCCAGCAGGAATTTTCATTCTAGCAATTATATTTCTATGAGTTTGAAAACGGTTTAAGTCCTAGGCAATTCCATGCCTTAGTCAGCGTCCGTTAGGAGCCTTGGATGCCTGGGTCATGTGATCAGGTTGTTGTCCGCCTACCTGACGTCATGCTTGAGTGATTCAGTTAGCCCCCGGCCTCTAATCTAAATCCAGTTACGACACCATTCCCCTCACCGCTGGTTGCACACAAACACTAGCTACAAACACTAGCATTCCGCTCTTATGGTTGCATGCAGATATTTTCCTCCGTTCACTCTATAGCGGTTACATTACAGAGCTACGGTTTGCCACAACACAACCACTCAGCAGCATAACACACCGTGACAACCCACCATGGTAACAGTAACATGGCACAGCCATAAAGCAACCTGTTTTGTCAACAGGGCAACAGGACGCAATTTGTCTTCACAAAAAGAGGGGGGGGGGTGTACTATATGTGTGACAGGAATGGAAGTGACTGTTGTGCAGGGCAAACCTCTCTGGGACAGTGTGTGGGCAGAGTGGAGGGTAGACATGTCACAATGCTACAACACACACACACACACACACACATCTATGATGAGGAGAGAGAGAGAATTTGAGTTTTAAATAACCTTTATTGGGTCTGGGAACCCACAACACCATAAACACTCATACAAAACCATGGTTACACATCAATTATAAACACAACACCAAATCTTCCTCCACAGTAACTGAACACAACAGCCTCTGAATACCCCATATTCTCATTAACAGATCAATATTGTTAACCATTTTGTAATAGGCAAACTCAACCCTCAGTCTCGCTGCCAACATCCCCTCCAGCATTCCCACCACATCCACAGACCCCTGTCCCCAAGTACTGTTCTTTATTGGTTCCCATATTGCTAATTTAGCTGCCCCTGACACAAAATTAAGCAAGATAACTACACCCCTTCTACTAAACCTGTACTTTAGCCCACATATAAACTGTTGGGAAGAGAACCTCTCCCAGAGCTGAGAACCAACTACTGATCAGGTAAATGTATATTTTTTTCACCTTTATTTAACCAGGTAAGCTAGTTGAGTACAAGTTCTCATTTACAACTACGACCTGGCCAAGCAAAGCAGTGCGACACAAACAACGCAGAGTTACACATGGAATAAACAAGTGTACAGTCAATAACACAATAGAAAAAAAGAACGTCTATATACAGTGTGCAAATGGCGTGAGGAGGTAGGCAATAAATAGGCCAATAGTAGCGAAGTAATTACAATTTAGCAAATTAACACTGGAGTGATAACTGAGCAGATGATGTGCAAGTAGAGATACTGGTGTGCAAAAGAGCAAAAAAGTCAATGAAAACAATATGGGGATGAGGTAGGTAGATTGGGTGGGCTATTTACAGATGGACTGTGTACAGCTGCAGCGAACGGTTAGCTGCTCAGATAGCTGATGTTTAAAGTTAGTGAGAGAAATATGTCTCCAGCTTCAGCGATTTTTACAATTCGATCCAGTCACTGGTAGCAGAGAACTGGAAGGAAAGGCGGCCAAATGAGGTGTTGGCTTTGGGGATGACCAGTGAGATATACCTGCTGGAGCGCGTGCTACGGGTGGGTGTTGTTTATTGTGACCAGTGATCTGAGATAAGGCGGAGCTTTAACTAGCATAGACTTATAGATGACCTGGAGCCAGTGGGTCTGGTGACGAATATGTAGCGAGGGCTAGCCAACTAGAGCATACAGGTCGCAGTGGGGGGGTGGTATAAGGGGCTTTGGTAACAAACCGGATGGCACTGTGATAGACTGCATCCAGTTTGCTGAGTAGAGTATTGGAAGCTATTTTATAGATGACATTGTCAAAGTCGATGATTACTAGGGTAGTCAGTCAGTTTTACTAGGGTAAGTTTGGCGGCGTGAGTGAAGGAGGCTTTGTTGCAAAATAGGAAGCCAATTCTAGATTTTATTTTGGATTGGAGATGTTTAATGTGAGTCTGGAAGGAGAGTTTACAGTCTAGCCAGACACCTAGGTATTTGTAGTTGTCCACATATTCTAGGTCAGAACCGTCCAGGGTAGTGATGCTAGTTGGGTGGACGGGAAGCGAACAGTTGAAAAGCATACATTTGGTTTTACTAGCGTTTAAGAGAAGTTGGAGGCCACAGAAGGAGTGTTGTATGGCATTGAAGCTCGTTTGGAGGTTAGTTAACACAGTGTCCAAAGAAGGGCCAGATGCATACAGTATGGTGTCGTCTGCGTAGAGGTGGATCAGGGAATCACCCGCAGCAAGAGAGACATCATTGATATATACAGAGAAAAGAGTCAGCCTGAGAATTGAACCCTGTGTTACCCCCATAGAAGACTGCCAGAGGTCCGGACAACAGGCCCTCCGATTTGACACACTGAACTCTGTCTGCAAAGTAGTTGGTGAACCAGGCGAGGCAGTTATTTGGGAGACCAAGGCTATTGAGTCTGCCGATAAGAATAGGGTGACAGAGTCGAAAGCCTTGGCCAGGTCGATGAAGACGGCTGCACAGTACTGTTTTTTATTGATGGAGGTTATGATATCGTTTAGTACCTTGAGCGTGGCTGAAGTGCACCCGTGACCAGCTCGGAAACCGGATTTCACAGCGAAGGAGATAATAATTAATATCACCTGATTGAGCTAATCATGTAAATGTAATTAACTAGAGAGTCGGGCACCACAAAATCATATTTATAGAGCTGTTATCTTCCGAATAAACTCTTAAAGACCTAGTAATATTTTACATCAATAGCAGTCCACATTAATCTTAATTTTACTTCAGGCTCATAATCTGAAAGTTGTAAATTCTTGGTTATCTGCAAGAACCCTGGCTAACAATTTGAACCAGCAATACAAAATTGGGTTTAATCATTTATTTATGGGTAGGCAGGGTAGCCTAGTGGTTAGAGCGTTGGACTCGTAACCGAAAGGTTGCAAGTTCAAATCCCCGAGCTGACAAGGTACAAATCTGTCGTTCTGCCCCTGAAGAGGCAGTTAACCCACTCTTCCTAGGCCGTCATTGAAAATAAGAATTTGTTCTTAACTGACTTGCCTAGTAAAATAAAATAAATATTTACTAAATACCTAACTAATCATACATAATTCACATACACATAATTAAATCATTACTTGATTACAAATTCATAGGAAAACGTCCCTAGTGGGAGGAACAGATATGACAGCTTGTTACACAAAGGAAAGGGGGCTGGGTTGTGTGAAAGAGCGGGAAAACAGGAACAAAGGCGAAGCTGTGCTATCGTAAATACAGCATTCTAAATTACTGCCCATTTGGAAAAGGAAAATGCAATAAATATTTACTCTGAGCTGCGTTTCAATAGGTTGGTGGTAGATGGAAGACCGTGTTGCCAAACCTTGTCCTCTGTCCTTTGAAGAATGTCTCTGGTGGTCACTTGGATAAGTTGTAGTAACGTCGTTGTGTGGTAGACGGGATACTCTGTCTGTTCCTTCCTTGCAGCTGCGGTTGCAAACTCAACGCTAGGAGAAATCACTTCTGTCGTGAACAAGAGTTCAAAGTTCATACCATTCGCAATCAAAGCCGGCCTTACGGGATGTTGGCTTCGTTCTGTAGTTTTATCTGAACCATTCTGACATAGGATCGTCATCCTAACCTCATCGGAACAGGAAGTTCTGTTGTTGTCAAGGCTTTATATAGGAAGGGAGAAGAGGGCGTGATTGTAAAGTTTTATAGCCCATTTCCCTTCACAGAGGCGGGTCACTGAGTGAGCAGCCTTAACTTATGAAAACCCACATCTCACATTTTAGAAGCTAAAATCACATTTCACCGGCAACAGCCTTTTGGGGAGGCTCCTGATCCAAACATCCCCGCCCACCTCGTTGATTTTTCCCCTTCTGGGGTTAAAGCATGGAAAACTTTTACACAGATTTTGTACATGGCCTTCTTTCCCACCGCCTTGAACTCCCCCAGCTCTGAGTATGGAAGGAAAACAGCTTCCTCACGTCTTCCTCGAATGCCCCCGCCGCAGCACTAACATTCAGTGCAGGGAACACAATCCAGACCCTCCGTCCACCAGAATTGGAAGTGTCAGTCACGTACTGCCGATGAAATACTGGCAAGGAATTACAGACCTCAGCTCGACCTTCCTCAGTAGGCTAGATGATTGGATCCCCGCTCTTTCTCCGAGCTCCTCCAATCATCTGCTCCTACTCCGTATCAGATGACCCTGCTTGGTACACCCCACACCTAATAGGCATGAACGTAGGCTGGCTGAACCCAGAGCACGGGATTGGATGGCCGTGTTGTAAAAAGAAAAGGTTCTTCAAAAAGCCACATCGCTGGTGGCATGCCGGCCTTACGGGACTTGACAAATACTCTCCAAAGCTGCATAATGGACTCATAGCCAGACAAAATCACCCCCCTCTAGCTTTAATAGGAAAATTTGCTTGTCTAAGCCTAAACAGCCCGGTCTCCTCATCAATGTATAGGCTGTGTCAACCCAGCTTGAACTGGGTCGACACAATGGCTGTAAAATCATTAGTCTGTGCCACAGGGTAGAGGCAGCTAGATTATTGGCATCTAGCACCCTTCCTCTATAAGACAGCTGGGGTGGCACCATTTCCACCTTGACAATCTGGCACACACTTTCTCCACTACACCCTCCCAGTTATTTTCCGGAAAGACATCAGAGCCTAGAAAAAACTCCAAAGTCTTCATCCCATTTCTACCCCACTGAAGCCCCCATGGTAACCGTGGAGCTGAGCCTGTCTGACCTGCCCACAGCAATTCACTCTTTTCCCAATTGACTTTAGCTGAGGCCCCCCTCATACACCTTTAGAGTGTTTTTAGAACCTTAACATCCTCACCCCCTGTAATAAAAACTGTCACGTCATCTGCAAACGCAGACAGTGCTATCGTGGGACCCTTCATTACCCCTGGCACAGAGAAGCCAGTAAGCCTCGCTCTTAAAAAACAAAGCATTGGTTCAATTGCCAGACAATATAACGTCCCTGAAATTGGGCATCCCTGCCCGATAGACCTTTGGACGGGGATGGGGCAACATAAACCACCCCCCACCTTCACCATACATGAGGCCCCAGCATACAGTAAACTCATCTAAGACAACAACAACAAAAAACATCCCCAAACCCAAAGACTTTCATTCTTTGCTGGTCCACAAGGTCAAAGGCCTTTCCAAAGCAAGTAAACCCACATTCACATCAAATAGTGTACAAATGTCTAAAACATCTCTTATTAGAAACAAGTCAACAATAGAGTGGTCAGGTACACAGTAAGACTGGTCCTTGTGGACCAAGAGCCCCAGATACTCTTTCAACCTGTTTGAGAGACATTCAGATACAATTTTATATTCCGCACACAGAAATGCAACAGGTCACCATTTTTAGAAGAGCCAAATCCCCCTCTTTTGGCAACAATGAAAGCACAGCATGTTGACAGGAAACAGGAAGAGAACCCTCATGAAAAGATTCACACCACTTCATAAAAAGCCCCCCAAACTGCTTATAGAACTCAAATGGTAAACCATCGATGTCAGGGGCTCAGCCTGATGAGAGCTGCATAACTGCTGTGGACAGCTCCTGCAGAGTAATGTTAGCATCCAAAGCAACTCTCTGCTCAGGGCCCAATTGAGGAAGTCCATGTAACAACTGTTCAGTACACAGAGAATCACAATCCTCCGCCTTAGAGGGCAGAGTAGAAATCCCCGGCATGTTGGCACATTTCACTGTCGTCCATGGTCACCTTCCCATCAGAGAGACGAAGGCAGACCATCTGTTTGCGTTGCAATGTCGACTGTCCATGGTTAAAATGTTAAAAAAACTAAAACAAACAGAACATCCACCTTGACCAATAAAACCCGACCCTTGACAGTCAACCTAATTGCCACCCCAGCACTGACACGAGTACCATGACTGAGTGAGTGTATGCTGCCCCTCCCACCACATATCCCAATCAACCTCATTAGCCTCATCACTATGGGTCTCCTGCAGAAAAACTATGTTAAGCCTTTTCTGTTTTATTACTTCCAATACCCAAGCCCTCTTATTCCTGTCCCTTCCCCCATTAATATTGAGAACCTACCCTTAGTACCCCCATATAGAAAAGAGAAAGGAAAAGCAAAAGAAAGCAGAGAAACCAGACAGTCTCTCTCTCTCTCTCTCTCTCTCTCTCTCTCTCTCTCTCTCTCTCTCTCTCTCTCTCTCTCTCTCTCTCTCTCTCTCTCTCTCTCTCTCTCTCTCTCTCTCTCTCTCTCTCTCTCTCTCTCTCTCTCTCTCTCTCTCTCTCTCAGGCATGATCATCATCGTTTTAATTTTCTCTTAACCTTACCACGGTTACCACTACATTTTGCTGCCGTGACAGCAGTAACACATTTCCTCAAGCGAAAACGCTCCTCACGCAACTGGTCTAACCCCACCGTCTTCTGTTACATCACAGCTGACCTCAAAACTTAACTTTTTTTTTTTTTTAAATCTGCCAATCTGACAGATTTACCAAAAGTCAGATCCAGGAACCCATTTACCTCATCTAGATTGTAAACTGAATCTTCACCAGCTGCTATCATATCAAGAGAGATATCCTTCTCCTGATCCTCCTCAACTGAGGCCTCAGACCCCTGACCCCTCTGCCACATCCCTCTCAACACTCCCCACTTGCACCCCATCACTCGTACCGGGCATCTCCTCCACTACCTGGGAGACTAGCCCCACCTGAACCCCCTCCTGTACCCCATTACTTGTAGTGGGAATCCCTCCCCCCCAGTATGAGGAAATGGCTCTCATAAGCCATATACAATCTGTTGTCATACTTGACTTTAAACGATAACTCCAATGTCTGAGTCCAAAAACATAAACGCCTGTCGCATAACCCAACGGGACAATCTTACACGCAACAACTCACACTCCAATTGCTCATTGGGAGTAAACGGTGGCACATTCAAAATCGTTACTCTTGTTGATTGAGGAAAAAAAAGTGGCGTAACTTGAATAAACATACCTTTAAGAAATACGCCATGCTCAACAAGACACTCGTCTTGAAGAAAAACCACCACGGCTTTATTCATCAGCAACATTCTCATAGCCTACCTTCTCTCCAATGGCGAACAGAAACTCCTGCAGTGACAGTAGATTCAGTAACACACCTAAAGCCGTGCTGAAGTGACAGGGACGGCGTCCCCATGTGGGTCGCCATCCCTGCCAAAGCCAGGAAAATTTTGACAAGAAAAACAATATACTTAATTCTACCACAACAAATAATCACACATAGAAAAAGGAAAACCACCAAGAAAAGGAAAACAAGAAGGAAAAAACAGGCGATCGAACTCCAGACAACACTCGCTCATACAATTACCAGCATGCACTAAACACTCCCAGCATGCAGAGAGAGAGGTACATCTTGGGAATGGGGAGTCATTGCTTACTTGCTTATGGCGGCAAATTAATCTACAGGGAACCTTGAAGCCAATACAGCTGGGCCTCAAGAGAGATGCTGTAGGGAGGAATTACTCCTGACATTCTATGGAAGCATTGCTTACTTCTAGAATATTTTTTGCTACACTTCCCCAGATCTGTGCCTCGACACAATCCTGTTTCAGAGCTCTACGGACAATTCCTTTGACCTCATGGCTTGGTTTTTGCTCTGACATGCACTGTCAACTGTGGGGCCTTATATAGACAGTTGTGTGCCTTTCCAAATCATGTCCAGTCAATTGAATTTACCACTGGTGGACTCTAATCAAGTTGTAGACACATCAAGGATGATCAATGGAAACAGGATGCACCTGACTTCAATTTCAAGTCTCATTAAAAAATGCTCTGAATATTTATGTAAATAAGGTTTTGTTTTCCTAAAAACCTGTTTGTGCTTTGTTATTATTGAGTATTGTGTGTAGATTGATGAGGAACATTTTTGTTTAATCCATTGTAGAATAAGGCTGTAACAAAATTCGTGAAAGGGGTCTGAATACTTTCCGAATGCACTGTACAGTATACACACACACACACACACACACACACACACACACACACACACACACACACACACACACACACACACACACACACACACACACACACACACACACACACACACACACACACACACACACACACACACACACACACACACACACCAAGGGTGTCTCAGTGGGAGTTGGGATATGCAAAAAAACAAATGTAAAATACACACTTGTACATGTGTGAAATAGGACAAACATAAGCACCCAAGCACACAGTTTAGCCACATATGCTCTAAGGCTATTCATATTTATGTATTACTCTACCTACAAAGAAAAATACAACTACAAAGAGCTTCAATTGTGCTTCTGTCAGTCAAGTCAATACATTAGGGTCAATCCCATTTTCATTCAGTCATTTCAGGATATAAATTCAGTTTTGACTGAATTTAAATTAAATTGACCCCAACCCTAGTGTACAGCACATTCTTAGTATTTACACAGCATGAATCAAATGACTGATCCTGAGATCTAGGAGATGCATTATCAATGATAGATAGCTATCCATATTAATGTGCCCTTTCTACCTACATAGACACCTACAGTATAGGCCGGTTTACCAGACACAGATTTCCTAATCCAGGACTAAAAAGCATTCAATGGAAATTCTCCATTGGAAGATCTTTTTGGTCCAAGACAAGGGTTAATTAACTTCTTAGTGATCCCTTCGCGCAACGGGATTCAAGCTCAAGCCCTCAAGCTCATTACCATAACGCAACGTTAACTATTCATGAAAATCGCAAATGAAATGAAATAAATATATTTGCTCTCAAGCTTAGCCTTTTGTTAACAACACTTTCATCTCAGATTTTCAAAATATGCTTTTGAACCATAGCTAAACAAGCATTTGTGTAAGAGTATTGATAGCCTAGCATAGCATTTAGCCTAGCAATTCAGCATGCAACATTTTCACAAAAACAAGAAAAGTATTCAAATAAAATCATTTACCTTTGAAGAACTTCAGATGTTTTCAATGAGGAGACTCTCAGTTAGATAGCAAATGTTCAGTTTATCCAAAAATATTAATTTGTGTAGGAGAAATCGCTCCGTATTGTTCATCACGTTTGGCTACGAAAAAAACCTGTATCCAGGAGTGTAATTCTCTCCGCAAGCTCATTAGCATAACGCAACGTTAACTATTCATGAAAATCACAAATGAAATGAAATAAATATATTAGCTCTCAAGCTTAGCCTTTTGTTAACAAAACTGTCATCTTAGATTTTCAAATATGCTTTTGAACCATAGCTAAACAAGCATTTGTGTAACAGTATTGATAGCCTAGCATAGCATTAAGCCTGGCATTCAGCGTGCAACATTTTCACAAAAACAAGAAAATAATTCAAATAAAATAATTTACCTTTGAAGAACTTCAGATGTTTTCAATGAGGAGACTCTCAGTTAGATAGCAAATGTTCAGTTTTTCCAAAAATATTATTTGTGTAGACAAATCGTTCCGTTTTCTTCATCACGGTTGGGTAAGAAAAAAAACGGAAATTAAGTAATTACAACGTGAACTATTTTCCAAATTAACTACATTATATCGACAGAAACATGGCAAACGTTGTTTAGGATCAATCCTCAGGGTGTTTTTCACATATCTATCGATGATAAATCATTCGTGGCAGTTTAGTTTCTCCACTGAAGAAATGGAATGCGCATGGACCTAGAGATTACGCAATAATTCCGACGCAGGACACCGGGCGGACACCTGGTAAATGTAGTCTCTTATGGTCAATCTTCCAATGATATGCCTACAAATACGTCACAATGCTGCAGACACCTTGGGGAAACGGTAGAAAGTGCAGACTCATTCCTGGTGCATTCACAGCCATATAAGGAGACATTGGAACACAGCGCCTTCAGAATCTGGGGCATTTCCTGTATGAAATTTCATCTTAGTTTCGCCTGTAGCATTAGTTCTGGGGCACTCACAGATAATATCTTTGCAGTTTTGGAAACGTCAGAGTTTTTTCTTTCCAAAGCTGTCAATTACATGCATAGTCGAGCATCTTTTCGTGACAAAATATCTTGTTTAAAAAGGGAACGTTTTTTTATCCAAAAATTAAAAGAGCGCCCCCTATCTCAAAGAAGTTAAAGATTAACTTCTTGTTAATCCAGCCACAGTGTCAGTTTTCAAAAAGGCTTTACGGCGAAAGCAAACCATGCTATTATCTGAGTACAGCACCCCATCAAACAAACACATGAAAATCACATTTCAACCCAGCCAGGCGCGACACAAAAGTCAGAAATAACGATATAATTCATGCCGTACCTTTGTACAATATCTTCAATATCTTCTTCTGTTGGCACTCCAATATGTCCATTAAACATCACAAATGGTCCTTTTTTTTGATCAATTCTGTCGTTTTATCTCCAACATTTCCATTTATTTGGTGTGTTTGATCCACAAAAACACCGGTTCTAACTCGCGCAACATGACTACAAAGTATCTAATATAGTTACCTGTAAACTTGATCCGAACATTTCAAACAACTTTCCTAATCCAACTTTAGTTATTTAGGTATTATAAACTGTGTTCAATGCCGGACGAAAACAAAGTGGAGCGAGCTTTCAGATCGTGCTCCCAAACCACACCAGACTCCAGACCTACACCAGACCTAATTGATGCAACTAAATGGACGGGGGACCTAACCCTTGATCAGTGCTTCTAATCTGAGACACATTATGAATACAGGCCATGGCCTTATTCCATGTAGGATCATAATGCAGAATGTATTGATTATTACCGTGTGGTGAGGTGATGTCCTCCTTGGGTCCTCCTGGTCTCTGAGCTGATTCGCTGTGTTTTGCCCTCCTTCAGTTGGACTGGGTGAAAGGGTAAACATGTCTAGCAGCCATAGGAAGGCAGTCATTTCTTGCAGGTAGTCCATTCTTGCAGGTAGAAAGGCAGGACACCTAGACAAGTAATGATAGTGGTTGGAGTAAATAATAATGACAGAAATAGGGGCGAAACAAACAATGGACAAAAATGAATTTTCCAAAGAAATCACGATCCAAAACAGGATTTGGCTGTAGTAAACAGGGTAAGGTTAGCCTAGGTCTACTGTTGAGACAAAAATATACCCTACCCATAGAGACACACTCCCTGTCAGAGCCCCTCGAAGTTCGAACACTGACTGGCACAGCTAGGTAGAAATACCTTGAGACACCCCATGGGCAAAACCATTGCCACACAAAGAAGGAGTGCATATAACCAATGAACTGGTTCAAACCTTCTTTAACCAACGGAGGCTGTACAAATGTTTAAACCATACTAATAGTCATCACATTCACACGGGCCTTTCTAATTCAGACCAGTAAATGTTATAGAGCTCTCAAACAAATAATCACATTTACAAAAGGACAGAATCCGTGGACATAAGGGGCGTGCCCCTCTCGAGCATTCGCACACGTCCGCGCCTAGATTTAGAGTGTGGGCGTGCATGAGCGTAACTTTGAGAGCCGGCATACAATCAATCACATGACAAACACAAAGCAAGCACTTAAAAATAAATGCAGAAGCTGAATGAAAATAGACAAGTTACACAGATCATTTGGGAACTTGGCAAGATGGTTGCAATATGTGGAGCTATCATGCCACAAGACTAGACCCAGATGCAGACACAGGAGGCAGATGGTTGGAGTCTTACAATATTTAATAATCCAATAGGGGAAGGTAAGAGAATGGTCGTGGACAGGCAAAAAGGTCAAAACCAGTTCAGAGTCCTGGAGATACAGTGTGACAGAAAGGTTCGAGGTCAGGGCAGGCAGAAGGGTCAGTCCAAAAAACATGCAAGCGTCAAAACCGGGAGGAATAGCAAAAGGAGTACGTGGGAAAAACACACTGGTTGACTTGATGAAACTGATCAGGGTGTGTTCTGGGCATACTCCACCCAGACCAGGTGACGGCTCCAGGAAGTAGGGTTGGTTGAGACCAGGCACCTTGAGGTGGTCTTCAGTTCTTGGTTGGCTTGCTCCGACTGACCAGTAGTTTGGGGATGGAATCCGGATGACAGGCTGGCCGACAACCCAATAAGGGTGCAGAATGCCTTCAAGAACTGAGACGAGAACCCCGATCGGAGACCATGTCTACCGAAAGTCCATGGATCCGGAAGACATGTTGCACCATAAGCGGGGCCGTCACCTTGGCAGAAGACGTCAGGGGCCATTGTGGGCCACCAGAAACGTTGTCGAAGGAAGGCTAGTTTACGACGGGACCCTGTATGACAGGTCAGCCTGGAGGAACGAGCCCATTTCAGGACCCGAGACCAGACCTCATTAGAGAAAGCAGCCGGTTAGCCGGGACCCCTTCAGGTCCAGGCTGGGAGCGTTGTGCCTCACGGACCAGGTTCTCAATACCCCAATCCACAATGGCAGCAAGGCATGAGGTAGGGAAAATGGTTTCAGAGGTTGAGGGTGTGGCAGAATAACTGTATAGGCAGGAGAGGGAGTCAGGCTTCATTCTCTGACCCTAGGTGGTAGGAGATGTTTAAGTTAAATCTGGTGAACAGGATGGCCCACTGGGCATGCCTGGAGTTGAGTCGCTTGTTTGTACGGAGATATTCCAGGTTTCTATGGTCTGTCCAGACCAGATATGGCTGTTGTGCTCCTCCCAACCAGTGACTCCACTCTTCCAACACCATCTTCACCGCCAGAAGTTCTTGTTTGCCGACATCGTAGTTCCTCTCAGCAGGATTGAGACGATGGGACAGGAAGGCACAGGGATGAAGCTTTTGGTTCTGGGCAGATCGCTGGGACAGAATGGCCCCCACTCCAACATCCGAAGCATCCACTTCTACCACAAATTGACGCGACGGGTCCGGATGGATGAGGATGGGTGTTGACAGCTGGAGATGATTTAAACGGTACCTTGGGAGAGGTGAGAGGGGTGGCCGCCAGGGTGCTGTAGTCCCGAATGAAATGGCAGTAGAGGTTTGCACAACCAAGAAACCATTGCAACTGCTCCCTGGGTGTTGGTTGAGGCCAATCCACCACTGCTTTCACCTTTCCAGGATCCATCTGAACATTGTCCTCAGCAATGACATATCCCAGAATGGTGATAGAGCGGTGAAACTCACACTTCTCGGGGAAAACAAGCGACACCTGGGGGGGGGTGGAGACAATAATGAGGACAGGTGAAACTGATCAGGGTGTGACAGGAGCAGTGATTTGAGTTTCTACAATATTCAAATCTCTAGAAAAGTTGTGCGATGCTCACAGGTTCCTCTGTGTTGCTGTCCTGTTGCCCTGAAGAAGGCCCAGTTGGGGTCAAAACATTGCTTGAATAAACTCAGACTTGGGAGTGCCATTATGCTCTCTAATCCAACACCTGGACAAGTTTATTTTAAAATATGTGTGCAAAACACTTCTTCTTGTGTTTGACCCTTTAGTTGGACAACCTGGACGAGCAGGCTGCCCAGATCAGACGGGAGCTGGATGGACGCCTGCAGATGGCCGATCAGATTGCCAGGGTGAGTCTGATAGCCTATACACACTGCAGCAGAACAAACACATGAACACACTGGTTACATTGTGCAGAGCCACACATAAACCTGAATAAACAGTTTGTAAGCATCCAAACAGCTTCACGATGCAAGTTCCCCCGAGAGCTTCACTATTGTACAAACTGCTTTACGTCACAATTAATATACTGTCGGCTATATCTGGCAATTTGTCGAATGACATGTATTCACATTAGTGTTGACAATACAATAATACATTATTTGGATTTGATTTAAATCTATTTTATTATTATAGTGTCTTGCTTCATCGGGATGACCAGCCCGCATGGACACAAAAGCTGACTTGTTATGGTAAAACCTACTTATCGATGTTATTTTTTTTCCTCTTCAAAGGGAGGCAAATTCCCCAAGTTTGTGTCGAAGGAAATGGAGCAGATGTACATAGAGGAGCTGAAGGCGTCGGTGAACCAGCTGATGGCCAACCTAGAGAGCATGCCCGTGTCCAAGGGAGGAGAGTTCAAACTGCAGAAGCTGAAGAAAGGACACAACACCTCCATCATGGACATGGGTCAGGAGGACGAGAACACACTGTCCAAGTCTGATGTGGTGCTCTCCTTTACTCTGGAGGTAGGAACCCAAACCACGGCCCTAAATCTAGCCTGAACCCTAACACTAAGTCTGGCCAAGTCTGAAGTCATGCTCTCCTGCAGTCTGGAGGTCCTAACCCTAGCCCTGACCCTAAACCTGACCTTAACCTTAACCCTGTCCAAGTATGATGTGGTGCTCCTCTTGACTCTGGAGGTGCTAAACCTAGCCCTGACCCTAAACCTGACCTTAACCTTAACCCTGTCCAAGTATTATGTGGTGCTCCTCTTGACTCTGGAGGTGCTAAACCTAGCCCTGACCCTTCACCTGGCACTAGCCCTAACCCTGTCTAGGAAGGATAAGACCTCAGCATTTTGGCATTATGAGAGAATATCCTAAATACAGTGTTACCCTTTCTGTCATGTGATTTTCTCAGTCACAAAGAAGTTGCACTGTAAGCACAAGTCCATTTGAATAGAGATTAATACCATACAAATGTTCTATCAAAACAGTACCTCTCTGAGAGCTCCACCCTATAATCCTGAGCCTCTCGCTCTCAGACAGACCTTTTCACCTGCCTCTGTCTTTACAAGGGGCGGCAGCGTAGCCTAGTGGTTAGAGCGTTGGACTAGTAACCGGTTGCGAGTTCAAACCCCCGAGCTCACAAGGTACAAATCTGTCGTTCTGCCCCTGAACAGGCACTTAACCCACTGTTCCCAGGCCGTCATTGAAAATAAGAATATGTTCTTAACTGACTTGCCTGGTTAAATAAAGGTAAAAAAAATATAAAAAAATTAAAAAAATAAAGAGAATTAGTCATCATACACATTATCAACATATTTATTAGCAATGGCTCTATGTTCTGCAGGGCAAGGAAAACAGAGCTTGACATGCTTTAAGCACTTTCTATCGATGTCTGTGGTGGTGGTGATGATATAGCAATATATATATATCTCAGCTGGCCCTTTGGAAAACTAGATCTGATGTGCACTTTCATTGGTCTTGCTTATTTTAGCACATTAATACATTCCAGGCCAAAGTCCCAAGGTGAGTTTGCTTATAGTTATCTTCTCTCTCTAGATTTATATCCTTCTAGACCAGGGCCCCTATTCAGAAAATGTCTAAGAGTTAGAGCGCTGAATGATGTAGAATCAGGTCCACCTGCTTAATTGTTATGCTTTAAAAGGCCAAAATGATCCTGGATCAGCACTCCTACTCTGAGACGCTTTTGAATATAAACCCAGTATAGATTGCAAACAGATGGCCCTCTAGCCATAAAGAAAGAGAATAAAAATAAATGGAAGCTTTCAGGAAGAACATTTTGTCGAAATGACTCCTCTATAGTACTCCCCTTTCACTAGGGTAGACTTCCGTTGTTTTACTTATAGTTATAGTTATATCCTTCATCATAACAAGAGTTATTATGATCTCAGAGAATTTAATATATGCAGAAGGGCTGTTTCTGTTACCCTGGCTACTGTAGGAGAAGAAGGTATTATTCTAGCATGGGCAGATTAATACTGCTCCCTCCCAGCCTCAGCAGTTGATTGTAGTGGGGAGCAGAGCAGATGCAGTGATTATGGTGCGAGGACTGAAACTACTGCTTTATAGATCAGAGAGGCTGGCCTGATTTGTTGCTTCTGTCATGGAATTTAGTAATGTGATTTTTGGAATCCATTGTCTTTTTTCTTTTTTTAGTTTAGAAACGTTTGTGGAGGTTAGGTATGGTGTTGCTGTTATTAAGCTTTAGCTACTGCAGGCCTATGATATGAAGGCAGTGCGCCCCGGCGCACTTCAGGTGAGGAAGTCTGTTCCAGGCCTACCAGAGTTACTCTTAGAATATAACACTTATCTTTACACAAACTATTTGGATTGAAAATGAACGACTGACTCTCCTTCTGTACAGCAGATGCAGTAACCACTTGACATAAAGAAATGCATTTCGGTGTCATAGCATGCCACGGGCATATCTCTATCTCTCTGGGGTTAGGACTAAACTTAACTTTATATATATATATGTATTTATATATATGTATTTATATATATGTATTTATATATATATATATGTATTTATATATATGTATTTATATATATGTATTTATATATATGTATTTATATATATGTATTTATATATATGTATTTATATATATGTATTTATATATATGTATTTATATATATGTATTTATATATATATATATGTATTTATATATATGTATTTATATATATGTATTTATATATATATATGTATTTATATATATATATATATATATATATGTATTTATATATATATACATATGTATGTATATATATATATATATATATTAATTAGTGTCATACAGTGGACACCTTTTCTAGCAATGCCCTGATACATTTAGTGCACAAATCTCTGACAGCTGAACCGAGAGGTGGACAATTATTGTTTCAGGAAAGTAGCCTAACTTGTCATAGGCTGTTTTTGAGGACATGTAAATGTGGACATTTGTCCAACATCCCTTGTTTATTGATGGTGTTGGCTGTCATGTTGTCGAGCACAAATTTTCCGAAAGGAAACTCTGAAATGGCATATTGTTTTAATGAAGATTTTAGAATATTGTCATAAAAATCACCAATTGGATGGAAACCTAGCTATAGACACCGTAAAGACTCTGGCAAGTGCACTAGTCCAGTGTCACTTTGATTAATCCTGCACATCATGGTTCACCAGCAGCTCCAAACATCTAAAGAATAACCTACCAGCTAATCAAGCTTGTAAGAATTGTACTTAAAGTCTTTAAAAAATCCTTCTTTAGCCTTTTACTGCAGTGGGCTAAATCAGGGTTCACACAAAGTTAGAAGCTTTCAGGAAGAACATTCTGCCTAAATGACTCCTCTATAGTACTTCCCGATCACTGGAGTAGACTTCCATTGTTAAATTATAAATCACAGATCACAAGGTAGACCAGGATAATGTAGTGAAACAAAAAAATCCTCCTCATTTAATTTCATAGCAACTTCATTAGTCATCATAATAACTCATGTTGTGATGAATGATCTAAGAGAATTCACTATACACAGAAGAGCTGTTTCTGTTCCCCTAGCTACTGTAGGAGAAGAAGGTATTATTCTAGCATGGGCAGATTAATACTGCTCCCTCCCAGCCTCAGCAGTTGATTGTAGTGGGGAGCAGAGCAGATGCAGTGATTATGGTGCGAGGACTGAAACTACTGCTTTATAGATCAGAGAGGCTGGCCTGATTTGTAGCTTCTGTCGTGGAATTTCGTGATGGGATTTTTGAGGTCCATTGTCTTTTCCTTTTTAATGGTCATGACCCACCAGTTGAAAATGACTGATTTAAAACATACCGTAAATGTTGTTGACCAATATAGCTTAGGAGGTTAATGCATTTTACAGTAATGTGTTCGTCAATGTTTTTTTGAGGTAGTATGCATTTACTGTACCTTTGTTGGTTTATGTCAAGGAGATTGTTGCAGTCAGGTATAGGGCACCATAGAGAGTTGGGGGCTGTGCTTGGACCTTTTCAGGAGGGTGCAATGTAACAGAATGTAACAGAATATTGTCTCGACCAGAGTAATGTCAGCTCTATATTTGGTACATTTCTGCTACATTGTGAACCTTACCGCATACACCCATGGTTTCACGACCTGCTGTTTGTGCCCTCCAGGTGGTGATCATGGAGGTGGTGGGCCTGAAGTCTCTGGCTCCTAACAGGATCGTTTACTGCACCATGGAGGTGGAGGGAGGGGAGAAACTGCAGACAGACCAGGCTGAGGCGTCCAAGCCAACGTAAGACCCTTCTTTCTCTGTCTATCTATCTGTCTCTGTCTCTGCCTGCCTCTGTTTGTCTGTCTCTGTCTGTCTCTGTCTGTCTCTGTCTGTCTCTGTCTGTCTCTGTCTGTCTGTCTGTCTGTCTGTCTGTCTGTCTGTCTGTCTGTCTGTCTGTCTGTCTGTCTCTCTGTCTCTCTGTCTCTCTGTCTCTCTGTCTGTCTCTCTGTCTGTCTCTCTGTCTCTCTGTCTCTCTGTCTGTCTGTCTCTCTGTCTGTCTCTCTGTCTGTCTGTCTGTCTGTCTGTCTGTCTGTCTCTCTGTCTGTCTGTCTGTCTGTCTGTCTGTGTCTGTCTGTCTGTCTGTCTGTCTGTCTGTCTGTCTCTCTGTCTGTCTCTCTGTCTGTCTGTCTGTCTGTCTGTCTGTCTGTCTGTCTGTCTGTCTGTCTGTCTGTCTGTCTGTCTGTCTCTCTGTCTGTCTCTCTGTCTGTCTCTCTGTCTGTCTGTCTGTCTGTCTGTCTGTCTGTCTGTCTGTCTGTCTGTCTGTCTGTCTGTCTGTCTGTCTGTCTGTCTGTCTGTCTGTCTGTCTCTCTGTCTGTCTGTCTGTCTCTCTGTCTGTCTCTGTCTGTCTGTCTCTCTGTCTCTCTCTATGTCTCTCTGTCTGTCTCTCTCTGTCTCTCTCTCTGTCTCTCTGTCTGTCTCTCTGTCTCTCTTTCTCTCTGTGCCTCTCTGTCTGTCTCTCTTTCTCTCTGTGCCTCTCTGTCTGTCTCTCTTTCTCTCTGTCTGTCTGTCTGTCTGTCTGTCTGTCTCTCTGTCTCTCTGTCTGTCTCTCTGTCTCTCTGTCTGTCTCTCTGTCTCTCTTTCTCTCTGTGCCTCTCTGTCTGTCTCTCTTTCTCTCTGTGCCTCTCTGTCTGTCTCTCTTTCTCTCTGTGCCTCTCTGTCTGTCTCTCTTTCTCTCTGTGCCTCTCTGTCTGTCTCTCTTTCTCTCTGTGCCTCTCTCACCTCAACTCTTAACCTGCCTGACGCTTAACATCCACTGACGCATGTGTTGTTCTCTTGTGATCTGAATGCAGTCACCTTCTCTTCACGCTGTGATTCCTGAGTCATCTGATCAAAGTGTGAAAGGATGCTCCCAGTGTAATCCTCCATTTAGAACAGTCTGTCTCCATGGGAATTAAAGGGAGGTCAGATGAAAAGATAACACCGGGCAAAGCCCCCCATCTCAGGATGATAGCTTTCCAAAAAGGTTCTCCTTGGAACCCCTCAAGTTTACCGAGATGTGTAACCATATACAGTAGATACATACCGAAACTATCTATTCAGGTTCAACACATTTAAGTTGGTTCAGGTTTATTGTGGTCACAGCCTTTCATCAACCCTTCCTGAATGTTAAAAGTGGTGATGATGTTAAGGATGAAGGAATTAATGTGAATGTGAATGTTTTTTCGCAGACTGGATCCTGAGTCTGTCTGCTGTTATCAAGGAAGCAGCCTGTAATGTTACAGTGCGTCTGTGATGCCAGCCTCCAGTGATGTGATGTTCAGCTCGCGATTATGAACTATTTTAAAGACTCGTCCTCTTGCTCTCGCACAGATTCAAGTGCCATTTTATAATGAGAGGGAGATGAGAGAAGGGGGAGAGCGAGAGGGAGAGCAATAGATGAAGGATAGGCATGAAAAGAGAAAATGACAGGATGACAAACAAAGTGGCGGAGAAGAGGGGGAGAAAGAGGAGAAGAGGGGGAGAGCAGCCTCTGTGTGTGCCCCGACTCCAGTGCTGCCAGGCAGGGAGAGTGATTAGGACCTGCATCTTAATGGAGCAGGAGAGAGCCCCCTCTAGCACTCCTGGAAATGACAAGCATCTCGTGCTGCTAGCTAGCTGTCAGCTTATCCATCGCATACACCATCACACAGGCGCAGAACCTCCTTGGACAGGATGAGACGTGTCCTGACTGATCTACGATCTTTATTAAGTCAGTTAAGAACAAATTCTTATTTACAATGACAGCGTAACCCCAGCCGAACCCAGACGACGCTGGGCCGATTGTGCGTTGCCCTATCCCCAATCACAGCCAGTTGGGATACAGCCTGTAATCGAAACAGGGTCTGTAGTGACGCCTCAAGCACTGAGATGCAGTGCCTTAGACCGCTGCGCCACTCGGGAGCCCAACCAAATCTTGTCATTTAGTTTAACAAATGATCCCTGAATATAATGCAGTACTCCTCTCATTCTTATTGTATATAATCATACTCAATAAATGCATGATCAATGTAGGTAGTAGAACTAAGGGGCCAATGTGAAACCACATTCCCAGTGTGAGATGAGACACCACCTGGTGGTGATGAGTGTTAATGTCAGTAAGGCAGAGGAGAAAGACATTGTCACTCACAGATGCAGCTCACAGCAGGAGGAGAAACGGCAAACACACACACACACACACACACACACACACGCACACACGCACACACGCACACACGCACACACTCACACAGCTTCAGACTGCTGGCTCTGTCTTGTGCTGCCTGTCTCCTTGATGATGATGATATCACAATGCCATCCAATCATGACACAATAACCCCTATGAACATGTTAGTATATATCTCAATGTGAATGTTTGTGTGTGTGTCTGTGTGAGTGGTAGGGCTCCCTCAGGCTGTGCTTGCCTGTGTGGAGCGGCCGGTGCGCCAGTCTCCCACTCAGTCTCACTCCATCTCCTCTCTGTAATAAATTGAAATGTTGCACAGCATTTTATATACCTTCTACCCCTCTCTACTTCTACCCCTCTCTACTTCTACCCCTCTCTACTTCTACCCTTTGCACATTCAGCCACGACAAATAAAGTGTCAGCTGCTATTCTCAGTCTGTCTCATAACTGAGCAGTACGTAGCTTACCCAGCCCCAGTTTATTGTTTTTACTTTACCACTTTGGTTATAAAGTTTCATTTTTTAACAACCGCGTCTCACTCTTTCTGAGAGCGCAGATATCGACCTTTGGGAAAGAGGATGAGAATGTGCGAGATAAAGGGAAAACGGGGAAGGCGATTCTAGTGGATCTTGTGCAATTCCTCTTGGCCAGGTATATCATTTCATTTAGGCTAGGATTCAATCCAACACAGAATAACAAACAACCTAAGCACAGGGATCGACTTTTAAAGGCATTTCCAGAATGCTGGATGATCTAACCTTCTCTGTAAAGACTGCAAAGATGTTGGAGATGCGTCCATGTCTTGAAAATCAAATCAAACTTTATTTGTCACATGCGACGATTACAACAGGAGTAGACCTGAACGTAAAATGTTTACTTTTACAAGCCCTTAAATAACAATGCAGTCCAAGACATTGAGTTAAGAAAAAGTAACACAATAAAATAACAATAATGAGGTTATATACAGGGGGTACCGGTACCGAGTCAATGTGCGGGGGGTACAGGTTAGTCGAGGTAAGTAGTCAATCTAAATAGTCAGGGTGGCAATTTGATTAATTGTTCAGCAGTCTTATAGCTTGTGGGGTCGAAGCTGTTAAGGAGCCTTTTGGTTCTAGACTTGGCGCTCCGGTACCGCTTGACGTGCGGTAGCAGAGAAAACAGTCTATGACTTGGGTGACTGGAGACTTTGACTATTTTTTGGGGCCTTCCTCTGACACCACATAGTATAGAGGTCCTGGATGGCAGGAAGCTTGGGGCCCCAGTGATGTACTGGGCCATACGCACTACCGTCTGTAGCACTTTGCGGTCAGATGCCGAGCAGTTGCCATATCAGAAGGTTACATGCTTCTGATGTGTGTGTGTGTTGTGTTTCAGCTGGGGGACCCAGGGAGACTTCACCACCACACACCCCCTCCCTGCCGTCAAGGTGAAACTGTTTACAGAAAGCACTGGAGTGCTGGCCCTGGAGGATAAAGAGCTGGGCAGGGTAACACAATCTTTGATCTCTCTCTCTCTCTCTCTCTCGCTCTCTCTCGCTCGCTCTCTCTCTCTCTCTTTATTGTTCACATACACATATTTAGCAGATGGTTTTGCAGGTGTAGCGAAATGATTGTGTTCCTAGCTCCAACAGTGCAGTAATATCTAACAATTCACAACAATAGACACAAATCTAAAGTAAAAGAAAGGAGGTAAGAAATATATGACTATTAGGACCAGCAATGTCAGAATGGCGTTGAGCAAAATACAGTAGAATATAATACAGTATATACATATGCAAGCAGTATGTAAACATTATTAATGTGACCAGTCAGTCTATGTCTATGTATATATGGCAGCAGCCTCTAAGGTGCAGGGTTGAGTAATCGGATGGCTATTTAACAGTCTGATGGCTTTGAGATAGAAGCTGTTTTTCAGTCTCTCCGTCCCAGCTTGGATGCCCCTGTACTGACCTCACCGAGGGCTATCTTCTGTATACCACCCCTACCTTGTCACAACACAACTGGTTGACTCCAACGCATTAAGAATGAAAGAAATTCCACAACGTAACTTTTAAGGCACACCTGTTAATTGAAATGCATTCCAGGTGACTACCTCAAGAGGCTGGTTGAGAGAATGCCAAGAGTGTGCATAGCTGTCAAGGCAAAGGGTGGTGACTTTGAAGAATCTCAGAAATAAAATATATTTTGATTTGTTTAACACTTTTTTTCGGTTACTACATGATTCCATATGTGTTATTTCATAGTTTTAATGTCTTCACTATTATTCTACAATGTAAAGAAAAACCCTTGAATGAGTAGGTGTGTCCAAACCTTATTGTTTTAAACCTTTAAGCATTTTAGGCCAATACATTTTTTACATTACATTACATTTAAGTCATTTAGCAGACGCTCTTATCCAGAGCGACTTACAAATTGGTGCATTCACCTTATGACATCCAGTGGAACAGCCACTTTACAATAGTGCATCTAAATCTTTTAAGGGGGGGGGGGGTGAGAAGGATTACTTTATCCTATCCTAGGTATTCCTTAAAGAGGAATTAAAGAGGAATCCTAGTTGTTGAACAGGAAGCCCAGGTGACCCCAGCCATCCATATACTGAGCTGTTATGTCACTGAGTAGACAGTTATGCTGGATTCCACATCGACCCCTAGCCCCTACTCCCTAGGCACTCATGTAGGTCTGAGAGGATTGGATTGATAATAGCATTATGGTATTGTGGTTAGGAAGTAGGGACTAGGGTTGATTTGGAAACCAGTATAGTATGCCATTTCCAGGTAAAGCCACAATCCCTAAACCATACACTCTGTAACGTGAGCACACACCATTCAGAGCACACATCATAATGGGACAGAGAAAGCTGGTGTAATCAGTCCTGGGTTGGTTAGCATGATGTGATGTGTAGACAGTAAGCTACAGCCACCGCTGGTCCCTTAGGTACGCACCTTTCTTGTTTGAAATCCCTAGTGATGAGGATTATGCTAAAACTCGTTTTTAAAATCCCCATCTGATTGATGGGGCCTCTCTGTCCTGGATTAGGCAGGTGGTGAAATTAAGGAGGTGTGCTATAGCCTCATTCAAAACCCCTCCCTGTGGAGAAACAGGACCAATAGAGTGTCATCTTCACGGCCGGATGCTTATTCAATACAGTACTGTAGGTGGGCTGAGTCAGGGATGTTTTTAGCCCCTCACAGCCACCACGTTTTGAGCTGTGACCACATGATAGTTCCTCAATGATGTATCCAGGCCACATCATGTCCACAACTGTCCCAAGTATAAACGGTCCTTTCTCTTCACGTTAGAATTTGACTGAATTGCATGTGGTTAGAATCCCCAAGCCGACTCGGTGAAAAGTCAGCCGATGTCTTAATCGTCTGCTTTGCTCCGCTCTCCTGTCCTCTAATGCAGAGAGAGAGAGAGCCCTCCAACGCGCTAGTGTGCCGGGCAGCCCTGGCTAGGCTGCACACGGGGCACAGACGTCAGTTCAACATCTGGTCTTCATTGACATTTGGTTGAGTTGTCAACTAATGTGAAACGTGAAAAAAATCATCTTTGGATTTAGGGTAAAGGTTGGCTGAAAAAAAGACTAAATCCCCTTACGTTGATGACTTTTTGCATATTCTATCAGTTTTCCGCATTGATTTAAGGTCATCACATAGATTTTTGTTGTTGAAATGACGTGGAAACAACATTGATTCAACCAGTTTTAGCCCAGTGGGAGTGACCTTGGCTGTGATAGGGGCTCTTTGATCTCCTGCTGCAGTGGCAGAGAGGCAGTCAGTCAACCAGCAAGGCAGCCAGGCTTCATCAAAGCTCTTTAACTCAGCAAAGATAGATTACGCCCCGTCTTCAGGGAAGCCGGGAGGAGCAGAGTAGAGCGGGGACTGCTGGGCTTCTCTCTCCTTTTGATATGGCAACACAGCTACACAGATACGCTGAGCCGCTGGCTCAAACGTGACACACAGCACAGGCACACTGGGGCCTGGTCTGCCAGAGCACGATTAAGATTTAATGGAAACTCTTGAAAATGTATTGAGTGTTCAAAATCCTTGAGAATGCTGACTCGTGGTGCTGAATACTGACTGACTGACTGACTGGATACAGACCAGGGATCTCTCCAATAAACCTTGTGGATATGTACAGTATAGTGCTTACACGTGTATATATCCATATCTCTCAGAGGGTTGTTATATTGTTACTGTACATTTCAACTGTAGTATCCAACACAGTTTTGCTTCCAACAAGATTCTCTGGTCTGATGAAACCAAGATTGAACTCTTTGGCCTAAATGCAAGCATCACGTCGAGGAAACCTGGAACCATCCTTACGGTGAAGCATGGTGGTGGCAACATCATGCTGTGGGGATGATTTTCAGTGGCAGGGACTGAGAGAATAGTCACTATCGAGGGAAAGATGAACGGAGCAAAGTACAGAGAGATCCTTGATGAAAAGCTACTCCAGGGCGCTCAGGACGTCAGACTGGGGACAAAGGTTCACCTTCCAACAGATCAACAACCCAAAGCACACAGCCAAGACAATGCAGGAGAGGCTACGGGACAAGTCTCTGAATGTCATGGAGTGGCCTAGCCAGAGCCTGGACTTGAACCCGATCGAACATCTCTAGAGAGACCTGAAAATAGCTGTGCAGCAACGCTCCCCATCCAACCTGACCGATCTTGAGAGGATCTGCAGAGAAGAATGGGAAAAACTCCACACTACAGGTGTGCCAAGCTTGTAGCGTCATACCCAAGAAGACTTGAGGCTGTAATCTCTGCCAAAGGTGCTTCAACAAAGTAATGAGAAGCCTCCCGTGTGGCACAGTGGTCTAAGGCACTGCATCGCAGTGCTTGAAGCATCACTACAGATCCGGGTTTGTTCCCAGGCTTGTTGCAGCCGGCCGCGACGTGGAAACCCATAAGGTGGCACACAATTGGCCCAGCGTTGTCCGGGTTAGGGGAGGGTTTGGCTGGCTGGGATGTCCTTGTCCCATCGCTCTCTAGTGATTCCTTGTGGCGGCCGGGCACATGCACGCTGACTATGGTCACCAGCTGTATGGCGTTTCCTCCGACACATTGGTGCGGCAGTGAGCAGTGTGTCAAGAAGCAGTGCTGCTTGGCCGGGTCGTGTTTCGGAGGATGCATGGCTCTCGACCTTTGCCTCTCCTGAGTCCGTACGGGAGTTGCAGCGACGGGACAAGATTGTAACTACCAATTGTATATCACGAAATTGGAGAGAAAAAGGGATACAAAAATATAAAAATAATACTGATTAAAGGGTCTGAATACTGATTAAAGGGTCTGAATATAAATGTGATATTTCAGTTGTATTTATTTTTAACACATTGGCAAAAACGTTGAAAAAACTTTTTATGCTTCGTCTTTATGGGGTTTTGTGTGTAGATGGATGAATAAGGCTGTAACAAAATGTGGAAAAAGTCAAGGAGTCTGAATGCTTTTTGAATGCACTGTATATACAAAAGTATGTGGAAATTCAAATGAATGGATTCGGCTATTTCAGCCACACCCGTTGATGACAGGTGTGTAAAATCAAGCACACAGCCATGCTATCTCCATAGACAAACATTGGCAGTAGAAAGACCGTACTGAATCGCTGACTTTCAACGTGGCACTGTCATAGGATGCCACATTTCCAACAAGTCAGTTCGTCAAATTTCTGCCCTGTTAGCGCTGTAAGTCAACTGTAAGTGCTGTTATTGTGAAGTGGAAACGTCTCGGAGCAACAGCCACGAAGTGGTAGGCCACACTAGCTCACAGAATGGGACTGTCGAGTGCTGAAGTGTGTAGTCTGTCGTCGGTTGCAACATTCACTACCAAGTTCCAAACTGCCTCTTGAAGCAACGTCAGCAAAATAACTATTAGTCGGGAGCTTCATAAAATCAGTTTCCATGGCCGAGCAGCTGCACACTAACCTAAGATCACCATGCACAATGCCTAGCGTCGGCTGGAGTGGTGTAAAGCTCCAAGCTATTGGACTCTGGAGCCTTGGAAACACGTTTTCTGGTGTGATGAATCACGCTTCACCGTCTGGCAGTCCTATGGACGAATCTGGGTTTGGGGGATGCCAGGAGAACATTTGGTGGAGGAGGAACAATGGTCTGGGGCTGTTTTTCATGGTTCGAGTTAGGCCAATTAGTTCCAGCGATAGAAAATCTTAACACTACGCCATACAATGACATTCTCAACGATTCTGTGCTTCCAACAGTTTGGGAAATGACCTTTCCTGTTTCAGTATGACAATGCACCCGTGCACAAAGCGAGGTCCATACAGAAATGTTTTGTCGAGATCAGTGTGAAAGAACTGGACTGGCCTGCACAGAGCCCTGACCTCAACCCCATTGAACTCCTTTGGGACAATGTCTGCCCAACATCAGTGCCCGACCTCACTAATGCTCTTGGGGCTGAATGGAATCAAGTTCCTGCAGCAATGTTCCAACATCTAGTGGAAAGCCTTCCACTAGCAGCAAAGGGGGACCAACTCCTTATATATCCCACCTGAACAGGCTGAAATGCCAGTTATTATTATTATTTATATTTTTGCTCTTTTTCAAATTAAGTTTATCAAACAATAGTCTGCACTCTAAATATTATTTTGCTTAATTTTGGCGATCCTTATTTTAAATACTACTGTCATTGTGTGTAAATATCATACAAAAAAAAAATAGAAAATCAAGTTTTTGAATGCACTGCCCCTTAAAAAGTCATGGTTAAAAATGCAATTGTGCAGTCATCATCAGATATCTTCATATCTTAATTTCTCTCTTAATTAATCTTAATTTGTCTGATACTTTTCTCCTCCAGGTGGTCCTCCACCCAACCCCTAACAGCCCCAAGGCATCAGAGCTCCATAAGATGGCCCTCACCAAGGCCTGCCCCGACCAGAACCTTCAGATCAAACTTGCCATCCGCATGGACAAACCACAGAACATGAAGCATTCTGGGTAAGTATGGACAAGCTCCAAAACGTGAAGAATTCCTGGTAAGCATGGACAAGCCGCAGAAGAATTCTGGGCAAGCAAGGGAAACCTGGTCCTATTGATCTCAATGGGACCTGGTAATTTATTATTTTAAGTCTGCTACTTTACTGCATAATACTCATGAGGACAGAGGAGGATGTCCAGATAGGGTTTTGTTTTGGGTTTTATTTGGACCTTTTTCATCCATTTCTCTGAAACTCCTCCTGCCTCTTCCTTGGTTCCTTCTTGGCCTAATTTCTAGCTAAATGGAGAGAAATGTTCCATCCCTTCTGGTGGTTACTACTGGGTTTGTTTTACATTTAGAGAGCAACAAAGACACTAGCTTTCAGGCCAGCGTGACTCATTCTCACTGCGCCAACCCAGGGTCATCCGCTCTGCATAAAACACCAAAACATGTACGACATGATCATATTATGAACAGTGATTAGTTCAGCCTCTCTTTTGTTTGTGGTAGGGGATACACTCCTTGCTATGCATGTAGTGTGGGCTAAACCTGCTGATGCCGTTGCTGTTTCTTCAACACAGGAAACAACAATAGCCAATTGTCATACCGTTGCCATGTAATCATTACATTTGCCATGTAGTAATTGTTGAACATTGTTTTCTGACAGGTATTTGTGGGCTTTCGGGAAGAACGTCTGGAAGCGCTGGAAGAAGCGTTTCTTTGTCCTCGTGCAGGTTGGTACATCATGAGCCTCTGAAATATAATGTCTTTGGTCTGGTCAAACGAAAGGTCATTCAAATGATTACATCACCAAAACAAACAATAACATACAGTTTATTTGAATATATTGACACCATTGAACTTTACAATAGAGTGCAAATGGATCAGAATGTCTTGTTTTCTCTCTTCAAAACTGGTTGAATGGCTATTTTTACCCTGTAGGCATCTGCAACTTGCCACAGGTGAGATGAATTACCCAGTAGACGAGAATCCCCTGCCTCCAACCAAATCCATTTGAATTCTGAATAATTTAGTCCAGGACATTTTTTTTTTTGTATATCAAACAAACGTGTGACCACCTAAGGTGTTTTCAATTTCAACTTGTTTTTAGCAGGAATAGGGAATTGTGATTGCGACTGTATGTGGCTAAAGGGGTAGTTTTCACACACAAATATAATCACTTTCTTAATCGGCCTTCTTACCTCAAAAGAAGCTTGAGAAATCACAGCAATTCACCATTGATCCTCTGATGTTCCTGAGCAGATGGAAGTGTATGACGTGTCTGTCCTCTCTGGTGCAGGTGAGCCAGTACACCTTTGCCATGTGCAGCTACAGAGAGAAGAAGTCTGAGCCACAGGAGCTGCTACAGCTGGATGGTTACACTGTGGACTACACCGACCCCCAGCCAGGTACAAAAATACACACAAGCACGCACACATGCACATTCACACAGACACACACGTACATTATGTATGCGTGTGCATGCATGCACGCAAGCACAGATGGACACACACACACACACACGAATGCATGCACGCACGCACGCACACACACACACCCACACAACCTGTCCCTAAACCCTCCTCTCTGTCTCTAGGATTGGATGGCGGCAGGGCGTTCTTCAACGCGGTGAAGGAGGGCGACACTGTGATCTTTGCCAGTGATGACGAGCAGGACCGCATCCTGTGGGTTCAGGCAATGTACCGGGCCACCGGTCAGTCCCACAAGCCTGTTCCCCCCACCCAGGTCCAGAAACTAAACTCCAAGGGGGGTGCCGCCGCTCAGATGGACGCGCCCATCTCCCAGTTCTGTAAGTAAACCAATACACAACCTCAGCATCATATCAGCCAATCAGCAGGCAGTTTCAGGTTTCATCCCGCCCCCAATCCAGTGACAGCTCTCACCCATACCGTTTCACTACGCCATGCGTCTCTCCCCTACCCACACTGCAGCCACATACTGTAACTGTTGAACACGTTGCGCTGTAGAACTAAAGTCGACACACGCAGGCACCTCCTCCTCATTGCTGTATCACACAGAGTACCCAGCTTCTATGGGCCTCCCCTCATCGTCACCAATCAGTCACACATGACGTGTTTAAAGGTGCAACTTCATATGACTCTTCCCCCATCAATCTGCTCTGTCTCTCTCGAAACATTAACCAAGCTGACAAACTGAAGAGAAACACGGAATGGCGGCCAATGGCCGTAGATATAGATTAAACCACTAAAATGAAACATCAAGCTTGGCACCTTTTTAGCCTTTTGAATCCTTTTGAAAACCATTTAAAAAACTTTTGAGAATGTTTTGCGGTAAGTGTTGTGTTTGCGACAATGCTAAGGTGACAGCGAGTATTGCCTGAACACCCCCAGACCCCAACATGTGGTATGGTAGAAAACAACAGCTGTAACAGACAGGGATGACTTTCTGAGTCTCCGCTCAGCCCAGCCCTGTCTCGGTCCAGCCACTGCTCAGTCAACGTTCTCTGTAGTGTTAACCGATCCTTTACTTGTACCTTTAAGCAGCCACTGGTCAGATACTGTACAGTAGCAAAGTGAAGGTAAGACTGTCTCTCGTGACGTGGCTTCTGCAACACGTACCTAATCTACTTCCTGTTGTAACCGTCTCTTCTGTGTCCTCTGCCCCTTATGTTTAAAACACACTTTGAATCACAGTTTAACAGTGAAATAGGGCCAACGAATTTTAGGCTATTGTGATACTCGTGTATCCTAATGCACTTTTTTTTTTTACAAAGAAATATCTAAGTTACACGTTGTAAACACACTGAAACCTGAACAGGTTGTACCCTAACTTGGGAAATTAGTACCCTTTAGTTGCCAACTCAATTCTGTTCTTTTACAGCACTAAAGAACTAGCTTGGTAAAACCAGACTGAATGCTGTGCTCACCAGTGTTTCAATAAGGTGAGTGCATCGTTCAGTCTGGTTAACAAGACTACTAAAGAACACTCCACAATAATAGATCCTGCTATTCAAAACCAAACATGATAACTCATTTTGGTGTGCGTCCTTCCTTCAACTCCTTCAGTTATTTTAGCGGTTATTCTAATGTCCAAGCCGTTTGGTTAGAGTTAATGGGTTGTAGAAAAAGCTTTTTTCCCCTTTTATTATGTTGGCATTTTTATAACCTGAAAACAATTCAGCAATAAAAACATCTATATAGGTTTTTATGCAGGAATTGCGCTACTTAGGTAACAAAAGCGTAGATGTAATAGTTTTTTTTTTTTGGGGGGGGTAGGAAATCTTTTTTAATTCATTACACTGTAGTTTTCATCCGTTTCTATAAACAGAATCTATATACAAGAATTCCCTGTGGCCTCTCCATTGGTGTCTTTGTCGAGTATGTGATCGTTCTTCTGGTTATTTGGTTACCTCCTCTATATAAGACCAGCCATTCTGATGCCATTCAATGACCCCTCACAGAGGCACAGACCTCCTCCCTCTACCCCCCCTCTCTGAAACACTGTGCCACACCAAACGGACATGTTTCACCCCTCCCTGGTTATCTTGAATGGCACTGGGGCCATAACATACACCACACCGCCCTGTTACTCTCCTCTCTTTCTTTCTTTCTTTCTTTCTTTCTTTCTTCGTTTCTTTCTTTGTCTCTTTCTTTGTTTCCTTCTTTGTCTCTTTCTTTGTCTCTTTGTTTCTTTCTTCCTTTCTCTCTCTCTCTCTCTCTCTCTCTCTCTCTCTCTCTCTCTCTCTCTCTCTCTCTCTCTCTCTCTCTCTACCATCAGAGCTCTGCTGCCGATAATAAGCTTCTGGAGCACTGATATGGAAGGATAGGAGAGTAGTCTTTCTGAAGGAGAACTTATAGGCTACTACTTCTAAATTATGAATTTAGATGAGGAAGGAATGGGACTCTGGCGAAGCTAATAGTGTTTTTCTCATGTGCCAGCCTGCCTCCAGACTGAGTACAGTACTTGACCTACCAGATAAGTTATGAGTGTCACTACTCATTACCCGGCAACATCACTTTGCTTTAAGTGGACTCCCATATTCATAACCATATAATAATTAAACATTTTGGATAAAATGATAGCATTAGGTGGATATGTCAGGTTTATTCCAATTGCGTTAGCCATTTAGATTGTTATTACTCTTCATTTATTTTTCCTCTAAACATTATCTCGTAAGCTGTCCAGTGCCTTCATAGATTCAGTGGAGGATACTGGCATCATTTGCATAATAATAATGATAGTAGAACTAAAAGTTGTTGTTGGAGTGCTGGATGTAACGGTAGTGTATGGGCCAGTGCTCCTTTGTTATGAGCTGGAGAAAGCAAAGGGAAGCGATCATATTACGATGGTAATGTATAATGTATGTTAGAATGAGATACAGATGTCGGATCTTAATTTGATCACCCTGTTGCAGGATAACTTTCCCGAAATGCAGGACATTTACCACTTGTAGTGTATTTGAGGCTTTAAAAGGCTTGTCATTTCCACTTGGAAATTTCAGACTTGATTTCCCCTTATGAAGAAAATGTAAAAATGCCTACAGAAAATAATTATAATCCACACAATAATTGACATTTTCTGTTGCTGCAGGATTATTGTCCTGCTATAGAAAACTGACTCAAATTAAGGTGCAACAAATGTACTATACCTAGATCAGAATCCGGACTAAATCAACCACAGCAGAGGGATGATAACCCTTTGCCCTTATCCTTTCATCTCTCTTGTTTCTGTCATGCTCTCACTGGCCCTCTATTTCCCTCTCTTGATTTTCTATCAATCTACTCTCTCTCTACCTTTCTTTTCACTATCTCTCTCTCTCTCCAGCTCACATACCCACACATGCTCAGCACACCACCGCTGCCCTCTCTCTCTCTCTCTCTCTCTCTCTCTCTCTCTCTCTCTCTCTCTCTCTCTCTCTCTCTCTCTCATTCTCTCTCATTCTCTCTCATCTCTCTCTCATCTCTCTCTCATTCTCTCTCTCTCTCATTCTCTCTCTCATTCTCTCTCTCTCTCTCTCTCTCTCTCTCTCTCTCTCTCTCTCTCTCTCTCTCTCTCTCTCTCTCTCTCTCTCTCTCTCTCTCTCTCTCTCTCTCTCTCTCTCTCTCATTTTGGTACAGGTTGTTGTTTTTTTTAGTTGTTTTTTTCTTCCTCATGCTTTGCTTGTTACCCTTCTTTAGTATTGCAACTGCTAGGTGAGGGACACTCGTGTTTGCTCTCCTCCAGCCTTGTTGCTAGTCTTTATGTTATTCTGGTTTGTCCCTTCTCACCCCGCTGTCTTCTAGCTGGACTTAAGGGTAAGTGCTTCCCTGTAGCCGGCACAGCTCAGATAATCCCCAACGATTATCTGACAAATGCAACGTGCTTTCTCTCCTCTTTCCCTATCCACTTCCTCTTCTTAAGTCTCCTCGCTTCATGTCTTTAGACAGTAGAAAACATATTTTTTATGTTTGATTTCTCCTCAATCTGAGATTTGAAGTAGCCATAAGCTTCCATTCCTGGTGGTTTAGGATGCATGTATTTGATTCTTAGACTTATCATTTGGCTCAGTAATTATTGTAGTTTATATTCTGGTTATTATTATGCTTTTTTTGTTGCATAATTGCCTTCTCTCCTTAATCTTATTGGTGTCCAAGGACCCCTCAGAGTAAAGCAGAGAGATGGCCCAATGTGACATGATGCCATCAGAAAATAAAATACAGTAAATGACTGCTGTAGAAAATCTAGTTGTGAATCCATCAACAGTTATGGAAATTATATTTTAGAGAGCAGTAGAGGACAGTAAAAACGTTTCCCCCTAAGGGAACTTCAGAGCTTGTAATCAAGCTTTTTTTTTTTTAAAGTCCTACAATCCTTTACATCGCGTACAAATGATTGAATATTTCCATATTGTTTAATACATTTGTTCAAAGAGTAGAGCAGTTGGAAAACTGTGACATTTGGACCCTTTTAGCAGGGTAACACGGGTCATGCTTTACTTCCGAGGACTCAATTCATAGCCGTGGGAAGTAGGGGTGCTGAGGGTGCTACAGCACCCCCTGGTAAATCACCCCAAGAATCTGTGGAGAAAAATACTCCTCAGTGGCCATGGCTCAATTGCTTTTGGTTCTTTTCTTTTGTCCTCTGTTCACGAGAGTTGGCAAATATGTACGTGGAGTATTCTGAATGCAGATGACAAGGAGTAGCCATTGACACCACTCCTTACCATACAATACTCTGGAAGAACCCTCTTACTACATGGGCCTATAGACAGCAGCTAGACCCCCATAGTAGCACCTCTAGGAGGGAACAGATCTCATTTTGGTTTCTTTTGATTGCCCTTTGATTGCCTGAACAGGTGAACACTTTTGTCATGTGTCCATTATTGCGTTTGATGGAATTACAGGAATTTTTATTTCCCCCTTGCCATCTCCCAGAGAATGATCGACATGTAGTTTTGCCTCTGTCGGCTTCATGCTATAAACCGATGTACTTGCACCAAATTGTATTGCTACCCTGTTAGAGATACTCCAGTAGTTGGTATGCCTGTTAGTTGTGCTCTGTAGATGTCATGAATAAATACACTGCAACACACTCAAGTATTGTCAACTTGCAAATGCTAAGAGAAAGAGGAATGCCCAAAATGTTTTATCTAAACATTGAAAATGGAACCTTCAGATGCATGACATAACATTTTGAAACATTTTTGAAAGCACAATGAAACGTCACTGTTCTACAGCATGTTTTGTTTGTCATTGAGCATTTATTAATTACTGTATTCCCCAATATTCATAATGGAAAAACAATCCAATCTTTTTAACCAATCATCTTGCCTTTAGATGATGACGTCACCATCGACAAGAACTCACTAAATATGATCATGTGCCCCCATAGTCCATTCAGTCTGTTATTCCAAAATCAAACTCCATTTCCTCATTTATAAAACAACCCGAAGAGATATTCCCCACCCCCTTTCCTCCCGCCTACCTTCAAGCACTTTCTATCACACATTGTGCACCTTCACTCTGCCCCTATCGCACACTTTCTCTCACCCGCACCCTTCCCTACTGCCCCCGTAACTATCCCACCCCGTCCGCTTTCGCTTCCCCACTTTCCTGGCACTGTCTGTATCTCCCTCGTCTATTTATCTCTCTGTGTCTGAGTCGTTTTCTCAGCCACCCCCCCTTTCTCTCTCTCTTTGTGTGTTCACCCTTTGTTTCCTTTTCATCTCATTCTCACACCCTCACTTTTGAACTCTATCTCCCCCTACAACTTTCATTTTTCCATCATATCTATAATGTCTTCCCTGTCTCACCCCTCTCACCTCTCTCTTAACCTATGCTTACCCCTCTGTCTTAGCCTTAGTTCACCCCTCTCTCCCTTTTAACTTCTGGTAGGGCCTTTTTTGTCAGTGCCTAGCAAAACCAGGGATACATAGTCTGTTGGTCTAGTCCACTCGTTTGGATGATTAAGAAACAAAACACCTCCTAATTTTACGCTCCAGAACCCTTTAACAAGTACCATTGTACGTACAGTTGTCCTATCCTCATTCGTGGCCCTCCATCTCCCCTTTATCTATCCCTGTCTCTGAACATGGGGCGGACAGATGTCAGTTGAGTTCAAAGTTAATGTTGTTATAGAAACCCCCACCCCCAGCCAAGCCCAGCCTACCCCCTTATCCACCTGCCCCACCACCGTCACATTATCCTCACTTTTTTCAGTGTCATGCGATTGGACATGACACCTGTCACTCACCGACGCTGAGGAGGAACATCAACACCTCTTTCATTTCTCTATATGCTATGCAAGCTATGCTGCAAGTTGCCTTGTAGTTTTTGAACATTTGTAGGCTTTTTGAATGGTGTTGAATGGGCAAAAACATAACGAAAGACATCTGGCAGAAGTAAATTCCTTCACAAATACAAATATAATTGTATATCGTATCAGTCAAAGGTTTGGACACAACTACTCATTCAATGGTTTTTCTATATTTTTACAATTTTCTACATTGTAGAATAATAGTGAAGACATCAACACTATGAAATAACACATATAGAATCAAAAAAGTGTAAAACCAATCAAAATATATTTTAGTTTTGAGATTCTTCAAAGTAGCCACCCTTTGCCTTGATGACAGCTTGGCACACTCTTGGCATTCTCTCAACCAGCTTCACCTGGAATGCTTTTCCGACAGTCTTGAACAAGTTCCCAATTATGCGGAGCACTTGTTGGCTGCCTTCCTTCGCTCTGCGGTCCAACTCATCCCAAACCATCTCAATTGGGTTGAGGTTGGATGATTGTGGATGCCAGGTCATCTGATTCAGCACTCCATCACTCTCCTTCTTGGTCAAATAGCCCTTACACAGCCTGGAGGTGTGTTGGGTCATTGTCCTGTTGAAAACCAATTGATTGTCCCACTACTCACAAACCAGAGGGGATGGCGTATCACTGCAGAATGCTGTGGTAGCCATGCTGCTTAAGTGTGCCTTGAATTATAAATAAATTACAGACAGCGTCACCAGCAACCCCCCCACCACCACCATCACACCTCCTCCTCCATGCTTCACTGTGGGAACTACACATGTGGAGATCATCCGTTCACCTATTCTGCGTCTCACAACGACACGGAGGTTGGAACCAAAAATGTCAAAATTGGACTCATTAGACCAAAGGACAAATTTCCACCTGTCTAATGTCCTCATGAGAGCCAGTTTCATCATAGCACTTGATTATTTTTGTGACTGCACAAACTTTAAAAGTTCTTGAAATGTTCCACATTGACTGACCTTCAGGTCTTAAAGTAATGATGGACTGTCATTTCTCTTTGCTTATTTGAGCTGTACATGCCATAATATGGACTTGGTATTTTACCAAATAGGGCTATCTTCTGTATACCACCCCCACCTTGTCATATCACAATCTGATTGGCTCAAAAACATTAAGAAGGAAAGAAATTCCACAAATGGACTTTTACCAAGGCACACCTGTTAATTGAAATGGATTCCAGGTGACTACCTCATGAAGCTGGTTGAGAGAATGCCAAGAGTGTGCAAAGCTGTCAATGAGGCAAAGGGTGGCTACTTTGAAGAATCTCAAGTTTTAAATATATTTTGATTTGTTTAATAATTAACGCTTTTTTGGTTGCTACATGATTCCATATGTGTTATTTCATAGTTGTGATGTCTTCACTATTATTCTACAATGAAGAAAATAGTGAAAAATAAAGCAAAACCCAAGAATAATTAGGTGTGTCCAAACTTTGGACTGGTACTTTATATGACCGCATTTCCACAAATTTGATGATATAGTCATCAAGCCTATTCAGTACAGGGCTAGGGACATGAACACGGATGTATGACGTAGGAACGCGTGCGTCACTTGCACATGATGTTGAGTCCCCCTTTTCATGTCATCTCATCACTGATAGTTTGAGGTCTGACTATATACAGTATGTAGTGCAGAAATGGGAAGAAAATGTGTGAATATCAATGTTTTTTTTTTTTTATCAGGTACTGGTTATATTCTGCTTTTAGGCTTCTCAACAATGTTTTTGTTAGATGAGAGTATTCTGGTTATTCAAATTATGCCACCATTACTGTCATGACAGGCAGAATACATATTTTGGTTTCAGAAGATGGTCATACATTAATACATGTCTCCTGTATTTGTTCTCTGTCCTCAACATATACACTGCCGTTTAGATCTATTGACCAATCATACAACACTCATCAAATACCCGTCAAAATCGATTTAAAAAACATGGGCACTCCTTACTTGACCTGCTCCCAGAATGCATTTGGATGCAGATAAGCAGCTCCCTAGAAGCTTGTGTCCGCTATAAAAATAGATGTATTCTACAGAATAGAAAACACTTAACTCTTACAGTTTTTAAAAGAGCTATTTTACTCAGCCTAATATTTTTTTCAAAATCACCCTGTACTCTGTTTTGTTTTTCAGCACACGACCCATCATTTGTCAGGAACTTAGTGGCATTGACCAATCAATCGCGAATGGCAGAATCTATTGAACACATATTACGAATGAGATTAGCATCCTATTCAATTTAACCCACCACTTTCTTAATACATGTTTTGAATCTAATATGCCTAAAATGGTAGCCATTGATCAACAAAAAGCTGCATGCCAGCATCCACTTACTACAGTACGACAAAGCACTGGTCCCATTGAGCTTAGCTACAGATTCACATCAGTAGCTCCTTATTCCACAATCCCGATCAGCTCTATTGACTCTGTCTGATATGATGCAAGTTGACAATGTAAAGCTGTAAGTGTTTATAATTTGCCCTAACAGTAGTCTTAGCCAGACAGGCCCAGTGTTGTGTTGAGGTAGAGAGAGATGCTGTACTATTTCTCTGTGCCTTACTGACACCCTCTTCCTCTGAATCCGGTCCTTTTCCCTGTGCTGGTTGGACACAGACGCAGACAGAGCTCAGAAACATGGCATGGATGAGTTTATCTCGGCTAACCCCTGTAGCTTTGACCACGCCTCCCTGTTCGAGATCGTCCAGAGGCTCACGTTGGACCACAGGCTCAATGACACCTTCTGCTGCCTGGTGAGTGGCATTCTCCAAACCCACAGTACGGTGGAATGAGAATAAATACAGTCCTGGGCACTAAAAATATACTTTTTATCAAAATGCTGACATTTTTTGGAGCAAGGTACATAGTTAATGTGACTTAGGTCATGGTTCAGTCAGGGAAAGGGGTTTGTTTGTGATTGAGATAATGGTGCTAACCTCTTAAAAAAAGCTCTGATGTTATGCGTAGGGATGGTTCAGCCCGGGCCAGGGGTTCTAGTCTAAACTGTTAAACACCATCTCTGATGTTATGTGTAGGGATGGTTCAGCACGGGCCAGGGGTTCTAGTCTAAACTGTTAAACACCATCTCTGATGTTATGTGGAGGGATGGTTCAGCCCGGGCCAGGGGTTCTAGTCTAAACTGTTAAACACCATCTCTGATGTTATGTGTAGGGATGGTTCAGCCCGGGCCAGGGGTTCTAGTCTAAACTGTTAAACACCATCTCTGATGTTATGCGTAGGGATGGTTCAGCACGGGCCAGGTGTTATAATATAAACTGTTAAACCCCATCTCTGGGCCTCCCGAGTGGCACAGCGGTCTTAGGCACTGCAGTGCTTGAGGTGTCACTACAGATCTGGGTTCAATCCCCGTCTGTGTCGCAGCCGGCCGTGACCGGTGACGCACAATTAGCCCAGCGTCGTCCAGGTTAGGGGAGGGTTTGGCCGGCCGGGATGTCCTTTTGCCATCGCTCTCTAACGACTCCGGTGGCAGGCCAGGCGCATGCACGCTGACACGGTCAACAGTTGTATGGCGTTTCCTCCGATTGGTGCCGCTGGCTTCCGGGTTAAGGGAGCAGTGTGTCAAAATCAGTGTGGCTTGGTAGTATTGTGTTTCGCAGGATGCATGGCTCTCGACCTTCGCCTCTCCCGAGTCCGTACGGGAGTTGTAGCGATGGGACAAGACTATAACTCCCAATTGGATATCACGAAATTGGGGAGAAAAAGGGCTTCAAAAATGATAAATAATAACATAAAATCACCTCTCTGATGTAATGTGTAGGGATGGTTCAGCCCAGGCCAGGTGTTTGTCCTGGATGAGTACTGTGCCAGGAACGGCGTGCGGGGGTGTCACAGACACCTGGGTTACCTAGGGGACCTGCTGGAGAGGGCGGACAGAGGAGCCATGATCGACCCCACCCTGCTTCACTACAGCTTCGCTTTCTGCGCCTCCCATGTCCACGGTAACAGGTAAAATATACACCCGAATGAACCCGGTCCTCCTGCTTGCCAATCCATAGTCTTAATCATTAGACCAAGAGGACATCCTCAAGGTCGGAGGGCGACATTTTTGGACAAGCCAGTGCTCATCACAAGGTAGCACTGGCAATGCTAAATCACCACCATATCGCAAGAGAGGTGGGTAAAGTTTGTATCTCAAATACACACGCAAAAGGTCTTCAGATAAAATAAGAAGAGAAAGCAGGGAAGAGAAGCTGGCCATAGTAACAGGACAAAAAAGGGTCAGAGGCATCAAACGCAGCAGAGCACCATTGCTTTACGATGAATGTTTTGCATATTATTTATTATGATTTTAATCATGTATTTTATGTTATCATGTCGTCATTTTGTTCACTTTTTAAAAAAAATTGTTCAATTATATTTACCTTGGTTTCCACCGTATTCCTTTTTTTCTTTTCCCTCTTTGCCTTTTGTTGCTTTATTCAGTCTCATTATGTCGATGTTGCTCATCCTCCCATGCATCCCTATAAAGTCAGAGAGGGCAGCAGTTACTGTGGGCCACTGGTGGGTTGTGAGGGCCCCTGGGCCCCTAGCGGCGCCCAGAGCCCAGAACCAGGGGCTGGCTCGAAACGGGGAAGCAAAAAGATGAAGTTTAGAAAGAAAAGGGATTCCACATTTCAACTCGTCCAAGAGCCCATCAGGTAAGATGATGTACTATAAAAATATATGTACATAGCTACTTCAATGACCCTTGTACCCATGCGCATTGACTCGGTACTGGTACTCCCTGTATATAGCTATGCAAATTTGTACCTGTCGTTGTTATTCGTTATTCACTGTGTATTCCTTTGTCGTGTGACTTTCTATTTTTATGACATTTTTAAAACTTTAATTCTACACTGTTGAAAAGAGACCCGGAAGTAAGCCTTTCACTTGTCAGTCTACATCTATTGTTTACGAAGAATGTGACAAATACAATTTGATTGGATGTTTGTCTGTGTGAGAAAGAACATTTAACATTTGGTAAACATGCTGAAGAATGATTCTCGTTCACTCACACAAGCAGCAGTAAAATCATGGCGAACTAAAAGATGGCACTGTTTATGTGCAAAATGCTGTAATCGTTCCTTTTTTTGATGGACTCCAACTGGCGGCTCCACTACCGCATGATGCGCTGGGCTGATGTTGTGTTTTGTATTCTATGATGTCATCCTAAGGCCTGACGGACTGGGGACAGTGAAGGTGGACGAAAAGGAGCGCTTTGAAGAAATCAAAGAGCAATTGCGTGTGATCCTGGAACACCAGATCACTAACTTCAGGTGAGTGCTGCTGCCTACTGGTCTATCTATCGATCAGATCGATCGAATAATGGATAGATGGAATAGTATATGATGAGGCTAGCGATCGTTTTTTTTCGCTCGCTCGATCGCTAGCCTCAGCATATACTATTCCATAGTTCTGTTGTCCATGGTGATTTTTATATTTCATTGTGATTCAACTCGCTTCTCTCGTGTAGATATTGCTTCCCGTTCGGACGTCCAGAGGGAGCTTTGAAGGCCACACTTTCTTTGCTGGAAAGGGTTCGTACATTTTGATGACTGCAATCTTTTCGTTCTCCTTTTACAGAAAATGTTCAGCTCATGAATGATTCTGATCTCATAGCTCAAATAATCTCATATATATATATATATATATATATATATATATATATATATATATATATATATATATATATATATATATATATATGCTAGAAAAAGGAAATTGAAAATGAAAACAAAACTGCAATAACCTGATGTTCAGTGGGAAGACCCGAAGGAAGACTTGTCCTGTCCTGTTCCTCATCCTCAGGTGCTGATGAAGGACATTGTGACTCCAGTCCCACAAGAGGAAGTGAAGGGAGTCATCCGTAAATGCCTGGAGCAGGCTGCACAGCTCAACTACGCTAAAATCACAGAGTACGCCAAAATCGAAGGTAACTAGCCACGATTTACATATACAGACACACCCTCAATAAGCAATAGCAGTTACTAACTCTGTTGGTAAATTCTTGGTTGCTGTTCCTTTAAAACCTGTAAATGGTTGTTTTTCTTTAGATGATGGTAACTGTTTTAGTACTTTAGTGCCTTTTCAGTAATTGTGGGGGTTTCTATGTGGAACAGAAGTGTCAAACATTCTACTCTCATTTGGAAGTGACTTGTCATGACCACTTTGATTCCTTTTTTAGCATCCTACAGTGGGATTCTTTTCAAGATAACCTGGACCAGATTAACCTGGAGAAAAGAAGCACTGAAGGCACATACTGACAGCTCTTATATTTTTAGCACATGAATTCAAGAGAAACAGCCGATACAGTTATTTTTCCATTTGACAGATTGGTTGTCACTTGTTTGTCACTCAGCCAATTAACACTACCCTTCGTTTCAGGCAGGCTGCTTTAGCTGTACTCTACTTTACTCTACTCTGGGTCAAGTTGGCTTTTTGTAGTGGTGTTGTGAGTAAAAATGCATTCAAATCCAAAGTTTTGGATGAAAGCCCTGTTTACTTGCCGGCCCCCATGTTACTGTACCTTGAGTCTCGCTGTATCCTGGCCCCTGGCATGTGGTGATTTAACAGTATATATCTGGAATATACAGAATATTATATCTACAGTACGCAGTAAACATACACTATATATACAAAAGTGTGTGGACACACCTTCAAATGAGTGAATTCAGCTATTTGAGCCACACCTGTTGCTGACAGGTGTATAAAATCGAGCACACAGCCATGCAATCTCCATAGACAAACATTGACAGTAGAATGATCTTACTGAAAAGCTCAGTGACTTTCAACCCTCAACAAGTCAGAATGTCACATTTCTGCCCTGCTAGAGCTGCCCCGGTCAACTGTAAGTGCTATTATTGTGAAGTGAAAACATCTAATGTAGGAGCAACAACGGCTCAGCCACAAAGTGGTAGGCCACACAAGCTCACAGAATGGGACCGCCAAGTGCTGAAGCCCGTAGCGGGTAAAAATCATCTGCCCTCGGTTGCAACACTCGCTACCGAGTTCCAAACTGCCTCTGGAAGCAATATCAGCACAATAACTGTTCGTCGGGAGCTTCATTAAATGGGTATCCATGGCCGAGCAGCCACACACAAGCCTAAGATCACCATGCGCAATGCCCAGCCTCGGCTATAGTGATGTAAAGCTCACCGCAATTTGACTCTGGAGTAGCTTCACTATCTGAGAGTCCAACGGACCAATCTGGGTTTGGTGGATGCCAGAAGAAAGCTACCTGCCCCAATGTATAGTTCCAACTCTAAAATTTGGTTGAGGAATAATGGTCTGGGGCTGTTCTTAATGGGTCGGGCTAGGCCCCTTAGTTCTAGTGAAGGGAAATCTTAACGCTGCAGCATACAGTGACATTCTTGACGATCCTGGCAAAAGTTTGGGGACGGCCCTTTCCTGTTTCAGCATGACAATACCCCCGTGCACAAAGCGAGGCTCATACAGAAATGGTTTGTCGATATCGGTGTGGAAGAACTTGACTGGTCTGCACATAGCCCTGACCTCAACCTCATCAAACCTTTGGGATGAATTGGAACGCCGACTGCGAGCCAAGCCTAAGTGCCCAACCTCACTAATGCTCTTGTGGCAGAATGGAAGCAAGCCCCCGCAGGAATGTTCCAACATCTAGTGGAAAGGCTTCCCAGAAGAGGGGAGGCTGTTATAGCAGCAATGTGAGAACCAACTCCATATTAATGCCCATGATTTGGAATGAGATGTGTGAGGAGCAGGTGTCCACATACTTCTGGTCATGTAGTGTATATAGTAGCTAGAAGCAGATTTCCCCTGAACAGAACTCTCCTTCCTGACCCCTACTCCTTTCTGACTGTATCTCCACACCTCGACTCCAGGGTCTATAATCTAAGATTTATCAAATAAATCTTACTTTGGCCCATCCCCTTCCTGGGGACCCTTGTCCTACTCTCCCTCTCCTTTTCCCTCTCTTTCTCTCTCTTACCTTATCTTTCCTCTTGTTCTTCCTGCGGACCATTACACTCCTCTCCCTGTTCCTCAGTCTACTGTCCACTTCCTCTCTCATCTCATTGGCTTTGCCACATTTATCACCTCACATTTCAGTGATAAGTGGTTTTGAAGCCAATGAAAAAGAATGCTCGGATTGGAGACAGACAACCCAGCATCTGTTACCTGCATGTGCTACAATACATTATGGAAAGGTTTGCCTTTACAGGTATGAACTAGCCACTAGATATCACCATTTCACCTTCAATTAGATATACAGTACTCTATTATTACTTGCAAAACACCATTTTGGTTTCCCTACAAAGTCACATGCAGATATACCACGTAGACCTATTTTCCCTATCCTTGTGTTGGTCCAATATTAAGAAAATGGTGGTAAAACACTAGTTATTGAACCCAGTCATCCGCAGCCCCAACCCAAGTCAATACTCACCATGATTGTGTTCGTTAGGCCACAAAATGAAAGAAAACAGACTGAAACAGTGGAGTACTACCTGGACTGTTTTCTGTTACAAAACATTTTTCAACAGTGCCCTAATGAACACAACCCAGGACAGTTCTCTGCCTTGCCATCTCCTCTGACCTATAACCTCTCACCCTAACCTCTGACCCCAGCCTCTTGCATGCCCCAATCCTCCTCTTTTGTAGGTAGAAAGAGGGAAATGTTTGAGCACCCTGTCTTCTGCTTGGCGTCACAAGTGATGGATTTAACCATCCGTGAGTACCTACCTCATCCTCCCCCTGTCTCTCCTCCCTCCCTCTTTCAACTTTCTTTCACCACATCACCCCCTCCCACCCTCCTCTCAGCTATGTCCACTCCTCCTTCCCCCTCTGTGCTTTTTTTTTATCCGTCGCTCATGTCTGCCGAGAGCGAGTGGGGAGAGAGAGAGAGAGCCAGTCTGGTCTGTGGAGGTCTGTCTGGGGAGACACTGCAACAGCACTGTAGTGGTCCTACTATCAGGGACCTACAGTCTCCCATCTGTCTGTGACCAACATGAATGATCTGTCGGTCTGGTCTGTAAGCTTCTTTCTTTTGGTTGGACATATGCCCATGCCCACCCATGTGACTTGAATGCATTTTTTACTTTGCTCTGTGTTATCTCCTTCAGTCGTCTGGTCATGTGTCAGTGAGTGTGGGCTCACCACGCCACGCTGTGCGCTGGGACAGACAGGTATGGTGCTATGTCACTGCCAGAAACAGAGAAAGCCAGAGAGGGAGGCAGTAGAGCAGAGCAGCAGCTGCAGGCAGAGCTACGATACCAGGAGGACAGAAAGGATTGGGTGTACGCACACAGAGTTCCTATAATATGTATTTTAACTCAGCTCAACTCAACCCACCACCGGTCAATGTGTCCTGTCTTTGGTTGGTGCAGCTGTTGTTTTGCCTTACGTCTAAGTTCACGACAGTCTATAGCTGTGCCTGTCTGTTACTGTTAACTACATCCTGTTGTTGTTGCTTCTTTACTTTTGACTTCTCCTTAGGCTAATGTCTCAACGTTTCAGCGTGTCTGTACCTACGTGTATGTCTGTGGAGTTTTGTCAATGATACATCTGTCAACTACCTAACACACTCCTGTAGAGTTCCCAGTGTTCTCTCTAAAGGTCAAGGGTCAGACGGAGAAGAGTAAAGAGTCAAATCTTGCCACTTTCTTCTGGAACATAAAATTTTAACCGTAGTGTGATATATAATCCTAAATATCTCCTCTTTTCTCTTTCTTTTCTCTCCTTCTCTCTCTCTGTTTCAAGTTGAGAAAGATAAAAAGCCGGATCCAAATGATCCAGGTGAAGCCCTGTTTGACTTTTAGCTTAGCCCCAATATACACCTACCCTAAACACACACACACACACACACACACACACACACACACACACACACACACACACACACACACACACACACACACACACACACACACACACACACACACACACACACACACACACACACACACACACAGAGTTGAAGTCGGAAGTTTACATACACTTCGGTTGGAGTCATTAAAACTTGTTTTTCAACCACTCCACAAATTTCTTGTTAACAAACTATAGATTTGGCAAGTCGGTTAGGACATCTACATTGGGCATCACACAAGTAATTTTTCCAACAATTGTTTACAGACATATTATTTCACTGTATCACAATTCCAGTGGGTCAGAAGTTTACATACACTAAATTGACTGTGCCTTTAAACAGCTTGGAAAATTCCAGAAAATGATGTCATGGCTTTAGAAGCTTCTGATAGGCTACCTTCAAACTCAGTGCCTCTTTTCTTGACATCATGGGAAAGTCAAAAGAAATCAGCCAAGACCTCAGAAAAAAATTGTACACCTCCACAAGTCTGGTTCATCCCTGGGAGCAATTTCCAAATGCCTGAAGGTACCACGTTCATATGTACAAACAATAGTACGCAATTATAAACACCATGGGACCACGCAGCCATCATACCGCTCAGGAAGGAGACACTTTGTTGCAAAAAGTGCAAATCAATCCCAGAACAACAGCAAAGGACCTTGTGAAGATGCTGGAGGAAACAGGTACAAAAGTATCTATATCCACAGTAAAACGAGTCCTATATTGACATAACCTGAAAGGCTGCTCATCAAGGAAGAAGCCATTGCTCCAAAACCTCCATAAAAAAGCCAGACTACGGTTTGCAACTGCACATGGGGACGAAGATTGTACTTTTTGGAGAAATGTCCTCTCGTCTGATGAAAAAAAATAGAACTCTTTGGCCATAATTACCATCGTTATGTTTGGAGGAAAAAGGGGGAGGCTTGCAACCCGAAGAACACCCTCCCAACCGTGAAGTGCGGGGGTGGCAGCATCATGTTGTGGGGTTGCTTTGCTGCAGGAGGGATTGGCGCACTTCACAAAATAGATGGCATCATGAGGCAAGAAAATTATGTGGATATATTAAAGCAACATCAAGACATCAGTCAGGAAGTTGAAGCTTGGTCACAAATGGGTCTTCCAACTGGACAATGACCCCAAGCAAACTTCCAAAGTTGTGACAAAATGGCTTAAGGACAGCAAAGTCAAGTTACTGGAGTGGCCATCACAAAGCCCTGACCTCAATCTTATAGAAAATGTGTGGGAAGAACTGAAAACCATGTGCGAGCAAGGAGGCCTACAAACCTGACTCAGTTACACCAGCTCTGTCAGGGGGAATGGGCCAAAATTCACCCAACTTATTGTGGGCGCTTTTGGAAGGCTACCTGAAACGATTGACCCAAGTTAAACAATTTAAAGGCAATGCTACCAAATACAAATTGAGTATATGTAAACTTCTGACCCACTGGGAATGTGATGATAGAAATAAAATCTGCAATAAATAATTATCTCTACTATTATTCTGACATTTCATGTTCTTAAAATAAAGTGGTGATCCTAACTGACATAAGACAGTGAATTTTTACTAGGATTAAATGTCTGGAATTATATATAGTATAAATAGTATAAATGTATTTGGCTAAGGTGTATGTAAACTTCCGACTTCAACTGTAAATATATATATTTATCAATATATATATATATATAGTGCCTTCGGAAGGTATTCATACCACCTGACTTCACATTTTGTTACGTTACAGCCAATTTCTAAAATTGATTAAATTGTGTTTTCTTGTCATCAATCAACACACAATATCCCATAATGACAAAGTAAAACAGTTTTTTTGAAATTTTTGCACATTTCAACTCCGTACTTTGTTGAAGCACCTTTGGCAGTGACTACAGCTTCGCGTCTTTCTTGGGTATGATGCTACAAGCTTGGCACACCTTTGGGTCGTCTCAAGCTCTGTCAGGTTGGATGGGGAGCGTTGCTGATCGGGTTCAAGTCCGGGCTCTGGCTGGGCCACTCAAGGACATTCAGAGACTTGTCCTCAAGCCACTTCTGCATTGTCATGGCTGTGTGCTTAGGGTTGTGGTCCTCTTGGAAGGTGAACTTTCGCCCCAGTCTGAGCTCCTGAGCGTCCTGGAGTAGGTTTTCAACAAGGATCTCTGTACTTTACTCCGTTCATATTTCCCTCGATCCTGACCGCTGAAAAACATCCACGCAGCATGATGCTGCCACCACCATTCTTCACCGTAGGGATGGTGCCAGGTTTCCTCCAGACATGACGCTTGGCAATTAGCTCGAAGAGTTTAATCCTGGTTTCATCAGACCAGAGAAACTCCAAGTGGGCTGTCATGTGCCTTTTACTGAGGAGTGGCTTGCATCTGGCCATAAAGTCTTGATTGGTGGAGTGCTGCAGAGATTGTTATCCTTCTGGAAGTTTCTCCCAACTCCACAGAGGATCTCTATAGTTCTTTCAGAGTGACCATAGGGTTCTTGGTCACCTCCCTGACCAAGGCCATTCTCCCTGATTGCTCCGTTTGGCCGGGCGGCCAGCTCTAGGAAGAGACTTGCTGGTTCCAAACTTCTTCCATTTAAGAATGATGGAGGGCACTGTGTTCTTGGGGACCTTCAATGCTACAGAAATGTTTTGGTATCCTTCCCCAGATCTGTGCCTCGAAACCTGTCTCTGAGTTCTATGGACAATTCCTTTAACCTCATTGCTTGGTTTTTGCTGTAACATGCACTGTCAACTGTGGGACCTTTTATAGATTGTTGTGTACCTTTCCAAATCATGTCCAATCAATTTAATTTACCACAGCTGGACTCCAGTCAAGTTGTAGAAAAATCTCAAGAGTGATCAATGGAAACTGGATACACCTGAGCTCAGTTTTGAGTCTCATAGCAAAGGGCCTGAATATGCAAATAAGGTATTTCTGTTTTTTTATTTTTAATACATTTGCAATAATTTCTCAAAACTGGTTTTCACTTTGTCATTATGGGGTATTGTGGGTAGATTGCTGAGGATTTTTTTGTATTTATTCAATTTTAGAAGGAGGCTGTAACGTAACAACATTTGGAAAAAGTCAAGGGGTATGAATGTTTTCCGAAGGCACTGTGTGTATATATATATATATATATATATATATATATATATATATATATATATATATATATATATTTATGTAACCACATACACATTTTAACAAACACATAAACCCTCTCAAATTCCCCTCATATCTTGGCATGCCAACATTTAGCAAACTATTATTTGTGCAGAGATTGTGTTACTTTATAACAGTCATTTTCAGGGAAATGTATTTTAATTCAATTCATGAATTGAATACAGAGGTGCATGTTTCAATTCATGAAATTATTTTCCTGATACATTGAATAAAGGTAAATAAATCTGAATCTGATCAAGAAAAACAATCTCTCACAAATACACATAACAAGGAAGCATCTCCAATGTGTTGAGAGAAATAATGCAATATGAGTTTACCTCAGTATATCTGGCTATCAGTATTCAAATACACACTGAGGCAAATTTTGCATTATTACTTCATTGTCACAGAACATAGAATCTGGAAGATTGTGTGCAAAATGATGAATCCATTCTCTAATAACATTACATATTTCAAAACAATTGAACACATTGGATATGGATGAAGTATGATACATTTGACAATGACAATCACTACATTATCATTCTGCTCGTTATACAGTACTTCTAAGGACCAACATAAAGGCTCTGCAATGAGTCTTCTGCCATTCCCCTGGCACTGCATGACCCCCTTTTAACTATGCTGTGGGGTTCATGGTCCTTTTAGAATGCATGGCTAGTTGGCTACAGAGTAGAACAGTCAGTACATAATCACACAACAAACCATAATGAATGGCACAACAAACCATAGTGTATGACACAACAAACCATAGTGTATGGCACAACAAACCATAGTGTATGGCACAACAAACCATAGTGTATGGCACAACAAACCATAGTGTATGACACAACAAACCATAGTGTATGACACAACAAACCATAGTGTATGGCACAACAAACCATAGTGTATGGCACAACAAACCATAGTGTATGGCACAACAAACCATAGTGTATGGCACAACAAACCATAGTGTATGGCACAACAAACCATAGTGTATGGCACAACAAACCATAGTGTATGGCACAACAAACCATAGTGTATGGCACAACAAACCATAGTGTATGACACAACAAACCATAGTGTATGGCACAACAAACCATAGTGTATGGCACAACAAACCATAGTGTATGACACAACAAACCATAGTGTATGGCACAACAAACCATAGTGTATGACACAACAAACCATAGTGTATGGCACAACAAACCATAGTGTATGGCACAACAAACCATAGTGTATGACACAACAAACCATAGTGTATGACACAACAAACCATAGTGTATGGCACAACAAACCATAGTGTATGACACAACAAACCATAGTGTATGACACAACAAACCATAGTGTATGACACAACAAACCATAGTGTATGACACAACAAACCATAGTGTATGACACAACAAACCATAGTGTATGGCACAACAAACCATAGTGTATGACACAACAAACCATAGTGTATGACACAACAAACCATAGTGTATGACACAACAAACCATAGTGTATGACACAACAAACCATAGTGTATGACACAACAAACCATAGTGTATGACACAACAAACCATAGTGTATGACACAACAAACCATAGTGTATGACACAACAAACCATAGTGTATGACACAACAAAAATATTATGACAATAAATAGGCACAATAGAACTTAACTTTCCAAATTTAGACAAATAAACTCAGCAAAAAAAGAAACAGCTCTTTTTCAGGACCATGTCTTTCAAAGGTCATTCGTAAAAATCCAAATAACTTCACAGATCATAAATGTAAAGGGTTTAAACACTATTTCCCATGCTTGTTCAATGAACCATAAGCAATGAATGAACATGTACCTGTGGAATGGTCGTTAAGACACTAACAGCTTACAGACGGTAGGCAATTATGGTCACAGTTATGAAAACCTAGGACACTAAAGAGGCCATTCTACTGACTCTGAAAAACACCAAAAGAAAGATGCTCAGGGTCCCTGCTCATATGCGTGAATGTTCATTAGGCATGCTGCAAGGAGGCATGAGGACTGCAGATGTGGCCAAGGCAATAAATTGCAATGTCCGTACTGTGAGACGCCGAAGACAGCACTACAGGGAGACAAGACGGACAGCTGATTGTCCTCGCAGTGGCAGACCACGTGTAACAACACCTCCACAGGATCGGCACATCCGAACATCACACCTGCGGGACAGGTACAGGATGGCAACAACAACTGCCTGAGTTACACCAGGAATGCACAATCCCTCCGTAAGTGCTCAGACTGTCCGCAATAGGTTGAGAGAGGCTGGAATGAGGGCTTGTAGGCCTGTTGTAAGGCAGATCCTCACCAGACATCACCGGCAACAACGTCGCATATGGGCACAAACCCACCGTTGCTGGACCAGACAGGACTGGCAAAAAGTGCTCTTCACTGACGAGTTGCGGTTTTTTCTCTCCAGGGGGATTGTCGGATTAGCGTTTATCATTGAAAGAATGAACGTTACACCGAGGCCTGTACTCTGGAGCAGGATCGATTTGGAGGGTCCGTCATGGTTTGGGGCAGTGTGTCACAGCATCATCGTACTGAGCTTGTTGTTATTGCAGGCAATCTCAACGCTGTGCGTTACAGGGAAGACATCCTCCTCCCTCATGTGATACCCTTCCTGCAGGCTCATCCTGACATGACCCTCCAGCATGACAATGCCACCAGCCATACTGCTCGTTCTGTGCGTGATTTCCTGCAAGACAGGAATGTCAGTGTTCTGCCATGGCTAGCAAAGAGCTCGGATCTCAATCCCATTGAGCACGTCTGGGACGTGTTGGATTGAAGGGAAATATTCGGGAATTTGCAGGGTGCTTTGTTGGAAGAGTGGGGTAAACATCTCACAGCAAGAACTGGTAAATCTGGTGCAGTCCATGAGGAGGAGATGCACTGCAGTACTTAATGCAGCTGGTGGCCACACCAGATGATCCCCCTTTGACACATTATTCCATTTATGTTAGTCACATGTCTGTGGAACTTGTTCAGTTTATGTCTCAGTTGTTGAATCTTGTTATGTTCATGAAAATATTTACACATGTTAAGTTTGCGGAAAATAAACACAGTTGACAGTGAGAGGACGTTTCTCTTTTTGCTGAGTTTATGATACATGTGGTATGATGAATTGACCAATATTATCTCTGTACAGTTCTATGTACAGTTCTATGTCCTCATTATTTCAAATTAATTTGAGCCGTCCAATTGAATGTTCTGATGTTTTGCTCATTTTGACACATTATCGTTAATGTTCTGACGACCTCATTTCACCACATCAAGCTGTCCTAACGAATTTTATGTCAGCAGATGATAGATTAAAAGACAGTGTCCAGGTACACCGTAGATCTTACAAACGATATTTGTTACAAACTCAACATCAATGATCCCAGGCAGCAAAAGCATTAAGAGTATTTTGCATGATGAGTATAACAAAGATTTTGGTTTCTCCATGGGATAGGTTTAGTCAGTCGATTCGACCTGACTGTTTTGGCCGATATCTCCTCACATTGACTGTCTACCGACAATGCCCCAGTGCCAGTTTATATTGCGTGCATGCTTTAGAAACCATATGACACAGCATAAGCATTTACGTCTTTCGTTTCAACAATTTCTGGGGTTATCCATACAGATGGGAACTGTTAGCTACCCCTCTCTCTGCCTAACTAACCCCCTTCCTTACCCCTAATCCTTCTGCTCCAGAGAACGTAGGCCGGTTAGTCACGCCCGCCAAAAAACTGGAGGACACTATTCGCCTGGCCGAGCTAGTCATAGAGGTCCTTCAGCAGAACCAGGAGCATCATGCGGAGGTGAGTGGGTAACTCCGCCTCTTCTCCTCCTCTCATCCCTCTCTTTATCTATCTCACTTCTTTACCCCCTCCGACACCTGGGCACGGCGGAGGGAGCTAGCCTATTCCTTCCTGACACCTGTTCATGTGTAGCGCTGTCTTTGTGCATGGGTAACTTAAATTTTTTTTTTTTTTTTTAAATCAAACGAAAACTGTCATCAAAGATTTAATACACGGGTGGAAATCCTTAATGGGAGATGAATAATGGATGTTTAACATTGTACCAGTGCAATAAGGAGGCACTTTAAAGTGGGAGAGTGGTGAAGTGTGCCGTTCCCTTCTCCACTGACTCAAAAGTCATAACCCCAGTGCTGCAATGCTACATAAAACATTGGTTACCTTGAAAGATGGTAATGCCTGACTTGATTTCAGCTTATTGTGTACAGTAGAGTACAGAGCATTACAGGTAGCTCTAATGTAGGCTAGCTGCTCCTAGTCATACTGTACAGTAGGCGAAGCATGCTCATTCAGTGTTACTTTAGCTGAGAAGCTGGAACATGAACTAGAAACATCACTAAATAGGTTTCCCTTTTCCTCTGTATTTGCCTAAAAGTATACTAAAATGAATGTAAAAGCATGATGAGCATGTATAGAAGATCTACAGGTGATCCTATGGGATCAATAAGATGAATGCGGATAAGCAGATGTATTCTATCTCTCTGACATATGCTTGACAGGCTGCAGTCACAAGTTCTGGAGATCAATCGGTACAGTATAATTATTTCTCTTTCTCCTCAGACCCATCACCAACCTCCTCTCCCTATCTATCGCATGTTGGCCTGCACAGAGGCTGCCCTTAGTGTTATAAGGCTGAGGGGAAATCCACTAGAGAAGGGTGGCTGTTGTGTGTTGGTTCAGAGACATCAGCCAACATGCTGACTGTAACGCACCGCCATACTATAGGCTGCACAACATCACGTTGATCATAGAGCATGTCCATGGGGCCATAGGGACTAGTCTTCTTCTCTCTAGCAGCATGTTGAAGTGACACATATGCCACAGTATACTCTTTGTGGTTCTTTTAGGGTTTGATTGAATCCCCAAACTCCACCATGAACATAAATGTGTCTATCCTCTCCTTCCTCCATCCAGCTTTAAGTTCGGGTTTCAAATCGCGGTTCCCTCTCTTTGAACATTTAGAACATTCCTCCTCCTTCCGGCTTCTCCTCTTCCATCTCTCTGCTTTCCCTCTTTCCGTCTAAGAATTGTTCCTCCACTCGTTAATCCTTTACAGAAATGCTTGATGCCGTAGATACATTAATGTGACTATCCTCCCTGTGTTTTCACTGTCTGTATGATCGGTGATGTTCGCTCCCTGCAGGGCAAAGAGGTATGTGGTGAAGTTGAATGAGAACACCCCTCCCCCCTCTAACCCTCCAATGGTTTGTGCATGTCCAGTAGATGCCCTGCCCCCATTTCTCTGACTTGTTGGTACACTCCAGGACTGCTCTTTTGGGCTTGTTGTATTGGGACTGTTGTGAATGATGGTGCCTGCTGTAGCACTGGAGCCTGTAACTTCTCTGGCTGAGACGGAGCACCGAGCTTGGGCATGCTTGTAGAGACCTGGGCCTTGCCTGTGTTCCTTTCCCCCAACATAGGATGGAGCATCCAGTTTACCTGTCCACCCCCCTCCCCACCCCCATCCCCACCCACACCTCTCCCTGAGTCCACACTCTCCCCTGCCCTGTGTATGATGATGATAGTGATGATGATGGAGCACAGCTTGGTCTTCTGCCTGTACTGTAGTAGTCGGGCAGGGGGTGGGCATGTAAGTGGTCAGACAGGTAAGTGAGGACCTGACTGCAGTGCCGTCCCCCTGCGCTTTGCTGGCTATAGTCCCTCTATGGCAGATGTTTTTCCAGGGGTATCGATTCAATATGGAATAAAAGCATGCAGCATAACAGGAATGATTATTCGTCCTGTCAAGTTTTTCCAACAATGAGCAGATAACCCAAGCCCAGACTGCAAGCACAGCAGCAAAATCGAGAGAAGCAGAAAGGTCAATGGAAATAGACATGGAAACATACCTCTTTCTGGCCCACTAAGTACCAGTGTTTACTCTAACTAGTAGTCCCAAAATATCTGGGAAAACAATATCAAGAACACTGGTTTATCCAGAAATTGTCCCTCTGGAAACCCTGTAGCTAGTAGAGAAGCTATGTGCTACAGTCTGCGGTCGGTGTGCCTACTTCCTGTTATATGGCTGAGAGCAGTGCATGGACATGACCCGTGTCACATTCACATCTAATGAGGAGTGTTCTGTTGGTATGGCAATGATGTGAATGGTGGAAACGCGAGGTCCTTCCTGGTCCTGGTGAGCATGTAGGGACTTATCCACCTCAGTCTGCATGAGAAAAGGCACCCCCCCTCCCCCGGCTGTGACCCTCCCTCAATCTAAAGATATCTGGTCAATGAATAGAACAGAATGGATCGGCTTCATGATATTATTATGCTATTACCTGCTTTGTGTATAAATGTATCGTAAAATTGTTCTCACGTTGGTGGGAGGTTATCTAAGGTTTCAATTAGCCCCAAACCCTTTAGTCTTCACCAGAAAGAGCTGTGGATTGGTTTTACTCATTCTTGGAGAACACATGGGTTTGCAAGGCTACAGACAACCATTGCTATAGTTAACTGCATACAATCACTACATTTAATGGTCCACCTGCCTACACATTATATATCAGTCCACAGTGCTATGCTGGCGTGGGTTTGTTAGAGCTCTGATTAGCTCCAGTATGTGTGTGATCCTCCCAAGTCTGCTCTGGTCCCTCCCTGTCCTGCCTGCTCTACCCCACATCCTCACACCCTGACTGGGGCTTGTGTTCACCGTTCACCCCCTCCTTGGTTCTGTCCCTGTCCTGTCCGTGGTATCTGTGTGTGTCTAGGCCTTTGCCTGGTGGTCTGACCTGATGACGGAGCACGCTGAGACCTTCCTGGCTATGTACGCCGTGGACATGGACGCTGCTCTGGAAATCCAGTCTCCTGAGAGCTGGGACAGCTTCCCTCTATTCCAGCTGCTCAACGACTTCCTCCGCACTGACTGTATGTTTCATGTTTCTCTTCTATATACACCAATGGCTTTCTCCATCCAATAAACATTAACCTGTTACTCCTACCCCCTACTTTTTCGAACATTCTGTTAAAAATCGCGCAACATTTCAGTGCCCTGCTGCTCATGCCAGGAATATAGTATATGCATATGATTAGTATGTGTGGATAGAAAACACTCAGACGTTTATAAAACTGGTTAAATCACTGCTGTGACTATAACAGAACGTGTGTTTCATCGAAAAGTGCAGGAAAATTTGATCACTGAAAATGGAAATAAATATCCATGCGCCACTTCCAGGAATTGTTCAAGAAGAACCGAATTAAATGAGGCCGAGGTTGCAGTGCCTACAGCTTCCACACGATGTCTAGAGTCTTGTCATTTGATTCGGCTTTGATTCTTGGTCAAACCGAATCAAGGGAACCGATTCCCTCCGGTCTCTGACCGGATGTTTTGGTTGAGAAATATCCGGACATTTTTTCCAGACGGACACCTATAGAATTTACATCACCTCCTGATGAATTTTAACGCTTATTAACGTGTACTAATACCTAAAGTTGCATTACAAAAGTATTTCGAAGTGTTTTGTGAAAGTTTATTGTTGACTTTTTTAATTTTAAAAAATGACGTTACGTTATGAAACGTAGATCAATATCTAGGCTATATATGGACCGATTTAATCAAAAAAAATACCCAATAGTGATTATGGGACATCTAGGAGTGCCAACAAAGAAGATTGTCAAAGGTAATGAATGTTTTATATTTTATTTGTGCGGTTTGTGTAGCGACGACTATGCTAATTATTTTGTTTACGTCCCCTGCGGGTCTTTTGGGGTGTTACATGCTATCAGATAATAGCTTCTCATGCTTTCGCCGAAAAGCATTTAAAACATCTGACTTGTTGCCTGGATTCACAACGAGCGTAGCTTTAATTCAATACCCTGCATGTGTATTTTAATGAACGTTTGAGTTTTAACTAATACTATTAGCATTTAGCGTAGCGCATTTGCATTTCCAGATCTCTAGATGGGACTCCTGCGTGCCAGGTAGGAGCAAGAGTTAAGGAACAAGTTGGACTTGGAATGTGAAAGGGCTTAATCACCCATTCAAAAGTCCCCCCAGGAAACATAGATAGGCGTAGGATAGGGAAAGGGGGATACCTAGTCAGTTGTACAACTGCATGCATTCAACTGAAATGTGTATTCTGCATTTAAACCAACCCCTCTGAATCAGAGAGGTGTGGGGGACTGCCTTAATCAGCATCCATGTGGGCTGGGGACAGCAAGGAGTCATCAGGCCAGGTAATCCTGAGGCACGGTCCCAGGTCCCAGGGCTCAGGTCCTCAGAGAGCGCGAGAGAGAGGGAGCGAAAGAAAGAAAGAAAGAAAGAAAGAAAGAAAGAAAGAAAGAAAGAATGAAAGAGAGAATTAGAGAGAGCATACTTAAATTCCCACAAGACACTGGATATGACAGGAGAAATACTTTAAAACACTGGCCCTAGCCCCCCGACACATAAACTATTGCAGCATAAATACTGGAGACTGAGACGAGAGGTCGGGAGACACTGTGGCCCCGTCCGACGATACCCCCGGACAGGGCCAAACAGGTAGGAATATAAACCCCCCCCACTTTGCCAAAGCACAGCCCCACACCACTAGAGGGATATCTTCAACCACGGATTTACCATCCTGAGACAAGGCCGAGTATAGTAAAACAATACAACACACACTGTACTGTGGCACACCCACACGGCTTGTCCTGCGCCTCTGAGAGGTTTATGCTATAACATCAACACGGTGTTTTTGCTCTCTCTCTCTCTCTCTCTCTCTCTCTCTCTCTCTCTCTCTCTCTCTCTCTCTCTCTCTCTCTCTCTCTCTCTCTCTCTCTCTCTCTCTCTCTCTCTCTCTCCTGCTTAGATAACTTCCCCCCTGTAGTGTTTATAGCAATAATAACAATCTAACCATATTACAATAATAATGTAGTTATAATCTCTCTATTCTCTCTCTTCTTCTGCTTCTAGATCACCTGTGCAATGGGAAATTCCACAAACACCTGCAGGACCTCTATGCTCCCCTGGTGGTCAGATATGTAGACCTGATGGAGTCCTCCATCGCTCAGTCTATCACCAGGGGCTTTGAGGGAGAGTCCTGGGTGCCTGTAAAGTAAGGGGCCGTCCTTCCTCACACTAACTGTCTAGTCTAGGAGAGGCCAGGAGAGAGACACTCCTACTAGACGACTATATTTAGGAGAGCAGTCATGTTGTTCACTCCTTATTGACTGCGTCAGAAAACTCCTCAGCCAGAACAGTTTGAGAAGAGTAATAGATAAGGAGTTTATTTTCTGATAAGGAAAACCTATCCCAAAAGGCATTCATAAAACGTTTATTAGGAGACATAGGTCTAGGAAATTAGTTTTTCGAACTCCAGAAACAAATTAAACCTGAATATGATGGTAGCTATGACTCGTACGGTTATATTAAAAAAAATATTAGTTTTGTGATTGGAAGCTTCAAGCTTTCACAGATATTGTGCCGTAAACTTGCAAAAGTGCAACAGGCAATACTGTGCCACATTCGGGACCCTCATCCCAGACTAGGTCGCATGTAGTTTAGTTGAAGTCAATCTCCAATATTTCCATCCTTTTGTTTTGTGGACTAACCCTCATAGTGTGTGCTTTGAAATGTCACTAGGGATAGAAGCTCTCCAGTGTATTTTGTGTTGCTAATTTTCTCTTTTTCACTTTACAACCAATACTTATTGATTTGTCATGCCATTTACATTTGCGTTGCTTTCTTTTAAATGAAGCTCTTTTTACAAAAGTTCTAAAAAAATACATATTTATAGACAATAGGTCTTTTGGATAACTTTGCTGTTTTGCCTTACTGCTCCTTTTATATATATATATATATATATATATATATATATATGCATACAATCCACCGCTTATTCTGAATGTAGTAGGTCCTCTTTTTGTATGTGCTTCAAAAAAAAAACTGCTTCTCTAACTGTTGCTCTTGTCTATGTGTTACTTTTACATATTATGTCTGAAGATGCTCCGTTTCTTTGTGTGACTTTTCCTCTTGTGTTCTGGATTTGATTACTTTTACTGCACAGTTTCACATGGCTTTGAACTGCAGCAGCATCTACATTGCCACTGTTCTGGATCTATTTTGTTCTTTTTGTCTGTCTCTTCTGCAGGAGTTTGACAAGTAATCTGCCCAATGTGAATCTCCAAATACCAAATGTCAACCTCCAAATTCCCAAAGTACCAAATCTGCCGCCAGTAGCAGGACTATCAGTTAACCTTCCAACAATGCCTAGTTTTTCCACCCCGACATGGATGGCTGCTATCTATGACCCTGAGTGTGTATTCAACTAGTTCACCTTAGATTTATGTACATCAGCATCGTGTTGCCTTGGTATGAAGATGTCCCCTAGATCCCCTTGTCGCAGGTCATTGACAATAGAAGGCCAAATTAAAATATTGATTTAGATTTTGAAATGTCCTTGCCAATGACCTGCTTAGGCATTATGTGAGGGAAGATAGCTTTGTTTCTCAACTACATAGGCTAGTGCACACCACCACACACATTACAAACGCATTACAGATACCATTCCGTTCCTCAAATAAAATCTGGAGTAAACAGTCTTTACCGATCATGTTCATGCCAAGAGCACTGCGAGGGGGTTACGGACAGTAGTTTAGGCTTGTTTAAAGTTTAGACTTGTTTGTTCTTGAAATGAGTGGCTATTTGACAAGCTCTCATTTCCTCTCAACATGCATGCAGTTGAGCTGTGAGGTATAGAGATACAGATCCAAACCATGTTTCACTGGAGGTTTTGGGCTTGTTGCACTGAAATTTATTGTGACAGTGGACATTTTGATAATCTGGAATTTTCTGTCCAATGTGTATCTCTCCGCCTCTCTCCTACAGTTTTCACTAGCTGTAAAGAATGCAGTGGTTAGTCCGTAGTGCTCATGAAAAGTTGACTGTACCAGTGATTGCTTATGGAAGGTACAGTTGAACATCGCATCAGCACCCTGTATGAATACTGCTGGTCCTGGCTCACATGACTGTCTGTGGCCAGTGGGATAGGGTGGGCGGGGCCAGGTGGTCAAAGGGTGGGATCATAGAAATTGAATCACAAGAATGGACATCCCCATTCTAGACAATGGGTATTTCTGTTTTAGTGGTTTTATTTCTATGGTTGGGGTGGGTAAGTGGGTAGAGATTCTTCCCGGTGGTAACTGGGTGGGTGGATTGTCCGCTCAATGCTCTGAAGCAACCACCACTTCAGTGCAGCTGGCATCCAACGCAGTAGAGATCTGCCCCCTCTCCTGTCCTCCTTTCCTCTTCTCCTCCCTCTTTTCCTGCATCCCTCTATCCCAGTCAGCTCTACCCAGGATGGCAGCACCTTCAGACAGGACTGCATGGTGTGTTTAATAGCTACTGTACAATAGGATACCCACCCAGTATCACCAGCCTGAGGACATGGGGGGGGTGAGAGAGTGGGCTGCTCTTTTGGAGTTTTATTTTCTGTGATTGATCGTGTATACTCCAAACAAATCCAAGTTCAATAGAGATAAATTAAACCTACGTCTGAACACACAATGATAGCCATGTTTCAGGACACGCCCTCCCTCACCTCTCCACTCCCCTGTGTTGTATTACAGACACAAGTCAGTGTGTGCGATATCTGCAGTGACTATCCTGCATGAACCCACTCCACACCTAAAAGGCAATTAATAACCAGGTGCTACAGCATGGTTATTGAAATGTTATTTTCAACCCTGTCCTCTTATTCTTCCCATACACTGGCTCTGTCTAAACTGACAATATGTTATTTATAATTGAATTTAGTATGAGGGAAACGACTCTGAAACAGTCGGCCGGTGTGTGGTCAGAATAAAGGACCTTTGACCCCAGTGTTGAGATGTGAATGACCAGCATCCTCCTCTACACCCCCCTGACCCCTCTATCTTCTGTGACCTTTGGTTTCCTTTGGTTCCCTGACCTGTGTGTGTTTGGGTGTACCGTGGCTGTGCAGCAATGGCTCTGGGACGTCGGAGGACCTGTTCTGGAAGCTGGAGGCCCTACAGACCTTCATCAGGGACCTACACTGGCCCGAGGAGGAGTTCGCCAAACACCTGGAGAACCGCATGAAGCTCATGTCCAGCGACATGATTGAGAATTGCGTCAAACGGTGTGTGTGTGTGTGTGTGTGTGTGTGTGTGTGTGTGTGTGTGTGTGTGTGTGTGTGTGTGTGTGTGTGTGTGTGTGTGTGTGTGTGTGTGTGTGTGTGTGTGTGTGTGTGTGTGTGTGTGTGCACTGTATGTCAGGGTGTGTTATTATCTGTGTGTTGTGTCGGTATTGGTGTGTGTGGGGGTCTGTGTTAATTTCGTCAACAATAACTATGACGAGAAGTACTTGTCAACGACCTATTTTTCCAGACTAAAACTATGACGATAACGAGACGTGATGCCTTGGGAGAAAAAACAACAATAATTATTACAAATCACTTTTCATTTTAGTCAACGAAAATGTGATGAGACTTCCAAGTGAGACTAATGGACATCTTTATTTGACACGAAACTCCTTTTCATCTGTTTTGTCCAATCATAAGCATGCATGCAGAATATTCGATGCAATCCTCTCATTGAAAGAATTGACATCTTTCAGTTACGTGGTCTGATTGAGCTGATCTGCCCTACACAGCTCCCAGGCGGTCACTTCAGTCAGTTGTCAATCTTTTGAAGTGATGCGAAGCCAGGACACTTGACTTGTAACTAACCTCAACTAGAAACAATGTTTATGGCCTCCTGAGTGGTGCAGTGGTCTAAGGCATTGCAGTGCTTGATGTGTCACTACAGACCCTTCTTTGATACTTGGCTGTGTCACAACCAGCCATGACCGGGAGTCCCATAGGGACTACAGACCCTCATTCGATCTCAGGCTGTGTCACAACCGGCCGTGACAGGGAGTCCCATAGGGCGACACACAATTGGCCCAACGCTGTCTGTGTTAGGGGAGGGTTTGTCTCATCACGCTTTAGTGACTCCTTGTGGTGGTCCGGGCTCCTGCAGACTGACTTCGGTCGTTAGTTGAATGGTGTTTCCTCTGATACATGCTTCCGGGTTAAGCGGATGGGGTGTTAAGAAGCGCGTCATGTTTCGGAGGACGCATGGCTCGACCTTCACCTCTCCCGAGCCCGTTGGGGAGTTGCAGTGATGAGACAAGGTCATAAAAGGGGGGTAACAATGTTTACTCTCTCTTACTTTCATGTAGGCTATTTTTGCTTGGAATAAATAACATGTGCGCTGTTATGTATTCATTTGTGTTGCCTAATCTTGCGCAACGGTCAGCAAATGCGAGTTGTGGTTGCTTTTTTCCTATGGAAAAAACGAATGCCATTTGTTGACTATTAGGAGTACAGTAATACTTCTGGCATTTTAGGAAAGCTCAAACGATCCCCTTTTCAAGAAAACCACTGTTATTTACCACCCTTGACGGTTATGATGGTGAGGAAATCAAAGCTGTAAATTGTTTAACCTGTAGCCAAGGCTTTGTACCCTATATGGTTCAGGGTAGCCTAGTGGTTAGAGCGTTGGACTAGTAACCGGAAGGTTGCAAGTTCAAACCCCCAAGCTGACAAGGTACAAATCTGTCGTTCTACCCCTGAATAGGCCGTCATTGAAAGAAAGAATTTGTTCTTAACTGATCTTGCCTAGTAAAATAAAGGTAGAATAAATGTTTAAAAAAAATATATATATATAGCTGTCATGGGTTACAATCTGCAATAATATCAATGTAGGCAGCTAAGGAAGACAAGGGCCTAGTCGGAAAAGGTTATCTAAATGTGAACATGATAAAGTCAGAGGTAGCCTAAATATGATTTATTTTTTCTTTTTTTCTTATTTATTACATAAACCACAAGGAAGAGTATTAGTATTAGTAAAGTAAAGTAGTAAAGTATTAGTATTAGTATTAGAACATGAAGGACAAACAATACAGCATCAAGACACTATCAAACATGTATCAGTCTTTCTGCAACAGAGCCATCCTTATGTGAGGGTGTGAGGGTGTTTGTGCATGATAGTGATATAAAATATACGTCAGTGTCCTTTTTCATGATCACAATCTTGTGAAACCCGAACCCTCCAAGATCCCCCTACAGTTCCCCAATAGATGTCCCTCAACCATTCGAGAACCCTCCCACAGTGCCCCCCATGGAATAATAAAAAATAAATAATAATACAATTAACTCCATTCCCCACCCCCAAGAACCCCCCCAATGCACCAACAACTAAGATAATGAACTAAAGAGAAAAAAGGAAAAGACAGAAGAAAACAACAATGCAAAACAATATATAAAAAAATAATACATTTAAAACAAAGGACATCAAGGACAACTGAAATCATAACAGCAATGCCAACTGTATATGTTTGTGTGCATGTCTGGCACTATTACATGTATGTGTGTGTTCTTGTATGTGTTTATTTGAATGAGAGTGTGTGTATATGCATGTGTACAAACACCTGCACGGCATCAGCCTCAGGCAAACCGGCATTAGTTGTAAAAACACTTCCACATAGTGTCATTCAAATGTACTAATATTCATTATTTAATCGAAAAAAACTGCACTGACTATTACAAGACTAAAATAGCTGTGACTAATACAAGACTAAAATATCTGTGACTAATACAAGACTAAAGTCTTGTATTAGTCACTAAAGAGTTTTAGTCGACTGACAATAACTAAAACTAACGAAGGATAAAATGACTAAAATGTGACTAAGGCTAAAACGTATTTAAAGACTAAAACTAAAATGGCTGCCAAAATTAACACTGGTGTGTGGTGTTGTGTACTGCCAGTGTTGGTGTGTGTGTGTGTGTGTCTCTCGATCATGTGGCTGGACATGAGCCTCTGCCTCAAACTAAATACCATACATGACATAGAGATGTTCCCTGACGTGTATTGCAGCACTAGGATGGCATTTGAGTCCAAGCTGGCAAAGAGCAGCAGGGGAACAGACTTCCGCATCTCCGCAGCAATATGCACCATGTTCAATGTGATGGTGGACGCAAAGGACCAGTCTTCCAAGCTGTGTGCCATGGAGATGGGCCAGGAGGTAAGACTGTGACACTACCAATGCAAAGGTTGTGGGGTCAATTCCCAGAAGCGATCACCTACTAGAACTGTACCACCCAAGTAGATGAAATGTGTGTTAAATATCTCTTTCAGAAACAGTATCACACCCAGATAGATGAACTGATTGAGGAGAGTGTAAAGGACATGATCCAACTCATGGTGGCAAAGGTACACTTAGTTTTTCTTCTTGTCCTCCCTGATGATACGTAACTCGTATTGTGGTTGGCCTCGTAGTGCTTTGTGGCACTAGAAAAGTAGGCCGAGGTGATTTGCATTCTGGGATAAATGTTGTTATTATTTGTTTGTGTGTTTACTGTTGTTTGCGTGTCCCACTTCTCAGTTTGTGGTTATTCTGGAGGGTCTGTTGGCCAAGATCTCCCGATACGATGAAGGCACTCTATTCTCATCGTTCATGTCATTCACGGTAAGACAAGGCTTCTCTGCTGTACCGCCTCCAATATCATACCAGATGGCACTTATGCTTCCGTCAATTATTCGAGGTATACCGGTGACTGCAAATGATGGAATTCTCACATTGTCTTGTCACAATCTGCCTGTAATTTCAGGTGAAAGCTGCTTCAAAGTATGTGGACGTCCCTGTAAGTGTGCCACGGTCCCAGTCGATCTCCGTCAAATGTCAAACCAGTACAAAAAAAGCTATGTAGTCAGAAAGGAAGTACTTCGTTTCCTTCATTCAAATCAAAATACATTCTCGTGTGTTTGGGGCGATTTAACTGTACTGTGCGTAGCTGATACATTCTTCCCACGTAAACCCTTTGCCACGGCCCCTATGTCTTTAACACTATTGTACCGTGTGAGTCTGTATAAAGTACATCACATCCTTATTTCATTGAATCGAGTTTTCTACATTTTTAACGACATTTGTCATGTATTCTCAATAAATGTTTCCAAATCTGCATCCCCGTACACGTGACTAATAAACTCAATATAATCTAAATCGGACACAAATGACAGATTTACAACGTCTGTGTTTCTGGTTGTGTTTGCAGAAGCCTGGGATGGACGTTGCAGACGGTTACGTCACCTGTGTCCGCCATTCTCAGGACATTCTGCGAGATAAGGTCAATGAGGAGGTGTATATAGAAAGGTTATTTGATGTAAGTAAGATGCCGTCTCCCCCTGACCAATAGGGAGGGAGCTTTCCAGAATGTGGCAAAACAATTGTGACAGGAATAGGGATATTATATGTCACATTTTAAGACCAGGCGCTGTGTGTATGCCTACCACAGTCTGGAACAGAAGAGGCTTGTGTTTTATTATCTTCCTCTATAGGCTTTTCTCCTCGTCTCTCTATCTCTTCTCCCCTGTTCTCTGAACCTCTCTGCTCCTGCCCACTCTATTCTGGTGTGCATCGCCACAGTGCTTTTGGACCTTTGTGGATTGGTTGGATCACTTTTGTCTTACAAGCAAAGAGTCCAAGCAAGCACCATCGGGCAGGATTATCGAAAAAGCAGTGCTCTCTGGGTAAAGAAAGATAAAGAAATGATGTACAGGTCATCTAATAAACTCCAACACTGGGAGACGTCATAACCAACTTTCCCTTTTTGTCTAAGCAATACCAAATAATATACAGTATTTTAAAATGCACGTTCACGCTTTGAAGCGGTCTTGCGAAGCAAAAGCCAATGATATGAGAGCACTGTCTTACAAGCACATAATCCTTATGTGGTACATTAGAAATAATGTGTCCACCATTTTCGTGAGGTGTACTACGGTGACGTGTGTTTGCTTCATACCCCTGAAATGTATAAACTGTACAGTATTGTGGTGCACAGGTGTATGTATGTATGTATGTGTGTGTGTGTGTGTGTGTGTGTGTGTGTGTGTGTGTGTTGGCTTTGTATGTTTGAAAGGCGTGCGGCAATGTGCTGGAGTCGTTTAGTACGTGTGTTGGCTGTGTATTAGTGTATTTGAGAGGTGATACTTTGTGCAGTAGCCTACTGTTCCTGCGCTGTCACTGTGTGTGTGTGTGTTGGCTTTGAGTGTTTGTGACGTGTGCTGCTATGTGCTAGAGCGGTGTGTATTTTGTGTTTGTAAGGTGTGGTGTACTACTGTGAAGCGTGTTTAATTCCATCTTTAAGGTCAACACTGACTGTCCCTGTCTCTCTCCTTGTGTTTCCACACTGCTTTAAGAGTACAGCCCCTCCTCCCCACTGTTTCTGATGTGTGATTGTGTAGCTGGCTCTAACCTGGCCTTACCCAGCACTACCACGTTTGACTGTTTCATGTCTTTTGAGCTGTGGATGTTTTGGTTTGTTGTAATGTTGTATTTCCGTTAGTTGTGGAGTGTCTTCGATGATTAACTTTTGTTTTATTTAACATTATTTTCCCTCCTAATGCTATTATATTCAAACCAATCTCTTTGCATGTAGTATCTCTTGCTGCGTCTCTCTCTCTCTCTCTCTCGCTCGCTCTTTGTCTCTCTCTCTTTCTTTCTATTCACTCTCTCAAATTACTTTCTTTCTCTTTCTTTATTAACCCCATAACTCCTGCCGCCTCCTCTTTTCTTCAAAAAAGTGGCACTTATCTCTAATGTCGCGTTGTTTTAGCACATTATGTTGATAAGGCATGATTTCAAGTCAAATAATCTTCCTGTGTACATCTTCTAGCATGACCTTCCACCTCTTAAGAGTTATGCCTCAGTCATACTACACATACAGCCCACCAACCGCACGCACGCACGCACTCACCCAGCCACCCACGAAGCCACCAAACCCACCTTCCTTCCAGGTCTGCATGCACTGCACGCACATACTGTAGGCTCAACTCGACAGTGTGAAGTGGACAGGCATCCATCCGCTAAAATCTGACCTCAAGCGTCAAGCCAAAACCTCCTGACCAACCAGTCATCTCTACAGGACAAAAACACAACCTGGTTACAATCAAATTAGAGCTAGGGCAATTAGACCAATCAAACTAACAAAATAAACAACCAAGCCAGGTCCAATCATAGCCCTTCAGGTCTTTCATTCCTGGCCCCTGCCTACTCACTCCACATGACTCAAAGTTCATTTTTCTTTTTCTGGACGTTCGAAGGAGGACGACAGTTTCCTATCTTCCTTGGTTCATCACTCTTCTTCTCTCGTGTGCTGTTCTCTTATAACTTGCTCTCTGCTATGAATCATCTGGGTCAATCTTATCCTACACTCTGAATTTAGATGAAACATTCTTCAAAGAAGGTATAAGAAAATAGCACAACTGTCTGCTCCTTGCCTGCCTAACCATTTACTCACTTTGTCATTATGATTTCATTTCGGCAAACGATCGAGTTGAAACGAGACTGTGAAGTTACAGTATGTAGAATGAATGTTCGACGGTGTTGTCGTGTTGCTTATGTGTATTGAAGGACCTTCACAAGGCTTTAGTGCTGGTCTAGATCATTTGAAGTAAAGAATTTCTGATAAATTCAGATCCCCTTACAATATACTGTACAAATGGTACATGGGTATACTATATTATGTTCATTTTAGACATTTACCTACTAAGAACAACTTGTGTCACGTAGATATTTCTGTCCCTGATTGTACTGGAGACAGAAAGTTTGTGCCAGAAAACATGAACATTTCATAGTTTTAATGTCTAGCTACTAGCACTACTAATATACCCTGGCAATTTATTAATCATTTCATTGTTTCCCTCGGATTTACTTAGTGCCATGCAAGTGCTTGGAAAAATGGGAATTCTGAAAGAATTAATTGGCTTTTTTCCTGAAGTATTTTATGCATGTTCAGTGTGTGTTTATTTCTCCACTGCAGAGTGTGTGTGTGTGTGTGTGTGTGTGTCTTTTTTTTCTTCGAAATATCTGTGTTGTCTTTCCTGGAAAATACTGTAAATGTCTGTGTGGTGTCGGAAAGTACTTCGCTATGTGTTAGTGTGTTTTGCTTGTAAGACGTGTGTGTGTGTGTGTTCGCTAGAGAACATATCAAGCTGCATCTTGATATGCAGAGAGCTCTAGTTTGTGCTTGTTTGTGTTTGCGTCTACGTCTATGTGTGTGTGTGTGTTTTGCTGGAGAACGCTGTGTTTGTGTGTGTTGCAGCAATGGTACACAGCCACCATGAACCTACTGGGGACCTGGCTCACTGAGCGCATGGACCAGCAGCTCCATCTCTACCAGCTCAAGATCCTCATCAGGATCGTCAAGGTAACTCACTGCCAGGGTAGGGGTTGATAATCTGCACGGTATCTCAGCTATTGTAACTATTTTGACACTAGTGTCGCTTTATTTGATAGCAAAATGGGAAGATGATTGAAAATGTACACTGAAAACGTGTCAAGGAAACACGAGCCTTGTGCTCACACTGCAGGCCTTAATGCTCAAATCAGTTTTGGAATACTGACTGTCCAAACAGCAAGTTACAAGTGACAATTGGATTTGTGTGTTCAGACTAGTCATTTGCTGTCATGGCTAAGCTAGTTGTCATGGTAATGGCAGGTGTGCGTGTGCAATGGTGTAGCCTGATTGGTCGTGGCGGTGCTCATGCTTTCTGTTACTCAGAAGTTGTTGTGTAGCAAGCTAATGTGATAACAATGTCTGCCATGGAAGTCTCCCAGCTGCTTTGAATATTTGAAATCATAGTGTAAGAACACATTTAAAGCCTTGAAGGATAAGATGATCCAACGTTCAGAACAATAACTAGCATGCTAGCTAGCTGTTTAGCTTTCTAGCACATTCACTCTTTTATTAGTAAACAATTAACAAGCTAGTTAGTATTCAGATTTTCATGGCGTCATATTGTCTCTGTAACATACCGGGGTATACGCTGTTACCGAATGTGCACTCAATAGGCACAATCTTTTTAGCGCACAAAAAAGGGTTCTTGATCCAGGAGGGGATTGAATGTCTCTGCTGTAGCCAAGAAGCTCTTTCTTGACAGCTAACCACTTAGCTAGCAAGTCAGCAAATCAAATGCACAGCTGGAGCCCTCAGCTGGATATAATTTATTTGACACATCTTGGATTTCTTATAGTTGTACTTAACTTATAAACAGTGGCGCAGGACACACTCCCGCCACGGTTTTGAAAATCACACCGTCGGTATATCGACGGTATAAACGATATATCGCCTAAGCCTATTAGTTAGCTACCACATGTTCTTGTCAAACTGTCAGCGGAGTAGCTAGCAGGCAACAAGATATGAAAAATAACAGTCTAAATAAACTAATTAATCAGATTTGACTGTTCAGACACAACTTGTGACCAGGAATCAGATTTGTATGAAATGTGGCTTGATATATCTGATTCCATGTGCTTTTTGGTTGTTCAGACTGCAGGAAAAAGATCCATTCGAATCGGATATGACAAAAAATGGGATAGAGTCACTTCAAACTGCCAGTATGAACAAGGCTAAAATGGTATGGTAGGGGTTAATAGTGCATTGTAGAGACCCTCATATCTTTATATTCACTGTCATTGATTACCATGGCTTCTACCTGTAACTCAGTGGCACAAGTTATTTGTCAAGCCTTTAGCTACTTCATCCCTCTATACTTGCTAATCGCCCTGTTAATCATCCATCTCCTTGTAGAAAAAGTACCGTGACTTCCGTCTGCAGGGGGTGCTAGACTCCACCCTGAACAGTAAGATGTATGACACTGTGAGGAACAGGCTGACCCTGGAGGAGGCCAACGCATCCATGAAAGAGGGAGGCATGGGGGGCATCTCCATGAAGGACAGCGACGAAGAGGACGAAGACGATGACTAGAGTTGCAGCGCCGCCCGACCTCAGAACTGGCACCGACACCTCCCTTTACCCCCCCGATCCTCTACTCTCACATGACTTAGCCTGGTAACCAATGCATGTACCAACTCTGTTACTCAGACAGCCACTTTAGGTCCTCTTTGTCATCTCAAAATGCCCATGAAGGACCTATAATAAACAATAAAAATAGTAATTACTATGTTGAGGAAAAATAATACAAATAAATATGTTGAAAAAATAAACCATGAATGACAGTTTATCTGTGTCATGATGAAGATAGCACTGATGATATCTTTGACTCATTGATTTCTAAATTCATTTCTGTGTTCCTAAGCAATATGGAGTACCATTTGTTTGACAATGTTGAGTGAGATTATTAGGTGTGTCCCTGTCCAATGCAAACCTATATCGCGCTTCTTTGTTGTATTCTACATTCATTATAATGGTACATTGTTGTGACGATGAGTGTATAGACCCTTTTCTTTTGTATTGACTATCTTTAGGTGGATGCCAACTGCTTCAAACTGAAAATGACCCTCTGTATTTAAGTTCAATGCTGTTTAGGATAAGCATCTCGTCTACTCACTCTCCTGTACTCTCAGCACCATAGTATGTTCTAGACCGTCTGTTCCTCATCTGTGTCAATGCTCTGTGACCTCATAATCTTTAACCCTATCACTAACAAGACATCGTCCAGCAGCCATCTTGAACTAAAATGAGTGGGTATTCTGGAAATGCAATATTCTCAAAGCTCCATTTTGATATCTTGTCGGAGATTTATATTTTTCTTTCTACATTGTTGAAACGACCTTGAAACAGGTTCTAATCTATTTGAAATTTAGTTGCACGTTTACAGAGAAAAGAGAGCTGAAAATAAACGTTTTTTTTATTTACCAAAATGAAAGTTGGGTCTGTCTTTTTAGTTTTATTACGTACTTGATTAGAATGAGATGTGTGGCATTTCTTTGGGTCTCACTGTTGTTTTGTATATACACACCGCTGTACATTGTATTCTGAGCCAACGCTGCATGCCCGTGGGTCCCCACCCTCTCCGAATGCTTTCCGTTTTGTGTGACAATTAGCTGGTGGATTAATTCTTGCTTTTGCCTTATGAAAGCCAACAGTTGTAATATGCAAGAGCTGTGGCCTCGAAATAAAATTACTGTACAAATACACAATTGTTCTCTTTGTGTCATTTATAGAATATGGAAATGGCCTATTTGACCCAGGGAAAGGGGGACATGAAATGTTTTCAACCTGCACACTGAGAAACACCAAAGTGCATAATGGCGAGGTTAGGGATAACTGTCAACCAACTACTGACAACCAGCAGAGGGCAACATTGTGACCATAGAAAATAGAACTGCCCTTGAGGGGTTAACAACTATAGAAACGGGCTCATGAAAGCAGAACAATGAAAACCCTGCCTCATACTACGGTAAATCTCACATAAATAGACAACACCAGGATGAAGTACATCAAAACCCATACTTTATTTAATGTATAGCAATACAATTTACATATTAAATAACACTATTACACTATAATAATATTATATCATATGACAGTGCCATAGTAACACAACACCATGGCACTATCATACAATGACAATATAATAAATGGACCAAACCATTTCATTTCTTCACGTTTACAAAATCGAACAACTGCTGAACTTGCTTAGATGGGTCGAGGAGGCAAACTTTACTCAGTGACTCCCGGAATCTTTTTCATCCATAGCGCACACTGGTCTGATGTAAGTCTATAGCAAAAGTCTGATATTCAAAATGGGGAGGAATAACATATTCTTGACCCCGAGAGAAAAACAAATTATTTACGGTGAACATCCCGAATGGTATCCTATTCCCTACTATATATAGTGCACCTCTTTTGATCAAATGTAGGGCACTATATAGAGAATAGGATGCCATTTTAGAAGCAGTCGTGGACTTGTGTTGGAAAGTGATGGCAGTCTACTTGTATCCATGGAGACATGATTCCTACATACTCACCACGAATACAATGACAGAGGAGGATACTGTTACAAAGAAAAAAGCTTCATATGAAAATAAAAGGTCTATAATGATCACACAGCAAAGATTACAAAGTCCAAGAAGACTGATCCTTGAAGTAAATATGTACATACCTTCGAAATAGGAAATTACACTCATGTTATAAATGAAATATGTAGAAAGCGTAACGTTAATAATAATAATGATTGAGATACATTTAAAAGTTACACATGCAAAACAAATGGTTGTTGGCTGCCAAAAACTGTTTCCCATTGTGACAAATAAGCATGTAATAAAGTCAGGACTTTTCTCCAAATGTTGGAGAGTTGTGACTTCATTTAAGAAGCTTCTCGTGGACAGAGAAGAGGGAGAGAAAAAAGAAGGAAACTACAGCATCTATGTATAAGTACAGGGTATAGCTACATGGTACAGTATGAATGAGTAAAGTAGATATTGTCGTTTGGTGTAGGGGTTAGTTCAAATCCAGTTCAAACGTAATTTCACATGGTGAAGTATGGGCTTTACACTATGGACTTTCATTGGGATGAACGCTTCATGTGACTGATTGTTGTCCGAAACACATTCTAAGAACTTTGTGGTAACATTGCAACAACCATGTAATAATATATTTTTTTTAGTCCAACTACAGTCAAACAACTTTCTTGTTGCAATTTTCAACCACGTCTTTGGTTATAATGAAAGAAAAACACTTCCCCCTCGAGATGATGTTAAGACTGCGAGAACTCCGTTAATTTGGTAAGATGAAAGCTGTATTTTATGAAGTAAACTTTATATTAAGTAAAACAGTTGATGCAAGATAAGCCACATGTAGAGCTGGGTTGGACAAAATGGACACTATGGGTCTTGATCCACACAAGGCGAGAGGGGGAATGATATACAGTATACAAAACCAGCTGCTTACTTTGATAAAGGATATAATCATATATATTACAAAACAATATAAATCTTAATATAAAGCAATAAATGTTCACAGTAGTTGTAATACTACTTTAAAAAAATCTAAGTAACGGGTATAATTTACAAATATGAATGGGGATATTTGGGTAATATAGTTATAATAAGTAACATAGTATCTCTACAGATTAAAATTTCCCTTGGATAAGGTGGGGTTTCCAAAATAAGTGTTGGCCAGATAATAGTGATGCAATGCATGTTGGGTGAGCTGTACTGTAATAAAATGTACTGCACTGGGATGGTCTGTGTTACGAAATCTATTGGCCTGGAACATCATGTTGACCTGTAGGGTCGTCCTTGGTCTTCACTGTTCATTCATTCATTGAGGCGAAAGTATTTTCTTTGCCACAATCCAAAATGGGTTCCAATGCAGGTAGTGGAGCGTGGAGCCAGGGTCTAGCTAACTGTACTGTATTATCTAACAGGGTTTTAGGCAGTAACACTGAAAGTATAGTGCAAACTGGACAGAGCTTCTTTCTTTTTCCACACGTGAAACAACTTAAACAGGTGCAAACCCTCAGCAGGATAACAATTAAGACAAAAATAATGAAGAAACAAATAAATATCAAAAAACATTATATCATCAGTGTAAAAAAAGGTAATCAGGTTACCGATATTCATTTAACCAATAGTTCTGGCAAAAAAGGCCTCGGGAAAGTCCGCCAAAGTTCTCTCCGTTTCTCAGAGTTGTACAAATTAAGTGCCTTCGGGTGGTGGTGTGAGCTACGGTGTGTTCATTCAGACTAATGACTCCAGTCAGACCAGTAACCAGTCAGACCAGTAACCAGTCAGACCAATACAACCAGTCAGACCAGTAACCAGTCAGACCAGTAACCAGTCAGACCAGTAACCAGTCAGACCAATACAACCAGTCAGACCAGTAACCAGTCAGACCAGTAACCAGTCAGACCAGTAACCAGTAGAACCCTTCAGATCAGTAACCAGTCAAACCAGTAACCAGTCAGTCCAGTAACCAGTCAGTCAGACCAGCGACTCCATGCTCTCTGCAGGGTCTGATTCGTCCATTATGACAACCACTCCATTAGTGTCCATGTAGAGGGGGCACATCCCGCTATCTCTGCTGCTCACCAGGCTCAGCATGGCCTTGTACAGGTACTGATAGTGCTCCTGGAGAGACAGAGAGACACAACGAGAGGGGAGGACAGAGAGACAGGTTAACACAACTGTTAATATTGACAACTGTTGTAACTTCAAATGCTACTAGGTCTAAGATTGGGGACATGTTGAGAAGTCATGTCAGATCGAGCAATGACAACCACCATGTTACACAGACTGGAAGTGATATTTGTTCCTGTGACTGAATGGAGATGTTGCAAGAAGTTAGTTATTGAAAATGGCTGATTATTAACAGCACCAATCCTCCTGGCTGGGTCATGGTTGAACTCACAATGTCTGTGAAGACTCCTGGCCTCATGAGGTTGATCATCTTAGCCACCTGATAGACATCCACAGCCCCTTCACTCTCCAGCTGCTGAGACAGGGTGGTGAGGGCACACAGAGTCCCCGCAGACACTGCCCCAAACCTACCAGGAACAGAGAGGGACATCTTGATACCAATTGAGCAATGTGTCCATTCCCCAAATAATTCAGGCAGCTCTGGAGGCAAGGGGGGGGGTTGACCGGGTTCTAGATGGGTGTACCTAATAAACTGGACACTGAATGCACGGTACCTACACTCAAGCGCACACACACCAGGCCCACTTACTCATCGTGTATGATGGTGGGTCCGTCTCGTGTCATGGCCTCCTCTTTGATGACATTGATGAGCTCGAAGGTGCTGCTGAGAGGAGCATCTGGGTTCGGCCATTTAGGGCACTGGAAATGTCTTACCTCCAGGACATAGTCATCCTGTTAGAGAGATGGAGACATATTACAGTCAGACACCTTGGACAATGACAATATAGTACCACTACTGCAGGCCAGAACTGTAGTTTAACTAAAGCCCAATGTGATTACACTTGGGAATGGGAAAACAACCTTCCCCTAAATGTCTTCAATTACAGTACCGTAGTTTAGGTAGAGCCTATCTGAAAACGGATGTGCTCAACCAAGGCCCAGTCCCACTGGTCCTACCTATAAGGACCACCCCGGGACAATCATGGCCCTTCTATCTGCATACCGGCATAACGTTCTAAGAGGTTTTTATATACTGAGAGGTTACCTGTGAGGGGTGAAAGGTCAAAGATTAAGGTTATTGTACCTGCGTGGCCTCCAGTATAAAGTCGTGGATGATGATCTGTTCTTCGTTGGAGAGACACAATCTGTCCTTGCTGATCAGGGTGACGGTGAAGGCTAGGCAGTTCATCGCCTCCTCTCTACTCGGCCAGTACACAAACTCATCCTCAGCCTAGGTACACATACGACAACACAGGCACACAGGTTAGATGAGTATAAGGTATAATATTTTATTTTCATATATTCCTTTTCAGCACTGATGCATAACCAGGCAAGGACAGTACAGTTTTACTTGACTAAGTAGGGTGAAAAGCTGGTCAGCTACTCTACTCACCAATCCGTGGTTGTCAGCAAGCATGACAATGATTTGGGCGTTGTGGTCCCAGATCATTCTCCAGAAGTCTGTGGTGGTGTGGGGCAAAGGATGCTGGGTAATGATGAACTCATTACTCCTATAGTAACCCTGCATGGCCAAAGGTCGAATGTCAACATGTTAGCAGTCATACATAGTCAACAGCTCTCACAAAATCTTCGATAACATTATTAACCAATTACATTCACAGTGTCTGAACACCAGAAGAAATGTACTGTATTGTGTCTGTTAGGACTTACATTTCATATCAATGAGTTTTAAAGGTTACTGTCTTGATCGTGATGTACTGTGTACAGGCCCTTGGCCTTAGTTTCTCAGTATGAATGATTTTTTTATGATAAATGGTGGACTGTTACTCATTAAGAGGCTTCACACAATAACAGTAAAACATGCAGGGTAATTATAATCATCAATGGGTACAGAACATATCATTATGCTCAGACACACCTATCAGACAGACAGGGTGGACATGAGATATGTGTGTGTGTGTGTGTGTGTGGTACAGCAGTATCATACCATTATGTAGGAGGCATTGATGTAGTCTGTGCCTTTCATTCCAGGGAGAGGGGCCAGTCCTACTCGAGCTCGTTCCGCTGGAGAGGGAGACGAAACACATGCATTCAATCACACCACTAGCCTTGTGGTGCCATTGTACTGTACAGTGCTAACTAATAATGCACATATCACATGTCTGGACTACTGCAACTTATCCAGAATGCCACAGCGCGCCTGGTGTTCAACCTTCCTAAGTTCTCCCATGTCCCCCGCTCCTCTGCCCACTCCACTGGCTTCCAGTCGAAGCCTGCATCCACTACAAGACCACAGTGCTTGCCTTCAGAGGAGCTGGCCCTCCCTACCGCCAGGCTATGATCAAAACCTACACAGCCATCTTGAGCCCACAGTTCTTGAACCACTGGTCTCTTGGACGTTCTACCCGTACCTCTTCAAAGAGTATCTTCAATCAATCCCACTGCCACTCCCCTAACATGGATCTTCCGACTAGCACTGACCTTGCTGGTAGCCACTTTATTGAGGGAAAATGTACATACTATGACTGTGATATGTGGTGTCCAACCTCGCTATCCAAAGATACTAACTGAGTCGAGGTATTGGCCACTGCAATACCTTGACCTTGTTGTCCTTAAGCCATTTTGCCACAACTTTGGAAGTATGCTTGGGGTCATTGTCCATTTGGAAGACCCATTTGCGACCAAGCTTTATTCACTTCCTGACTGATGTCTTGAGTTGTAACTTCAATATATCCACATAATTTTCTTGCCTCATGATGCCATCTATTTTGTGAAGTGCACCAGTCCCTACTGCAGCAAAGCCTCCCCCCCACAACATGATGCTGCCACCCCCGTGCTTCACGGTTGAGATGGTGTTCTTTGGCTTGCAAGCCTCCCCCTTTTTCCTCCAAACATAACAATTGTCATTATGGCCAAACAGTTGTATTTTTGTTTCATCAGATCAGAGGACATTTCTCCAAAAAGTACGATCTTTGTCCCCATGTGCAGATGCAAAGCATAGTCTGGCTTTTTTATGGCGGTTTTTGAGCAGTGGCTTCTTCCTTGCTGAGCAGCCTTTAAGGTTATGTCGGTATAGGACTCATTTTACTGTTGATATAAATACCTTTGTACCTGTTTCCTCCAGCATCTTCACAAGGTCCTTCGCTGTTGTTCTGGGATTGATTTGCACTTTTAGCACCAAGGAATTAACACCACCAGAAAGCGTCTCCTTCCTGAGTGGTATGATGGCTGCGTGGTCCCATGGTGTTTATACTTGCATACTATTGTTTGTACAGATGAACGTGGTACATTCAGGTGTTGAATTGTGGCGGTCTACAATTTTTTTCTGAGGTCTTGGCTGATTTCTTTTGATTTTCCCATGATGTCAAGCAAAGAGGCACTGAGTTTGAAGGTAGGCCTTGAAATACATCCACAGGTACACCTCCAATTGACTCAAATTATGTCAATTAGCCTATCAGAATCTTCTAAAGCCATGACATAATTTTCTGAAAATTTCCAAGCTGTTTAAAAGCACAGTCTTGTGATACAGTCACATAATTGTGATACAGTAAATTATAAGAGAAATAATCTGTCTGTAAACAATTGTTGGAAAAATTACTTGTGTCATGCACAAAACTATAGTTTGTTGACCTTTCTGGCGCAGGGGTCCCACTAGTGACCCACCTCGACAACATCCAGTGAAATTCCAGAGCTCCAAATTCAAAATACAGAAAACGTAATATTAAACCTTCATGATAATACAAGTGTCATACATGATTCTTTAGCTTAGAATCTTAGCAATCTAACCGCATCATATGATTTCAAGAAAGCTTTACGGCGAAAGCACAGCATTTTATTATCTGAGGTCAGCGCCCCACAACAGCATATTATCCAAACAAGCACAGGCTTCACAAAATCCAAAATAGCAATAAAATAAGTGACTTACCTCTGAAGATCTTCCTCTGATCGCAATCATAAGAGTCCCAGGAATACAATGAATGGTCGTTGTGTTCAATAAATCTTTATACCCCAAATAGTCCATTTAGTAGGCATCAGAGTTCAGTAATCCACCATTTCAGAATGCAGACATAGGAGTTCAAAAAGTTACGAGTAAAGTTTATCCAAACAAATCAAACGACATTTCCAATTCATTATTAGGTACACTAATATCTAAATAAACAATAATATTTCATACGGAGCAAACTATTTTCAATAGGAAAGGAAAAGAAAGCAGCGCACTCCCTTGGTCACGCGCGCAATGAGACTAATTTTTCCACGGGACTTCCTGAGGATAAAAAACTATTCCTCGTTGGTTATTCGGAATACAAGCCTGAAACCATGTATAAAGACTGTTGACATCTAGTGGAAGCCATAGGAACTGCAATTTGGGAGGCGGAAGTCTTTGGTTTCAATAGCTTAAGCTTGGAATTGGCTGGCAGGTTAACAGAAGAAAGAAAATGGTCCTCGGGTTTTCGCCTGCCAAATCAGTTGTGTTATACTCACAGACATAATGTTAACAGTTTTAGAAACTTTAGAGTGTTTTCTATCCAATACTAGTTTCTGGGACTGAGTAACAGGCAGTTTACTTTGGACACCTCAGTCATCCAAAATTCCAAATTACTGCCCCCTATCCCTAACAAAAAATTTGTGGTGGTTGAAAAACAAGTTTTAAAGACTCCAACCTAAGTTTATGTAAACTTCCGACTTCAACTGTATACAAACGTAAGCAAGGTTTAAAATGATTATGTTTTAGTCAAATATATTCCTTGTTTTATTCGTACGGTCAATTTTCAGTCAACAAATTATTTGTACTCATGTTCCGGGCCCTTGACCATCTGCTCAAGAAAAAAATCAGCCCGCGGCTGAATCTACCCTATGGCGGAGTCACATGGTGGGTTAAAACATCTCATACACTCTATTTCTATAGCTTAATGTCTCAGGCGAACTGGCAAAGCATGTTTGAACTGGCAAGGCATGATTACAGAAATGGATAATATAGCCTAGACTACTTCCTAGAAATACTGTACTCACATGGAACCACTGAGGAGTTGCGGTTCTTCTCCTTGTTGCAGTCTTTCTGGGCGCTGAAGCACTCTATGAAGTGGGTGTTACACTGGGTCAGCAGCTGGAGAGACAGCGGGGGAAGGAGAGTTGGATCAGATCACTAGAACAACATCGAGTGAATGGATATGAATGGGCATCAAAGGATACTTGGTGGTATTATAATGGCTTGGTGACAATGTCTACCTACAATCTTTAGTACAGCCCTTCAACTCTCTAAGGATGCTATTCATTACATAAGTAGTACATAAATTACTATGCTGATATATAGACTCACTCTGAACTGCTTGTCGAGGCGCGTGCGGCCCCCGAGGCCAGGGGTGAGGATGCTGTTGACGTAACCATGGAGCTGACAAGCGGGTACCTCTGTCTCACTGCCCAGGATGGCCTCCATCAGGGCATCATGGATGAACACGTACTGCTCCTATGATCCAGGGGGAAGGGTAGAGGGAGGAGGAAGATACACTACATTACCAAACATGCTTGTTGAACATCTTATTATAAAATCATGGACATTAATATTGGGTTGGTCCCCCCTTTGTTGCTTTAACAGCATCCACTTTTCTGGGAAGACTTTCCACTAAATGTTGGAACATTGCTGCAGGGACTTGCTTCCCATTCTGCCACAAGAATATTAGTGAGGTCGGGCACTGATGTTTGGCGATTAGGCCTGGCTCGCAATTGGCATTCCATTTCATCCCTAAGGTGTTCGATGGGGTTGAGGTCAGGGCTCTGTGCAGGCCAGTCAAGTTCTTCCACACCGATCTCGACAAACCATTTCTGATTGGACTTTGCTTTGTGCACGGGACATGTCATGCTGAAACAGGAAAGGGCCTTCCCCAAACTGTTGCCACAAAGTTGAAAGAACAGAATTGTCTAGAATGTCATTGTATGCTGTAGCATTAAGATTTCTCATCACTGGAACTAAGGGGACAAGCCCGAACCTTGAAAAACAGCCCCAGACCATTATTGCTCCACCAAACCTTAAACTTTAAACTTTCAGTTAGCACTAGGCATTGAGGCAGGTAGCCTGTGTGGAGCAGTTAGCCTGTGTGCGGCAGCTCAGCCATAGAAACCCATTTCATGAAGATCCCGAATAACAGATCTTGTGCTGGCGTTGCTTCCAGAGGCAGTTTGGAACTCGGTAGTGAGTGTTGCAATCGAGGACAGACGATATTGACACGCTAGGCACTTCAGCACTTGGCGGTCCGGTTCTGTGAGCTTGTGTGGCCTACCACTTTGCAGCTGAGCCGTTGTTGCTCCTAGACATTTCCATTTCACAATAACAGCTTTTACAGTTGACCAGGGCAGCTCTGGCAGGACAAAAATTTGACAGTGCCACGTTGAAAGTCACTGAGCTCTTCAGTTAGACCATTCTACTGCCAATGTTTGTCTATGGAGGTTGCATGGCTGTGTGCGCAATTTTATACTTCTGTCATCAATGCGTGTGACTGAAATTGCCAAATCCACTCATTTGAAAGGGTGTCCACATTAGAGGTCGACCGATTAATCAGAATGGCCGATTAATTGGGGCCAAGTTTTCATAACAATCTGTAATTTTTACACCTTTATTTAACAAGGCAAGTCAAGAACACATTCAATGACAGCCTAGGAACGGTGGGTTAACTGCCTTGTTCAGGGGCAGAACAACAGATTTTTACCTTGTCAGCTCGGGATTCGTTTTTTTTTGCAACCTTCCGGTTACTAGTCCAACGCTCTAACCACCTGCCTTACATTGCACTCCACGAGGATCCTGCGTGGCAGGCTGACTACCTGTTACGCGAGGGCAGCAAGAAGCCAAGGTAAGTTGCTAGCTAGCATTAAAATTATCTTATAAAAAACAATCAATCTTAACATAATCACTAGTTAACTACACATGGTTGATGATATTACTAGTTAATCTAGCGTGTCCTGCGTTGCATATAATCGATGCGGTGCCCGTTAATTTCTCATTGAATCACAGCCTACTTCAACAAACGGGTGATGATTTAACAAGCCCATTTGCGAAAAAAGCACTGTCGTTACACCAATGTACCTAACCATAAACATCAATGCCTTTCTTTAAAATCAATACACAATTATATATTTTTAAACCTGCATATTTAGTTAATATAAGGAAATTGTGTAATTTCTCTTGCGTTCTGTGCAAGAAGTCAGGGTATATGCAGCAGTTTGGGCCGCCTGGCTCATTGCGAACTGTGTGAAGTCCATTTATTCCTAACAAAGGCCATAATTAATTTGCCAGAATTGTACATAATTATGACATAACATTGAAGGTTATACAATGTAACAGCAATATTTAGACTTAGGGATGCCATCCGTTAGATAAAATACGTAACGGTTCTGTATTTCACTGAAAGAATAAACGTTTTGTTTTCGAAATGATAGTTTCTGGATTCAACCATTTTAACGACCAAAGGCTCTTATTTCTGTGTTTTATTATGTTAGAATTAAGTCTATTCTTTGATAGAGCAGTCTGACTGAGCGATGGTAGGCACCAGCAGGCTCGTAAGCATTCATTCAAACAGCACTTTCGTGCATTTGCCAGCAGCTCTTCACAATGCTTCAAGCATTGAGCTGTTTATGACTTCAAGCCTATCAACTTTCGAGAATTAGACTGGTGTAAATGATGTGAAATGGCTAGCTAGTTAGCGAGGTGCGCGCTAATAGCGTTTCAAGGGTGGCTGTTGTCAATGTGTAGGGGCGAGGAGAGGGATGGAAGCTATACTATTACACTGGCAATACTAAAGTGCCTATAAGAACATCCAATAGTAAAAGGTATATGAAATTGTATTGATGTATTATATTAAGTTAAAATAAGTGTTCATTCATTATTGTTGTAATTGCCATTATTACAAATACATTTTAAAAATCGTCCGATTAATTGGTATCGGCTTTTTTTGGTCCTCCAATAATCGGTATCGGCGTTGAAAGTCCGTGACTAAATACTTTTTTGCCCCACTGTATTGTAATCTCTTGCTTTTATAACATTATACCTAAAAGAGGTGAATCTCTTTGACAGTTACTGTAGCTGTATGCACACTGTAGGTATATGTGAGGTGTCATTTGTCTCTCACACACACACACACACACACACACACACACACACACACACACACACACACACACACACACACACACACACACACACACACACACACACACACACACACACACACACACAACCTCTGACCCTTTGTTAATTAACCTTCCTCACACTCAGCCATCTGCTCCACACAACACACACACACACACACACACACACACACACACACACACACACACACACACACACACACACACACACACACACACACACACACACACACACACACACACACACACACACACACACACACACACACGTTACCTCTGTCTGAACCAGGTAGTTGCGTTGCGTGCGGATGTGTTTGAGAAAGCCCCAGACATTGACTGTGCTCTTGTCTTTGATCTGCTGCAGCATGCTGTCGATGACGATGTACGTCCCTGTCCGCCCGACTCCAGCACTACACAACCAACACATAGTATGTTACCTACTAACTACCACAGGAGACCCATAGAGGGAGTTGTATTACTGTTCTAGCCCAAAGCCATGGCTTCAATGAGCAAACTAGTACTCATTGTGTTTCTTATCATTTCTTATGAGGAAGATGATTTTGTGCACTAGGATAGTGGTTTTCTGCAGTAAGCTTGGTCGGAATCCATAGCTGTGCTCGAATACTCATACTAACCACACTAACCATACTATTTGTGACGTAAATTGAGTATGTAATATGCTTATTGGTCATTGTATGTATTTAGTTAGTATGCCAAAGGTTCCCGGATGTTGTACTACCTTTGCCAAAAATCAAGGTATACAAGCAGTGAACACTAGTTCAGTGCTTTTAGGGCCCATGATGCATTTTTTTTTTAATACATTGGCCGTGGCTTCACAACATTTTCAGATTTGAAGAAAATGGGGGAAAATATGCAGTTGAAGTCCGACGAGAGCGGAAAAAAATGTAAGTACAAAAAGTAAATATTCATTGCATTACCTAATTATGACAAATATTAAGAAAATGTTGAGCAATGTAATAAAAAAGTAATGACTTTTCAAATTAGTTATGTTACACGCTATGTTGGCTGACAATTTGTTAGCAACGCTATCCTTACGAACCACATAGCATAATGTTAGTTGGCTACTAAAACATTGAACTTGCCAGTATATTAACTATATGCTATCTAATTAAGTACCCACGTTTATTCACTTGATTATTCACTTCATTTTTACCTTAGCTAAGTGGTCATTGTGCGGTCTCACTGGACATTGTTCATGAAGTCGTAAGATGTCTAGCTAGTAATTTGCTATGCTAACTAGCTAGCAAGAAGTTGCATAGCAACAGCATCAACTTCCGGTAGACAGGTGAAGCGCAAGTACACTCAACTGAAAGGATACTGTTTGTTTACAGTACGCTAAAATGAACTAATAGTATATAGTATGTAGTATATACTCATTAAGTATGTAGTATACAGTATGTTAGTATGGGTATTCGAACACAACTCATGTTTAGAGAACTATAAGAACACTTCATTTTTTATTTGTTTTGAGAGCTATTGTACCTGCAGTGGACTAGGACGGGGCCCATGTCAGGTGTACGTGCTGCAGAGGAGCGCCCTATGAAAGTGAGGACAGGTAGGGTGTACTCCGGCACGCCCATGTCAGGCCATTGGGTGTAGTGATACTGGATCACCATCCGCTCGTTCTGACGCCCCTTTGGGTTGCCCTTCTGACCCTTTTTGACTTTGGTGTTCCGTATAAGGAATCGTCTCAGTGTGTAGCAGGCATGAACGTTAGTACTCTTCAGAGTGACCACGATGTTGCCATACTCCTCACTGCTCTCTGTGGGCCAGTACTGGTCACATTTCCTCTGTGAAAAAGAGCAGCAATCATCTAATTCCATCTGTGAAAGGCAACAGTATTCATTTTTTCCCAAATTTTTATCTAGAGCAACTTATGGGAGCAATTAGGGTTAAGTGCCTTGCTCAAGGGCACATCAACATTTTTCACCTCGTCTGCTCAAGGATTCTACTGTGAAAAGACAACAGTAACACCTACAGTGAAAATACTGTGAAAGCCAGAGGGAGGCCACCTACCCTTCCTTTCTCTACCAGGTTAGTGATCATGACGATGATACCAGTGTTCTGTTCCCACACCATCCTCCAGAAGTCCTCGAAAGTGGACTTGAGAGGGCCCTGGGCCGCGATGTAGGCCTTGGGACTATTGTAACCCTGTTGAGAGGTAATGGAGGGGGGTCAGTAACAGTGGTACACTCACACAGAGTGCAAGTACACATAGGGTGAGTACTAGACAATAAACAGTTGAAGTCGGAAGTTTACATACACCTTGACCAAATGCATTCAAACTCAGTTTCACAACAGGTGACATTTACTACTAGTAAAAAAAATCCCTGCTTTAGGTCAGTTAAGATCACCACTTTATTTTGCGAATGTGAAATGTCAGCATAATAGTAGAGAGAATGATTTATTTCAGCTTTTATTACTTTCATCTCATTCCCAGTGGGTCAGTAGTTGACATACATTCCATTTGTATTAGGTAGCATTGCCTTTAAATTGTTTAACTTGGGTCAAACATTTCGGGTAACCTTCCACAATCTTCCCACAATAAGTTGGGTGAATTTTGGCCCATTCCTCCTGATAGAGTTGGTGTAACTGAGTCAGGTTTGTAGGGTTCCTTGCTCACACACGTTTTTTCAGTTCTACCCACATATTTTCTATAGGATTGAGGTCAGGGCTTTGTGATAGCCACTCCAATACCTTGACTTTGTTGTCCTTAAGCCATTTTGCTACAACTTTGAAAGTATGCTTGGGGTCATTGTCCAGTTGGAAGACCCATTTGCAACCAAGCTTCAAAAGTACACCAATCCCTCCTGCAGCAAAGCACCCCCACAACATGATGCTGTCACCCCGTGCTTCACGGTTGGGATGGTGTTCTTTGGCTTGCAAGCCTCCCCCTTTTTCCTCCAAACATAACGATGGTCGTTAATGCCAAACAGTTCTATTTTTGTTTCATCAGACCAGAGGACATTTCTCCAAAAAGTGCGATCTTTGTCCCCATGTGCAGATGCAAACCGTAGTCTGGCTTTTATATGGTGGTTTTGGAACAGTGGCTTCGTCCTTGCTGAGCGGCCTTTCAGGTTATGTCAATATAGGACTTGTTTTACTGTGGATATAGATACTTTTGTACCTGTTTCCTCCAGCATCTTCACAAGGTCCTTTGCTGTTGTTCTGGGATTGATTTGCACTTTTCACACCAAAGTATGTTCATCTCTAGGAGACAGAATGAGTGTCCTTCCTGAGCAGTATGACTGCTGTGTTGTCCCATGGTGTTTATACTTGTGTACTATAGTTTGTACAGATGAACGTGGTACCTTCAGACGTTTGGAAATTACTCCCAAGGATGAACCAGACTTGTGGAGGTCTACAATTTATTTTCTGAGGTCTTGGCAGATTTATTTGGATTTTTCCATGATGTCAAACAAAGAAGCACTGAGTTCAAGGTAGGCCGGCCTTGAAATGCATCCACAGGTACACCTCAAATAGACTCAAATGATGTCAATTAGCCTATCAGAAGCTTCTAAAGCCATGACATATTTTTCAGGAATTTTCCAAGCTGTTTAAAGGCACAGTAAACTTAGTGTATGTCAACTTCTGACCCACTGGAATTGTGATACAGTGAAGTATAAGTGAAATAATCTGTCTGTAAAAAATTGTTGGAAAAATGACTTGTGTCATGCTCAAGTTGATATCATTACCGACTTGCCAAAACTATAGTTTGCTAACAAGACATTTGTGAAGTGGTTGAAAAACAAGTTTTAATGACTCCAACCTAAGTGTATGTAAACTTCCAACTTCAACTGTATAACGTCAGAGACAACATTGAGCATACATAAAGACAGATAAAAGGTACTCAATACATCAATCTGTTGACTTACATCTACATAGTTAGCGTTGATGAAGTCACTGTGTTTGGCATCTTTCCCAGTCAAGGGTCGTAACTTCACCCTACTGTGATCATCTGTCAACATAGAAAAGGAATGTTAGCCTCATTCTGCATTGCCTTGTTAACATCACATGCTCATATGAGCATGGGGTCTGATATCAACAGGCTCAGAGATAGTTTCAAACTCAGACTATTATGATTCGGATTCTCAGCAAACTACAGCACCATTTAAACAATTGCACCCCATTTAAAAAAAAAGCACAAATTGTGCCTTCCTGTATTATACTCACTCTGTCACAACCTGATCTGTTTCACCTGTTGTTGTGATTGTCTCCACCCTCCTCCAAGTGTCGACCATCTTCTCCATTATCCCCTGTGTATTTATACCTATGTTCTCTGTTTGTCTTTTGCCAGTTTGTCTTGTTTGTCAAATCAACCAGCGTTGTTCATCTCAGCTCCTGCTTCTCCCCAGTCTCTCTTTTTCTCACCCTCCTGGTTTTGACCCTTGCCTGTCCTGACTCTGAGCCCACCTGACCACTCTGTCTGCTCTTGACCCTGAGCTTGCCTGCCGCCCTGTACCTTTGCCCCACCTCTGGATTACCAACCACTACTCTGGTTATCGACCCCTGCCTGCCTTGACCTGTCGTTTGCCTGCCCTGTTGCCGCAATAAACGTTGTTACTCCGACACAGTCTGCATCTGGGTCTTGCCTTCAAACCTGATACACTAATTATGTTTATTCTATTCTACTGTGTCATTTACTTCATGTTCCTATTGTTATGTTTTATGGTTGTTGTTGTTGCATTGTTGAGAAGGAACCTGCAAGTAAGCATTCCATTGGACGATCTATACCATTTGTATCCCGTACATACTAATACATCTTGAAACTAACAGGCCGTCAGTGTTGTTTTGAGTGTACAACATAGTGGACTTACAGGCCACGATGTTGATGTATCTGTTTTTGTGCTTGTTGTCAGGGTGATTGGAATGTTCTGCTGTGATCTTCAGGTCCACCGTACAACGCTGGACCTCCTAGAGAGAGAAAGAGAGAGAGAGAGAGAGAGAGAGAGAGAGAGAGAGAGAGAGAGAGAGAGAGAGAGAGAGAGAGTGCGCAAAGGGGGAGGGAGTTGGGTGAGAAAGGGAGAGAGGGGGGTGAGTGGTCATAGTTATAGTGGGATCAGTTATGTGAAGCGATTAAAGAGTTACCATATATAAATAAACTCTCTATCTAAAATGATTTGTTTTGTTGGGTTCCTATTTATCGGAGTAAGTAACTCACGGACACTAGAGGAGCTTTAACCAAGTTTAATTATTCCCAAAGGATCTGTACAGCTGTAATTCAGACCACCCAACCCTTCTCCCATCACAGGCATATGTGAGACACTCCTCCTTCTCTCCAAACCCTTAAGACACTCCTCCTTCTCTCCAAACCCTTAAGACACTCCTCCTTCTCTCCAAACCCTTAAGACACTCCTCCTTCTCTCCAATCCTTACATCTCATGGTTCCACAGGAATGGGTACTACACCTTTATTACTCCCTTCAGGGGATCACCTCCTGACCTCAACCCCTCCTTCGCACATTCCACAGCAACTCTGTCTTTCTACAGATCTCACTCCTCAATATACTATGTGTCTGATCCATCATGTCTTTAATATCTCAATGTTCAAAATCTCAAATCCAACAGTTTCTAAATAGTATTTTTCAGTTCAATGATTTGCTTGAATTGCATTACATACAGTACCAGTCAAAAGTTGGACCCACCTTCTCATTCAAGGGTTTTTCTTTATATTCACTATTTGCTACATTTTCGAATAATAGTAAAGACATCAAAACTACGAAATAACACATGGAATAATGTAGTAACCAAAAAAGTGTTAAACAAATCAATATACATTTTATTTTCAGATTCTTCAAAGTAGCCACCCTTTGCCTTGATGACAGCTTTGCACACTCTTGGCATTCTCTCAACCAGCTTTATGAGGAATGCTTTTCCAACAGTCTTGAAGGAATTCCTACATATGCTGAGCACTTGTTGGCTGCTTTTCCTGCACTCTGCGGTCCAACTCCTTCTTGGTCAAATAGCCCTTACACAGCCTGGAGGTGTGTTTTGGGTCATTGTCCTGTTGAAAAACAAATGATAGTCCCACTAAGCGCAAACCAGATGGGATGGCGTATCGCTGCAGAATGCTGTGGTAGCAATGCTGGTTAAGAGTGCCTTGAATTCAAAATAAATTGCTGACAGTGTCACCAGCAAAGCACCCCCACATCATCACACCTCCTCTTCCATGCTTCATGGTGAGAACCACACATGCGGAGATTCATTCACCCATTCACCTACTCTGTGTCACGGCGGTTGGAACCAAAAATCTCCAATTTGGACTCATCAGACCAAACGACAGAATTCCACCTGTCTAATTTCCATTGGCCCAAGTAAGTCTCTTCTTATTATTGGTGTCCTTCAGTAGTGGTTTCTTTACAGCAATTTGACCGTGAAGGCCTGATTCACGCAGTCTCCTCTGAACAGTTGTTGTTGAGATGTGTCTGTTAATTGAACTCTGTGAAGCATTTATTTGGGCTGCAATCTGAGGCTGGTAACTCTAATGAACGTATCCTCTGCAGTAGAGGTAACTATGGGTCTTCCTTTCATGTGGCAGTCCTCATAAGAGCCAGTTTCATCATAGTGCTTGATGGTTTTTGCGACTGCACTTGAAGAAACTTTCAAATTGCCTGACATTTTCCACATTGACTGACTTTTATGTCTTAAGGAATTGATGGACTGCCATTTCTCTTTGCTCATTAGAGCTGTTATTGCCATAATATGGACTTGGTCTTTTAACAGATCTTCTGTATACCACCACTACCTTGTCACAACACAACTGATTGGCTCAAGTGCATTCAGATTCAAAGAAATTCCACAAATGAACTTCTAAGAAAGCATACCTGTTAATTGAAATGCATTCCAGGTGACTACTTCATGAAGCTAGTTGAGATAATGCCAAGAGTGTGCAAAGCTGTCATCAAGGCAAAGGGTGGCTACTTTGAAGATTCTCAAATATATTTTGATTTGTTCAACACTTTGTTGGTTACTACATGACTCCATATGTGTTATTTCATAGTGTTTTATGTCTTCACTATTATGATACAATGTAGAATACAGTACAATAAAGAAAAACCCTGGAATGAGTAGGTGTGTCCAAACTTTTGACTGGTACTGTGCATGATAAGTACGTACTGGGTTTTTATTAGAGGTGGGATTTCTACACATATCTGTCACAGCTAGTCCAGCACCATGTGGCTGCATGTGTGATCTCCGTTTGAATAATGTATGTTCACCTTCACCCCGCTGGATAACCCCAATTTGACAAGGGCCTCTTGGGGGAAGTGTGTTAGCCTTGTGTCTCAACCCAGTCACAGAGACAGTGTGTTCCTGTCCAGTCAACCAGCAACGAGACCCTTTGTTAATTAACCTTCCTCACACTCAGCCATCTGCTCCACAACACACACACACACACACACACACACACACACACACACACGCCTTTCTACATGAATACATACTGCACATGCCCTGTACACACTTCGTAATGTTCACACAAAAGTAGGCAGCAATGTACACCCTTACAGACAACATACACCAGCCATATGACAATAATCAGACACACATCTAGACACACACACTCCTCTTCATCCGAGAGGCAGCCTACTTATCACGCCTCGACAATATTAGAAAGGCTGTGTTGTGTTTCCTACCTCAAACTCCTCAGAGAAGCCGTGCAGGTTGTTGGAGTAGAGCTCCGTGATGTGTTTGATTAACTGCCTGACGGGGATGGCGTCCATGTCATCTGTAGGGAAGACACACCACACTTAGAGAGATGTACGTCGGTGACGTATGTGGGTGACGGTGTGCCTGTGTGTGTCTGTATGTGTGTGTGATTGGGAGAAGAGAAAGAAAGAGAGAGAAAAGAGAGTGAATGTGTGTTTTAGCATGACTGTGTGATGAGTTTGCAGGATATACAGTGTCTTCGGAAAAGTATTCAGACCCCGTTGACTATTTCCACATTTTGTCAATTCTATAATTGATTCAATCGTTTTCACCCCGAATCAATCTAGACACAATATCCCATAATGCCAAAGCAAAATCAATTTTTTTTATACATTTTTGCTAATTACTTAGTACTTTGTTGATGCACCTTTGGCAGTGACTACAGCCTCAAGTCTTCTTGGGTATGAAGCTACAAGTGTGGCACACCTGTATTTGGAGAGTTTCTCCCATTCTTCTCTTCAGATCCTCTTTGTCAGGTTGGATGGGGAGCGCTCCTGCATAGCTATTTTCAGGTCTCTCCAGAGATGTTCGATCGGGTTCAAATCCAGACTCTGGCTGGGCCTTTCAAGGGCATTCAGAAACTTGTCCCGAAGCCACTCCCACGTTGTCTTGGTTGTGTGCTTAGGGCCGTTGTCCTGTTGGAAAGTGAACCTTCGCACCAGTCTGAGGTCCTGAGTGCTCTGGAGCAGGTTTTCGACAAGGATCTCTCTGTACTATGCTCCGTTCATCTTTCCCTCGATCCTGACTAGTATCCCATGCCCTGCCGCTGAAAAACCGCCCCACAGCATGATGCTGCCACCACCATACTCCACCGTAGGGATGGTGCCAGGTTTCCTCCAGACGTGACACTTGGAATTCAGGTCAAAGAGCTCAATCTTGGTTTCATCAGACCAGAGAATCTTGTTTCTCATGGTCTGAGAGTCTTTAGGTGCCTCTTGGCAAACTCCACGTGGGCTGTCATGTGCCTTTTACTGAGGAGTGGCTTCCGTCTGGCCACTCTACCATAAAGGCCTGATTTGTGGAGTGCTGCAGAGATGGTTGTCCTTCTGGAAGGTTTTCCCATCTCCACAGAGGGACTCTCGAGCTCTGTCAGAGTTACCATCAGGTTCTTGGTCACCCCCCTAGCCAAGACCCTTCTCCCTGATAAGCTCAGTTTGGACGGGCGGCCAGCTCTAGGAGAGTCTTGGTGGTATCAAACTTCTTCCATTTAAGAATGATGGAGGGGACTGTATTCCTGGGGACCTTCAATGCTGCAGATATTTTTTGGTCCCCTTCCCCCGATCTGTACCTCGACACAATCCTGTCTTGAAGCTCTACGGACAATTCCTTCGACCTCATGGCTTGTTTATCTCTGACATGCACTGTCAACTGTGGGACCTTTAATAGACAGTTGTGTGCCTTTCCAGATCATGTCCAATCAATTGAATTTACCATCATGTCCAATCAAGTTGTAGGATCATCTCAAGGATGATCAATGGAAAAAGGATGCACCTGAGCTCAAATTCAAGTCTCATAGCAAAAGGTCTGAATATTGTTTGTTATATATATTACATTTGCAAAAATGACTAAAAACCTGTTTTCACTTTGTCACTATGCGGTATTGTATGTAGATTGCTGAGGATTTAAAAAAAATTCAATCCATTTTAGAATAAGGACTTTAACGTAACAAAATTTGGAAAAAGTCAAAGGGTCTGAATACTTTCCGAATGCACTGTAAATAACAATATGTTTACAACATCTCCCATATTTCAGACCGACTAATTAAAGGCCAAGTACATTGATGTCCCCTCAGCCTGTATCTGTCTCTCAGAGGTACAGTACAACGTGCCACTGCTCTCCACTAGTGTGGCACCGCGTGGTAAATGAACCAGCAATCTGCCATGTGTTCACTGCCTCTCCCACAGACACTTTCAGAGAACAACATACTGTATATGGAGACAAAGTAGGAGTGCTGATCTAGGATCAGGTCATCCCTGTCCATGAAACTGGTCTTTAATCAGAAAATTCCACACAGCGTCCCACTGAGATGAGTGACAACCCCAGTAGTAATGAAATGATTAGCACGTGCGTCACACATCCGACAATGAAATGTCCCACTGACATCCTTACAGATAAAGAAAAGAATCATTCTGTGGACGCAGCTAGTTTTGTTGTAGTTTATGTTGAGATGAACACATATTAGCCATGTCACACAGAGTGGAGGGAATATGACACCACAGCGAGACAAGCGGACAAAGCCATAATTGTCTAATGTGGGTGTTTAGAGGTGGTGGCATCTGTGTCAGATGAGCCACATCAGTCCCAAATTACCCATTAGTGAGGGGATGTGATTGGGGATGAGGTGGCCACTGTCACACAGAAAGAGCCATCAGGACAAAGTGTGTGTGTGTGTGTGTGTGTGTGTGTGTGTGTGTGTGTGTGTGTGTGTGTGTGTGTGTGTGTGTGTGTGTGTGTGTGTGTGTGTGTGTGTGTGTGTGTGTGTGTGTGTGTGTGTGTGTTCAGGAAAGAGCAACCAGCTGCTGGGTTTGTCTACTGGTGCGGGTGTGTGTTATTACATCCATATTACAGCCAAGATTACAGTCCCACAGGCAGGCAGGCATTCCCTGACTCACTTCATTTGTCAACTGTCTTACATTTGTAAACTAATCAATGGAGTTGATTAAAATACTATGGGCCAATTTGGATTTTACTAAACCTTTGCAGATGTGCACACATCTCTTTATTCCGGAGAGAATCTAACCAGAAGAGATATGTGATGAAAGGGGGAATGATGATGTATGCACGTGCATGAGGGCAAACACACCAGAGCAGCAGCCCCCTCTCCTTCTGCCTCTGTTCTCTTCCTAATTAAACCGCCGTCACATAGCCTTCCAGTGGGGGGATGGATTTAGCATTTCAGAAGCTGTAAAACAATCACTGTTCTATAAAGCCCACTCGTAAACCTCAACACCCACTTAACACTGTTCTCTGAGCCGGTATACAGACTTGACGGTACAGAAAGAAGCAATTTGTCTCCAAAGAGAGCACATGTGAGGGAGAAAGAGAGAGAGAGAGAGAGAGAGAGAGAGAGAGAGAGAGAGAGAGAGAGAGAGAGAGAGAGAGAGAGAGAGAGAGAGAGACGAGAGACAATAAAAGCAGAATGGATGGAGTCAATGCAGACATCAGCTGTGTTCTTTAAGTGAATCAGAGCTTGGAAACGGGCTGTCGTGCCTTAGTCCCAGAGAGTCTCTCTGCTCTCTTAAAGGAACGGTACGCACGACGCACGCCACAGCCTTCTTTACCATCTTATTGACTAGCTGCCAGTACACTGGGCTCTGAAGTCTCTCCCAGAGAAGAACACTCTCCTATCACCGCTAATAGAGCACTCACAAGCGCCTGTACATGCACTGAGTAGTTGAGTGGCTGAGTGAAGACTTAATCAAGCTAAAACAGAGGTAGATTGGCCCAATCAAAAGTACTGGATGTATCCTATCTTCAAGAACATGAGCAGATACTGACTGACAAAGATCAAGATTTGAGTTGTTTTGCACCTTACTTTGTGGAATAATCTCCAAAACTCTCTAAAAGTGGATGTTTTGGTGCCTCTAGGGATATTCAGACAGCTGATTGATGACATTTTTTACTGAAGTTTGTTTTCTTTGATTGTGTTTTGATAATCTGTTTTGCTTTTGTAATATATGTATATTTTTTGCAATTACTAGGGCTCATCTGAAAAATAGTCTTTGGTCTCAGAATGACTCCCTGTCAAAATAAAGGTTAAATTAAAAACATTTTTTTTTAAACATTGACACTAATTTTCACTGAATTAGTGAGTCTAAATGATCAAAATCCACCATGATGAGACCACATGGGAGCATATCAGAGCTAGTTTTCCAGTTAGATGACTTTGTTCTTCCTCTCCGTTGACTTCCTTACATATGGTTATTGATCATTCAGATGAAATGCTCAGTCTTGTCTACACTTGTCCAGAGGGATCAGAGATGTTACATCTGAGCAGAGAACAGATATTGAATAACTTGTCTCAACAAGACTTAAACACATGGAACGGCTCAGCTTCAAAGATTCAACAATGTACACGAGACAGATCGAGAGAACCGTGAATCATTTTCAGGAATAACATAGAGAGGGATGGAGAACCAGGATGAACATACTCTCACAGCATTTAAATGCCTTTCAAACTTTAAAACGTCAAGCTAGCACTGGTCAGAACCAGTGTGCTTACGTACAACATTCTGATATGTTGTATACTTTTTAAGTTATACATTTTTGTGTACTTTTGTCCTCCATCCACTTTCATGGGATTTCCTCAACATTCTAAAAGTCCCATTGTGACATCACTCACTTCCAACTTTCCATTCACTGTAAATGCAACCATGCAACTTCTGACACAAATCAGCTACTTTGACCACTTTGCCTTTCTCCCCCCAAAATTAGCACTTTCCCAACAAGTTAGATGAAACGTTCTATGGTATGACATCTTCGTCTCCTTCTCTGCTATTAAAATCAGCATTTTCCCCAACTTTTAGCAAATATCTCTTCTCCAGACCATTTCCGGAGACCTTCTCCCTTACCTCACCTCGCTCATCAACTCATCCCTGACCGCTGGCTACGTCCCTTCCGTCTTCAAGAGAGCGAGAGTTGCACCCCTTCTGAAAAAACCTACACTCGATCCCTCCGATGTCAACAACTACAGACCAGTATCCCTTCTTTCTTTTCTCTCCAAAACTCTTGAACGTGCCGTCCTTGGCCAGCTCTCCCGCTATCTCTCTCAGAATGACCTTCTTGATCCAAATCAGTCAGGTTTCAAGACTAGTCATTCAACTGAGACTGCTCTTCTCTGTATCACGGAGGCGCTCCGCACCGCTAAAGCTAACTCTCTCTCCTCTGCTCTCATCCTTCTAGACCTATCGGCTGCCTTCGATACTGTGAACCATCAGATCCTCCTCTCCACCCTCTCCGAGTTGGGCATCTCCGGCGCGGCCCACGCTTGGATTGCGTCCTACCTGACAGGTCGCTCCTACCAGGTGGCGTGGCGAGAATCTGTCTCCTCACCACGCGCTCTCACCACTGGTGTCCCCCAGGGCTCTGTTCTAGGCCCTCTCCTATTCTCGCTATACACCAAGTCACTTGGCTCTGTCATAACCTCACATGGTCTCTCCTATCATTGCTATGCAGACGACACACAATTAATCTTCTCCTTTCCTCCTTCTGATGACCAGGTGGTGAATCGCATCTCTGCATGTCTGGCAGACATATCAGTGTGGATGACGGATCACCACCTCAAGCTGAACCTCGGCAAGACGGAGCTGCTCTTCCTCCCGGGGAAGGACTGCCCGTTCCATGATCTCGCCATCACGGTTGACAACTCCATTGTGTCCTCCTCCCAGAGCGCTAAGAACCTTGGCGTGATCCTGGACAACACCCTGTCGTTCTCAACTAACATCAAGGCGGTGGCCCGTTCCTGTAGGTTCATGCTCTACAACATCCGCAGAGTACGACCCTGCCTCACACAGGAAGCGGCGCAGGTCCTAATCCAGGCACTTGTCATCTCCCGTCTGGATTACTGCAACTCGCTGTTGGCTGGGCTCCCTGCCTGTGCCATTAAACCCCTACAACTCATCCAGAACGCCGCAGCCCGTCTGGTGTTCAACCTTCCCAAGTTCTCTCACGTCACCCCGCTCCTCCGCTCTCTCCACTGGCTTCCAGTTGAAGCTCGCATCCGCTACAAGACCATGGTGCTTGCCTACGGAGCTGTGAGGGGAACGGCACCTCAGTACCTCCAGGCTCTGATCAGGCCCTACACCCAAACAAGGGCACTGCGTTCATCCACCTCTGGCCTGCTCGCCTCCCTACCACTGAGGAAGTACAGTTCCCGCTCAGCCCAGTCAAAACTGTTCGCTGCTCTGGCTCCCCAATGGTGGAACACACTCCCTCACGACGCCAGGACAGCGGAGTCCATCACCACCTTCCGGAGACACCTGAAACCCCACCTCTTTAAGGAATACCTAGGATAGGATAAAGTAATCCTTCTCACCCCCCTTAAAAGATTTAGATGCACTATTGTAAAGTGGCTGTTCCACTGGATGTCATAAGGTGAATGCACCAATTTGCAAGTCGCTCTGGATAAGAGCGTCTGCTAAATGACTTAAATGTAAATGTAAATGTAAATAACTGCTGTTTTGACCACTCCCCCAACAAGTCAGACAAAAACTCAGTGTATGAAATCTCTACTTCTCTATGTTTCAAATCTGAAAACACATTAGAAGTAGCTTCTACCAATCAATAGATAGAGATGTTTAAAGTAACCCATCAACTGTCATTATAGAAGCATTAAGTCATGTCAGAAGCTAGCAAATTCATTTCTTACCAACAACACCTGCAAATTCAAATAAAACTAAACCGCATTTTGAAGTGCACTTTCCTTGCTTTGTCCATCAACACTATAATGAATCTAGCAAATAAGTGGTGTGGGTCAGTGTGGAGTATTTATTTAGTTTCATAGCGTAAACATTTGTTAGCATGTTTCTCACACTGGCTTTAGCCACGGAGGGAGCAGGCCTGCCAAGGCAAGTTTTACCTAGCAACACGTGCCTCGAAGGAAGAAGACTCTCCATAGCGCAAAAAATTCCCATGATTTGTGAATCTGTTTCGGACCGAACAGCTAGCATTAACATTTCTAATGCTTCCTCAGTCAGGACAACCTGAAATGATACAGAGAAGATTTCTAATGCTCACTAGCTTCAGATTTCTAATGCTCACGAGCTTCATCCTCCTCCTCAAGATCATGACCGGTGCTCTAAATAACTCAACTGGCTAGTTTGCCTGTCTGCAAATAAAAGGGCGGGCTGTACATTGATCCTGCTGCCCTGATTGGATAGAGCGAAGCAGTCTCCGCTCACTTGCTTCATATTCTGCTCGATAACTTCTCATCGCACTTCGTTCAGTTTTCACACGCAACAACTGTAGTTTAGACTCACACCACAACCACATAACTATTGACCACACAACTACTGAACCACCCAACTATTGGCCACAACCACACAACTACTTACCACAACTACACAACTACTGACCACAACTCAACTACAGACCACAAATACTGAACCACGCAATTACTGACCACAACCACAAAATGACTGACCACAACCACACACCTACTTACCAAAACTACTGACCACAGCTAATGACCACAACCACAAAACTACTGACCACAACAGAACACAATTACTGACTACAACTACTGACCACAACTATTGAACCACACAACTACTGAACCAAAACTACTGACCACACCTACTCACCACAACCAGGCTATACTAACTTCCACAACAGAACACAACAACTGACCACAACTATTGACTACAACTACTGACCACAACCACACAACCAGTAAACACAACCACAAAACTACGGACCACAACAGAACACAACTACTGACCACAACTATTGATCACAACTACTGAACCACACAACTACTTACTAAAACTACTGACCACACCTACTGACCACAACCAGGCTATCCTAACTTTTCATCTACCTAGTTTTTCAACTATAATCAGACACCACCATTACTAATGCTACTATAAGGTATTTTAAAACCATACATTCTTTAATACAAGCTAGCAAACAGACCAATGTACTCTTCAGTGACCACTGTTATCCCTAAAGAGTTTATTTATTAGATAGAACTACAGTTAGCTGTCAATAGGTCTACATACAAACCTATTCTACATACTCCTTCAACTACCACAAAAATATGTTTAAAGATCTGCCCTTACTAGATGCATAATCATATTTCTCTCCCCAAATACAAGCATGATAAGTTCTAAATTATTCGATCATCATTCAACTAAAATCAAACTTAATTTATAACTGTACGTTTTACAAAATGATGTTGTGTATCTATTTATCTGAAATGATTCAGGATTTCACATGATGGAGAATACAGATATGCATCTGTTGGTCACAGATACCTAAAAATGGGCCTCAGGATCTTGTCATGGTATTTCTGTGCATTCAATTTGCCATCGATAAAATTCTATTGTGTATTCGTTGTCCGTAGTTTATGCCTGCCCATACCGTGACCCCACCGCCACCATGGGACACTCTGTTCACAACGCTAACATCAGCAAACTGGTCGCCCACACGACACCATACACATGGTCTGCAGATCAGATGTGAGGCTGGTTGGACGTACTCCATAGATTAGGGCTTAATTTTTATTATTTCAAATGACTGATTTCCTCATATGAACTACAACTCAGTAAAATCTTTGAAATTGTTGCATGTTGCGTTTTTACTTTTGTTCACTATAGTCACCAAATGGTTGTAGGTTCTACAAATAAACACCCCAAATGGTTGTAGGTTCTACAAATAAACACCCCAAATGGTTGTAGGTTCTACAAAAACCTTACATTTTCTACCAGGTAGATACTTCTAGAATAAGGTGTGTGTGGAGAGGGTGGGCAATAGTTTGTAAACAACAACACTGCATAAAGGTTTGATTGAATTTGGCCCTCGGGCTAGAGGGTGTGTTAAGAAAGGGGGTGCATGTTCAGAACTGTGTGCTACGTTAAATGAAACAGAAACTGTAATTTTCTGAACGGCCAATTGAAAAATGTTGTGACTATGGTGGCCCCAAGGGACGAATATCGTATGGTGTGGTATTTCAAATGGTCACACCCATATTGATCAGGCCACACCTTGCCAAACCCACCAAAATGGAGCAAACATACCTCAAATGCTTTTGAAAAAAACGGTGGGCACTGTTTTGGGGAAACGTGTCGTTTAGTACAAAATGTTGCGCAACGTAGCAAAACGCCGACGCGAACTAAACTCACCCAGGGTGTATTCCAGTTGAGGGTGTGTTAGGTTGTGTTATGTCTCACCTGGGATGGGGATGACGGGGATGTTCTCATTGGCCACCACCCTGGGAGAACTACTGTCCTCCACATAGAAGTGAGCTGTCTGGAAAAACCTCCTGTAGACAGACACAGAGGAGAGGAAATAGTTAACCCAACATAAACATTAGTACACCACAGAAGAGAGGAACATGATGCCGAGTACCGTCGGTACCACATCGAAAGAGGCCACGTGTATCAGCACAGCTAAATATCCCCATACTTCACACTTTAACATTCATTTGCACCAAACATTTTGTGTCCAAACAAAAAATGACCATGTGATTTTGATTTCCAACTTCACAAACATAACTTTATTAAATTGTTGCATATACTAATAGTAATTGCAGCACTCTTTTTGGTGCCTTGTCTGCAGCATGGTGGCCAGGTGTACTTGTTAGAGGGCATGTCGCTAATTGCCATGTCCTATTATCTTTAAATGGGGTGTGGGTTGGGTGATACCACCTCTGTCCAGCAGAGGGGAAAATGATCGTTTTGACCACTGTGAGCTAGCTAACACAAAACAGCCTAGAGAGAGTTGACACCCCATCCATGACAGGTTAAAACAGCAGAGCGGTGAAGTGCAATTCCATGGTAACAGAGTGACACGGACTTATATTTTTTTACTTTAAAATGTATGTCAAACAAAAAACAATCATTGTGGGCCTCCCGAGTGGCACAGCGGACCGAGGCACTGCATCACAGTGCTTGAGGTGTCACTACAGATCCGGGTTTGATCCCAGTCTTGTCACAGCCGACCTTGACTGCGGCGGCGCACAATTGGCCCAGAGTCATCCGTGTTAGGGGAGGATTTGGCCGGCCGGGATTTCCTTGTTAATTTCCGCTCTAGCGACTCCTTGTAGCGGGCCAGTTGCCTGCAAGCTGACTTTGGTTGCCAGCTAGACAGTGTTTTGTCTGACAGATTGGTGAGACTGGCTTCCGGGTTAAGCGAACAATGTGTCAAGAAGCAGTGCGGCTTGGCATGGTTGTGTTTCAGAGGACACTTGGCTCTCGACCTTCGTATCTCCCAAGTCTTGTCAGTTACAGTCTTGTCCCATCGCTGCAACTCCCGTACGGACTCAGGAGAGTGGCGAAGGTCGAGCGCCGTGCATCCTCCAAAACACGTGCGCCCCGCCACAGGAGTCGCTAGAGCGCGATGGGACAAGGACATCCCGGCCGACCAAACCCTCCCCTAACCCGGACTTCTCCCACATGTGGACCTCTGACATTATTTATAAAGAGCAATCTATGAATATGGTTTTTGAACATTATAGTTTGTTTACAAACATAACAGCTGCATTTTTTTTGTTTATGGTTGACACAGCTTGTTGGCCATTAGACAATCTACATTTCTCAACAAGTTCAAAGCATGTGAATACTGATATTTCCGACTTCACTGGTAATTACCATCTTCCCACTTGGTTATGAATGCAGCATACCCTTATGGCTTCAGTTAACCCTTCATTTGAGTTGCATACTCTGTTCTGCTTTGTATATCTGTTTTTACATTTAAGTTTTCTTTTTATTTATTTACAGACCTTATAGTTCTCTTTTTGTGCAATATGGTTTTAGATTTCTCTTACTTTGTAAACCACATCAAGTTTAGGAAAATAAACCGCCTAATAATTGCATTGCACACAACTCAGATGTCTCTCGTTGACTGCTTGGTTCGTCCCTTACACAGTTCTCATTGTAATTACATAATTACAACCTGTTTTTACCCCTGTGAGTTATCTAACACAAAATAGCACAGAGAGAGTTAACACTCCTTCAATGACAGGTTAAAACATCTTCATTCAGCTCCCGAGTGGCGCAGTGGTCTAAGGCACTCAAGCATTGCAGTGCTTGAGGCGTCACTACAGCCCCAGGTTCGATCGCAGGCTGTGTAACAGCCAGATGTGACCGGGAGACCCATGAGGCGGTGCACAATTGGCCCAGCGTCGTCCGGGTTAGGGGAGGGTTTGGCCTGGCCGGGATTTCCTTGTCCCACCGTGCTCTAGCGACTCCTTGTGGTGGGCTGTGCGCCTGCAAGCTGACCAATCATTGCAAAGTTAAATCAAACCATACAAAGTTAATCAAACTATGGACAGTGACCACTTTTAACAATGTCCACTTAACATTTGACAAAAACATTTGACAAAAACACATTTACAGTGCAGTTCCATGAGAACAGAGTGACGCTGAGACTCCGATTTTTTTTTATGTCAAGCAAAAACCAATGATTGAAAAGTTAAACACACCAGGGACTACTTTTGAACCATTTCCATGGACATTTTTACAAAACACATTTACTTGAAAAACAGTGCAGATGCAAAGTTTGGTAAAAGAATGACGGTTTGTGCTGTTTGTGCCTTCAGTCTGTTACCGAACTTTGCATATGCACTGTTCTTCAAGTAAATGTGATTTGTAAAAATGTGGAACTGCCCTGAATATAACTACACCGACAGAGCTGGCAGATAAACTACACCTGAAAGCCCCAGAGTGGTTAGAACCAGCCCTAAATACAAACCTGCTGATGTCACACAATTATGACTCAGTAGATGACAACCACCAGACACAACAACACCCTGCTATTACAGGGGGAAAAGTACACATGCACGCAAACTACCTCCTGTAAAGACACACAGTGAGCTGACCATTAGGAACAGGTAAGCAACAACACTGACCCCGGGACAAACACCATGCTACATTTAGCCCTGGCCCCTGAGTCACACTGCCGGACGACAGGCAAGGCACAGCAGAGACTAAATACAGCAGGACTATATACAGCCCTGGCAGCCTCTCTGCCTCCAACATGTACACACAAGCACGATCCCTCAATGACTAGCCAGTCGACTAGCCTTGAGAAGTTGTTCTAAAGTATTTCTCTGAAGCTTGCGTTTAGTCCTTTTTTTCAAATGTCACCCAACATATTCTGTCTAGCAGCTTGAGAGAGAGGGGAAGACAGACAGCGAGGAGAAAAGGAGTGCTGCAGTAGTAGTAGGAGTCCCTCTCTAACCTCACAGAGCCTTCACCTGCACTCACACAGAATCAAGTCAATTCCATATACACCAGCTTTTCCCATCTGGGTTCCTCCTACCAGTATGTCTACTGACATTCCCCTACCAGTATGTCTACTGACGTTCCCCTACCAGTATGTCTACTGACATTCCCCTACCAGTTTGTCTACTGATGTTCCCCTACCTACCGGTACTTGATGCAGAGGAGAGAGCAGATGCTGGTCATTCTGGTCGAGAGAGAGTAGGAAAAGAAAACAGGAGTGTGGCCTAATGGCATTTGCAGAAGGAGAGGAAGGGAGCGAGGAAGAGAGAGAGGGAGAGAAAGCGAGTGTGAGTGAGTGAGTGGGAGAGAAAGACAGAGAGAGAGTTGAATTGAGAGGGAAATAAAGAGAGAAAGAGAGAGAGACTGAATAAATGAGGGGAGGGTCTCCCCTAGCTTGCGTCATACCCTTGTCCCCTTCAATCCCTGCCCCCCTGGCCAATTACTCCCTGAGGGGGAATGTGTGGTGTGGCGAGCTAACTAACCAGCCTCTCAATACCACCTCGCCTTACACCGGGGGAGGGGGGAACCCCACCAGAGAGATAGAAAGGGGGATGGATGGAACGAGGGAGGGAGGGAGGGTTAGAACTAGAAGAATGTCTCACTGGACTCTCAACGCTTCCCATACTTGAGGAAGAGGGCCCCCATTCAAAAATAGATAGAGTAGGATGGAAGGAAGTCATGGTAGAAGGAGTCCTTTTCATTGGACTAAATTATCCGCCAGTCCAAACAGCCTGGTCCACCTCTTTCCCTAGCAACCCCTGACTCTGAGTGGTTACTGAGAATCACTCTCCCCTACCGGAGTTAAATATAGATGTATTGTTTACCCCGTTAAACCTCTGTGAAACATCTGTGAGATCCCTCCAACTAGGACCACATCCTCAAGCCAAACAGATGGAGCCCTCCCCTTTAATAGCAAAAACTGTCTTTTGACACACAACTCAGATCACGAAGACGAATACGAACATCAAATCGAGTGTTGAGGTGAAATAAATGTCATCTAATCAGTGATCACGTCGTATTCGCTGTAGTAAAAACAGATATAAAGTGATGCTGAGCTAATGACGACCATGTAGGCATTTCGCCAATTATGAATAGCTATAGTGTTCTGAAAAATCTATTTCAATCTCCTCCATTGCATGGTCTCCTTCCCTTCTGACCGAGCAGGGATGGGGGAGTGAAAGGGATGAGAGGAGAGGAAGGAGAGAGTGAACGGGTCGAGCTGGTCTTTCATCAGATCCTGTTCCCTCAGGGGAGAAAGCCATTGTCTGGGAGGTGTCAGCTCTCGTCACCACCACAGCCCAGAGAGGGAGACAGACAGACTTTCCCTGTCACATCCCACACACTCCCCCTGCTACTCTCCCTCTCCCATCACATACCACCCCGGCACTCATTCACGAGATCTATCACTCACTCACAGATGTATTAATTACTATTCCATGGAGCTGATCATCCTCTATTTTCCTCATTCCAACATTCACATCATTGGCTCGCTCTCTCACGCACTCTCACAATGGCATCACCAGTACCAGTGAGAGGGAGCCATAGTTACACATTGAACTCAGAAAGCACATCAAACCTTACATTTCCATCGTAAAAAAAAAATCATAAAATCCGGCCAAGCTTTTGCTCCTATGAAACAGCTCAAGGCAGAGCGGGTGTATAAATAAATCAAGCACAATACACGGAGCTCAAGTAATGATCCATTGTGCTGTATAGTGTATTAGGCTGCAGTAGGCAGCATGTGTAGCCAATCGTTAGCCTGTCCTGTGTAATTACTGGGGTTGAGAAAGAAAGTGGTGTGTGCGTGTGGTTGGCATCACACTGCAGATGAACACACAGCTGGGCCCCCTCCCGGCACCATGGCCCCTGTGGGCTGGCCCCCCTGCAGAGATGAGCGTGATAGGGAAGGGGGAGGAGAGAGGTATGAGGAATGGAGGGAGGAGAAAGGGAGGATGAGAGGGAGGGCTGCCAAAAAAAAGCAGTCGTCCTCCACCAAGTAGGTTCCCGGGGGCCAGAAGCGTGCGGATGCGCACGCGCCCTGGAAAGTAGATGTCCCCAGTGCGCAAGAGGACAGGTCACCCCACTCCGAACAGGAGTGCGTGTCTGTGAGGACCACTAGGCCCCGGGGCCAGTGTGATTAGGTAAAGGAGAGAGAGGAGGGCTATCTGTTTCTGTGACAGAGTTGTAGAGGAATGAATTGACAGCTGTGACTGAGCAGAGCAGTGGGGAGGAGGAGATAAAAGGGACCCCTAATCACTTAGAGTGGAGGACAATATGGTGCAACTCAATCTTCTGCCCTGAGAAGGCTTTCATTGTCTTATAGTGGCAAACCAGACAAATGTTAAAGACACAGTTTTTCTGAGCTCATTAAGCAAGATTGGTTAAGAGAGACACTACCACCCACCCACCCACCCACCCACCCACACACACACACAGTAATAATATAATATCTTACTTCCAGTAGACCAGGACAGCCAGTAGCATGATGAGGCAGAGCAGAGTGAGCGCAGAGACCACCACCAGGGGGAGGATCCACTCCATCCTGCCCACCCCGGGGTGAGGGCTGCGGGTCATGTTGGACACACTGGTCCTGTCTGGAGGGGTGGGGGTGGAGGGATGGAGGTGGAGACTTACAAACAAAACACTTCAACACATTCACATACAAAACACTTTAAAGCTTGAATCCTTAATAAAAACAAAAACAAAGTGGACACCCCGCCTCTGTTTTGGTAAAAAGCTGAGGGATTGGCCTGGAGAATATAGCTCTTAAATACATAGACATAGCTATGGGTGCAAGGACTGACCATCCATGTGGATATCTTTATGTACATATTCTTTATCCCCTTACACTTGTGTCTATAAGGTAGTAGTTTTGGAATTGTTAGCTAGATTACTTGTTGGTTATTACTGCATTGTCGGAACTAGAAGCACAAGCATTTCGCTCCACTCGCACTAACATCTGCTAACCATGTGTATGTGACAAATACAATTTGATTTGATTTGATACCATGATATCAACATGATAGTTTTTACCATGTTTTGAGGCTCGAGTGTGTTTGTTTACACTTACCTTGGTGACAAACATTTGAGTACATCAAGCATATATTGTGGGTTCTGTTGGGGTATGACAGAACTAAACTCATGAGGTATTTGAAGGACCACATTGTCAGTCAATAGGAAAAATCCTTGTGCTCTTTGGTAAACTGTTTATTTTGGAGGACATTTCAGCAGAAATTTTGCAGGTAGGCGGGTTCAAGTCCCTAGTGAGACACCAAGGGAGAACGGAGGGGTGTAATTGCGAGAGGAAATGGCAGAATGATGATTTATTGGGAAAGATGGGTTGATCTGTGGCTGTCTGAAGGGGAATTGATGAGTGTTGGAATAATTATATATACACAAATGTACACTAAAATGTTTGCGGTCCTCCATTCAGGGATGAGGCTGGGATGTTTTGTGTTTCTTATTTATGTTTTGTGGTTTGGTTTCATGCGGTGTGTGCTTGGCCCTGGTAGTTATGGGTGCGCATGGGCCTCCCATTTACATTTTACATTTAAGTCATTTAGCAGACGCTCTTATCCAGAGCGACTTACAAATTGGTGCATTCACCTTATGACATCCAGTGGAACAGCCACTTTACAATAGTGCATCTAAATCTTTTAAGGGGGGTGAGAAGGATTACTTTATCCTATCCTAGGTATTCCTTAAAGAGGTGGGGTTTCAGGTGTCTCCGGAAGGTGGTGATTGACTCCGCTGTCCTGGCGTCGTGAGGGAGTTTGTTCCACCATTGGGGGGCCAGAGCAGCGAACAGTTTTGACTGGGCTGAGCGGGAACTGTACTTCCTCAGTGGTAGGGAGGAGAGCAGGCCAGAGGTGGATGAACGCAGTGCCCTTGTTTGGGTGTAGGGCCTGATCAGAGCCTGGAGGTACTGAGGTGCCGTTCCCCTCACAGCTCCGTAGGCAAGCACCATGGTCTTGTAGCGGATGCGAGCTTCAACTGGAAGCCAGTGGAGAGAGCGGAGGAGCGGGGTGACGTGAGAGAACTTGGGAAGGTTGAACACCAGACGGGCTGCGGCGTTCTGGATGAGTTGTAGGGGTTTAATGGCACAGGCAGGGAGCCCAGCCAACAGCGAGTTGCAGTAATCCAGACGGGAGATGACAAGTGCCTGGATTAGGACCTGCGCCGCTTCCTGTGTGAGGCAGGGTCGTACTCTGCGGATGTTGTAGAGCATGAACCTACAGGAACGGGCCACCGCCTTGATGTTAGTTGAGAACGACAGGGTGTTGTCCAGGATCACGCCGAGGTTCTTAGCGCTCTGGGAGGAGGACACAATGGAGTTGTCAACCGTGATGGCGAGATCATGGAACGGGCAGTCCTTCCCCGGGAGGAAGAGCAGCTCCGTCTTGCCGAGGTTCAGCTTGAGGTGGTGATCCGTCATCCACACTGATATGTCTGCCAGACATGCAGAGATGTGATTCGCCACCTGGTCATCAGAAGGGGGAAAGGAGAAGATTAATTGTGTGTGGTCTGCATAGCAATGATAGGAGAGACCATGTGAGGTTATGACAGAGCCAAGTGACTTGGTGTATAGCGAGAATAGGAGAGGGCCTAGAACAAAGCCCTGGGGGACACCAGTGGTGAGAGCGCGTGGTGAGGAGACAGATTCTCGCCACGCCACCTGGTAGGAGCGACCTGTCAGGTAGGACGCAATCCAAGCGTGGGCCGCGCCGGAGATGCCCAACTCGGAGAGGGTGGAGAGGAGGATCTGATGGTTCACAGTATCGAAGGCAGCCGATAGGTCTAGAAGGATGAGAGCAGAGGAGAGAGAGTTAGCTTTAGCAGTGCAGAGCGCCTCCGTGATACAGAGAAGAGCAGTCTCAGTTGAATGACTAGTCTTGAAACCTGACTGATTTGGATCAAGAAGGTCATT